>NC_138292.1:69067500-69290000 GCF_965601325.2 Salmo salar
GTGAGTGTATGTCTATGTTTGGTTAATTGGGGTTGGGACTCTCAGTTGAAGGCAGGTGTTGTCTATCTGCCTTTGATTGAGAGTCCCATATATTAGGGTGTGTTTGTGTTTGTGATTGGTGGGTGATTGTTCTGTGTTGAGCCTATGCTAGCCAGACTGTTTGTAGTTGTTCGTTCGTTCTTTTTGTTTTGTGATTTTGTACGTTCATTTTTTGAAGTTAATAAATTCTCAAGATGAGCATACACGTACCTGCTGCGTATTGGTCCTCCTTCACCGACGACAACCGTGACAAATATGCTGTAATGTGGAAACACTTTACCTAGCAGCCAACCTGCTTGCACCAATCTGTTGTTATTACATTAAAATACAAACCCTTCCCCTCAATGAATTTAATCATTCATGAATTAATTCCTATTACAGTAGCGTCTACTTTTTACGGTATAATACAGTCAATTTTACAGAATTGCACTGTTTGTCATTGATACGGTATTAATATTAGAGGTGTACTGAATTTTACTTGCCACTGAGCTGCCTGTAAGTTACTGTCAAATTCACGGCAAGCCTTTTACAGTGTAGGTACATTTACTAATGCATTCAGCAATTGCCATGAACGTGTTTATCCAACCCATCTGCCTATCCAGACATCCATCGATGTAATTATATGTTTCTGTCTCATAAACCGTGTTCCATATGTTGCATTTGCTTATCTAGTGATCCATCCATTCATTTCCATTCATTTGTGTATCCAACCCATCCATCCATCCATCCATCCATCCATTCACAATAACACCTCACAATAACACCTCACAATAACCACTCACAATAACACCTCACAGCACAATAACACCTCACAGCACAATAACACCTCACAGCACAATAACACCTCACAATAACACCTCACAATAACACCTCACAGCACAATAACACCTCACAATAACACCTCACAATAACACCTCACAGCACAATAACACCTCACAATAACACCTCACAATAACACCTCACATCACAATAACACCTCACAATAACACCTCACAATAACACCTCACAGCACAATAACACCTCACAATAACACCTCACAATAACACCTCACCTCACATCACAATAACACCTCACAATAACACCTCACAATAACACCTCACAGCACAATAACACCTCACAGCACAATAACACCTCACAATAACACCTCACAATAACACCTCACCTCACATCACAATAACACCTCACAATAACACCCACCTCACAATAACACCTCACAATAACACCTCACAATAACACCTCACAGCACAATAACACCTCACAGCACAATAACACCTCACAATAACACCTCACAGCACAAATACACCTCACAATAACACCTCACAGCACAATAACACCTCACAGCACAATAACACCTCACAATAACACCTCACAATAACACCTCACAACACAATAACACCTCACAGCACAATAACACCTCACAATAACACCTCACAGCACAATAACACCTCACAGCACAATAACACCTCACAATAACACCTCACAATAACACCTCACAATAACACCTCACAGCACAATAACACCTCACAATAACACCTCACAATAACACCTCACAGCACAATAACACCTCACAATAACACCTCACAATAACACCTCACAATAACACCTCACGGCACAACACCTCTCCTCTATTTGACCTAGATTGTGTGTGTGTATGTATTGATATGAAGGCTACGTGTGCCTTTTTAAATTCATGTAGTTCTGTCCTTGACCTGTTCTTGTCTATTAATGTTCTGTATTATGTCATGTTTCATGTTTTGTGTGGACCCCAGGAAGAGTAGCTGCTGCAAATTGCAATACCAAATACCATCCATTTATTCATGCAATCATGTGTATTTCTGTCTGTGTGACTGATGTGGGAAAGTGTAGTGACACACACACACACACACACAACACACACACACACACACACACACACACACACACACACACACACACACACACACACACACACACACACAATGATCGAAGCCACCTCCCCCTCTTCCCAGCCAGCCAATGACACATATCGTTAGTTTGATGCAGCAGAACCCAGGACAGGAGACACATTTTCTTCTCTGTACCATTTCAGATGTAGAGAAAGAAAACAGCAGCAAGCACATAATCACTAAGACATATCACTGAGGAAAAGAAATAGAATTAGTGTAAACAGCGCCCCCTGTTGCTAAATTACAGGTAAAGCGGCACCACGGAGAGTGGATACGGAGCCCACTGTTGGTCAAATAGAGGTAAAGGGGTACCGATTACAGTATAAACAGCGCCCCCTGATGGTCAATTAGAGGCAAAGGGGTACAACGAACAGTGTAAACAGCACACCGTTGGTCAATTAGAGGTAAAGCGTTACCACCGACAAGATAAAAATAAGACTGGAGAGAGAATGAACTGAAGAAGCCTTTTCTCTCCCTCGGCGTGTGTGTGCGCGTGTGCGTGCGTGTGTGAGTGTGTCCTAGGATAGGCCTGCATATGTGAGTGGTGATAAAGGTGACCCCAGTGTCAGTGGACTAGTCACACACTTATCTGATTGTATTTCAAATATTCACAAGTCTACTGTCTGTGAACCACTATCTAAAGCAAATGTTTCATCAATGGTCGATGCGCTGGAGGCAGCCACATAATCAATCAACCAGTAAATTCATTCATTTTAACGCTTTTACAGACCTCACACCATCACCTCATCTTTCTCCTGATACATTAGTGTGGTTAAATGACTGAAATTATATATGATTCATCTAAGGCAGGGCTCTCTCCAGGAACATGGTTGGAGTGAAAACCTACAGGGGAATATCTCTCCAGGAACATGGTTGGAGTGAAAACCTACAGGGGAATATCTCTCCAGGAACATGGTTGGAGAGCCCTGATCTAAGGTCTCCCTTTCAGCCAAGAGAACAGCAGAGTTTATTGAGATGATCGTGACTTGTAGCTCGATATCTGACTCAATTGAAAATGTTGGTTACGGTCAAGAACACAATCAGAGCGCGCCGCCTTGTCACCTCTGTACAGGCTACTCGTAGACCGGTAACAAGCCTAATTTAATCACTGGCCTTTGTTCACGCACGTACACTCTCACGCACATGCGCACACACTGGGGGCGTCATGCACCCTTTATTTTAGTAGTGGCACGAAGTACCAGTGCATGGTTGGAGGGAGGTCCGGGGTGGGATTAGCTCTCCTCCGGAAGTTGCCGAATTTAGCATTTTTCAAACAACCTGAAGCAACTTTTTTTTTTATTCTAAAGCCATAGTCATTATGCCTAATTCTATGCATAGCTTTGCTCCGTGGTGCACCTTGAAAGGAGACACTTACTAGGGAGAATGTGCCTTGTCTGCAATGCCCCCTCTGCAAAATACTGCTGACAGATTCTGGTAAAACATGAATTTAAAAAGGAAGTTTAGTCATTCATTTTACATAGGGACATTTTTAAACTCGACAAATCTGAGAGGGGCACAGGGGCGTGACGCCACACGCAGACATGTCATATCATCGTGTGGCCCTTTCTACCAGATCTCCAGACGTGTCTGACCAAATAAATAGCATATCCACTTCACGTGTGTGTGCGTGCGTGTGTGCGTGTAGGTTATGTGCGTGCATAAAACAACAGAAATCAAAAATGAGGAAAATAAGTATTTGTGTTTTACCTTTTCTGACATCAATGAGTGCTGCGTCGCCAGTCGTTGAGGAGAAGAGGGAAATTCTCACACAACACCGAGAATATTCTTCTGTTTTCTTCTATGTCTTCTATCTTAACTTGCTCAAATCCCCAAAACAGTTGCCAATATCCAGTAAGGAATAAGTCAGGGAATCCGAAGTATACACATTCCAGCTGAGACGGTGAAGACATTCACATAACATAGTTGCAAATGGTGCGACCTTAAAATGATGGACCACCTGTGCACTTAAAAACACGGGGCGGCGGTCGGTTTCAAAGCGAGAAGATCAGAATCGGCTCGGATATTCTTTGTAGCTTTAACAACTCCTCAGTACACCATGTCGGCGCGCAATGACTGTCTCTTGGGAACAATAATCCACATACTTAATTTCGCTTTATGAATAATATTCTCCAACCTGGTCCGTTTTTGCTGGGTTTTAAAGTATGATAAACGTTGTATCCAAGTTGATTTACAGAGATAATCTATCCATGAAGGCTCGCGTTGGCGTCCCCTGCGCACCACGCGAACCGACTATTGTATGTAGGCTATCCACTAGAACTTGTTGTGCCGTATCGTTATTCTTCAATGTGGGTAAATCGACTGGTGATCGATGGAGAGAGCATTGGAAGTCCCTCGCAGATGGTGATATGCCCCCTTTTCTCCTCCTCTCACCACCGGAGTCAAGCCATTTCCTCCAAGATAACGAAAACGGGTCAAAATGATTCAACAACTGCACCATTAACATTCAACCTTCATTTTTTTGGAACAAGGCAAAGACAAAAAACAATGAATGGGTTTCCTTACAGTTTAATGTGGTTAGGTTATTATTAATGCTTAAAATAACAAAACGCACGTCGTCCCTTTTCTCGCCACCTCTGAATCCACAGACGATAACGTTTTCACATGAGTCTATTGAAATCCCAAGTCCACACTGGCTGTCTGGCGTTCCTTGTCTCGCGGCACAAGTCTGAACGTTCTTCTCCAACTACGGAGAATTCACATCACTTCAGGCGAGTGGAGAGCGCGAGAACCCCAACACCGAGCAGTTAACGTCAAACCCAACGGGCGGAGGCTTTCCCTGAAGCGTGTTGACTGACAACTCCCTCCTGGTTCCCGGTACGTTCCAGAATGTCTCTCTGGCAAACGGAAGAGTTAGTCTGATACAATCACAGTCCCCCGCGTGGGGAAAAACAGTGAATGTTTGTCGAAATGGCAATTTAACCTCGAAAACCGGAAAACTATATTGCTTACTTCCAGCTGTTTATTTCCGTTGAAATTCCGCAGAAAACAATCAGCTGCGCAATTATCACTTGGTGGATAACTAGGCGCGCGCTTGTGTGTGATTCAAAAGGAGCAGCGGCGGCGGCGGAGCGACAGGGACAGGCGCGTGGGGAGTGAGGCGCAGAGGAGAAGGGGAAGCGCACAGATACAGTACTGTATTTATCTAGCTCTCTTTCAATCTGTCATAGAAAACACAGTGAGAGACAGACACACACTCACTCCTAGCACACAGGGGAAATGCCAACGGAAATAGGCCTACACACATCAATAGAAGAACTGACTGGCTGGCAGCACAGGGGCACGAGACAAGTCTAGGTCAACGTTAAATGTTCCAGAAGAATCTCCATGGAGATGTGGACTGTGATTTGTTTAAGTCACTGCCGAATTAATAAGGCTTAAAGAGAAATCTGAGGGGGATATAACCAAGCCCTGTTGCCATGCCAACAATTATTCTTGCGGATAAAGAAAATAAATGGACTGAAGTATAAAGATTGTCTTTTGAAGTCTGATGGTTACCTTGGAAATCTAGGCCCAGTGTTGCTGATTCATAATATAGGGTACCATCTTTCTCATGCCTTCAAATTCTTTTCACTGTTAGATGGGAGATTTAGCAAGAGGGACAGACTTCCAGTAGCAAACCTCGTGAGAAAGACGAGAGCAATGACTGAACTCAACCAAAGCTCTCTGTTTCCTATGAGAGAGGACATAGAGCGAGCGTAACAGATCAGCACCATGGACAGCGAGTACAGAGACTAAAGCTGTTCTGAGCAACATACTGCATACATAATTCAGGCGTGGTGTGTGGTCGTTGGACACTCATAGCACATCATCCTACACGTGATTTCCACAGAGTACTACTGTTTCATTTGTCATCTGTGCTGACACCCAATAAGATCCATGTTATTTAGTGATATGGGGGTTGACGCATAAGCCGTGGTCCCCGGGGTTATATCTGCAGGGCTGACGGGTTTAGGGTCAATACATGTTAACGTCAATCCACGGAGGCAAAAAGGACAATGTCGGAGTTTGATTCAATACAAGCTGTGAAAGGAGAGTTGAAAATGAAGAGAAGGGAGGGCCTGAACGGTAGTGTTTGGGAAATATTTGGTAAAGTGGTGAAAGAGGATGATAGCAGTGCTGGCTGTGTTATGTGATGATTGTGAGGCGCTACAAATTCGACAGTCACAAGATGGGGACTTCAAATAGGCCTATCTCAAGGGAACTGTAGTCTACTGTTCAGGTGGGTTAAACGGAAACTGAATTCTGGACACACATAGCCTTAATATTAACTCCTGGAGAACAGGGGTGGAGAAACATGATTTCTTTCTTTCAGCATCTCGAGAGAATGCGAATGCTCAATTAGATACCATACTTTGTGTAGAGGTGCTGTCTTTATCAGCGTCATAAAAGCTGATAGCATTCAACTACGTAACATATGCATCCAAGCCGAACTGAAATCTTTTGACGTTTTCACAGGTTTCTATTTCCACGCAGAAGATGTCTATATTATTGGTCCGTTAACTAGTAAAGGCCCAGTGCACTATTTTTGTGAAAAATGTTAACTAAATGTATTTGAGTGTTTACCAGCATTTGTAACTTGAGTTTGATAACTATCGCTACAAAACAGTTAATCTGATAATACTTGTGGAGTATAAAAATACTATATATATGTTTTCCAGTTTCTTGAAATACTTTGCAAATACATCTTATTTCTACATGAAAACTGTTATTGTCTATTCATTCATTTTCTGTAGACGCTCTTTTCAAGAGCAACTTACAGTTGTCCATACATTTCATACTGGTCCTTTGCGGGAATGGAACCCACAACCCTAACAAGCAACATGCTCTACCAACTGGGCCACATCATATCATCACAAACCACTTGATGTCTCAGTGTACTGTATTGTGCTTTGTTTTTATTCATGGTTTTTCTTCATGGTTTTTCTTCATGTTTTTCTTCATGGTTTTTCTTCATGTTTTTTTTTTCATGGTTTTTCTTCATGGTTTTTCTTCATGTTTTTCTTCATGGTTTTTCTTCATGTTTTTTTTTCATGGTTTTTCTTCATGGTTTTTCTTCATGTTTTTTTTTTCATGGTTTTTCTTCATGGTTTTTCTTCATGTTTTTTTTTTCATGGTTTTTCTTCATGGTTTTTCTTCATGGTTTTTTTTCATGGTTTTTCTTCATGGTTTTTTTTCATGGTTTTTCTTCATGGTTTTTCTTCATGGTGATGGAAAGTCTACAAGTCCAACCTAGATGACCAGCCTCTGTACAATAAAGTAATGTACATTTACATTAAGTGGTTTGTAATGGTAAATTAATAGACAAAAAGTGGTTGTTTTCCATGTTATTTGTTCAATAAAAATATTTAATTTGTTGTGAATGTTTTGTGTCTTTGCCCATAACTTTGGACCTTTTGATGTAAATGTTTGAGGACAGGGTTTTGTTCTTTCTGGATTCCATTAGAATGACAACAGCAGAGAAAGAGACAGGACAACAACTCTTACAATTCCAACTATTGAATCCTGCAATATACTCTCCTTAATTATACAATTACCTTTTTGGCAAAGCTCAGATGCATCAAAGCTGAGATGCTTTTCCGTTTTCAGACATCTATATCGATCTGCTAATACTAGTAAAGGCCCAGGGCACTACTTTGTCAACAAATATTTGTAAAAAATAAATAATCTAATAATATATATATAATATATATATACAGCGCATCGGGAAAGTATTAATTCTAAAATGAATTGAACTCTTTGGCCTGAATGAAAAGTGTTACGTCTGGAGGAAACCTGGCACCATCCCTACGGTGAAGCATGGTGGTGGCAGAATCATGCTGTGCGGATGATTGTCCTGTTATTCAGAGGCAGGGACTGGGGGACTAGCCAGGATCGAGGGAAAGATTAATAGAGCAAAGTACAGAGCGATCCTGGAGGAAAACCTGCTCCAGAGTTCTCGGGACCTCAGACTGGGGTGAAGGTTCGCCTTCCAACAGGACAAAGACCCTAAGCACACAGTCAAGACAAGGCAGGAGTGGCTTTGGGACAAGTCTCTGAATGTCCTTGAGTGGCCCAGCCAGAGCCCGGACTTGAACCCGATCGAACATCTCTGGAGAGACCTGAAAATAGCTGTGCAGCGACGCTCCCCATCCAACCTGACAGAGCTTGAGAGGATCTGCAGAGAAGAATGGGAGAAATTCCCCAAATACAGGTGTGCCAAGCTTGGAAAGTCATACCCAAGAAGACGCACGATTTTAATCGCTGCCAAAGGTGCTTCAACAAAGTATTGAGTAAAGGGTCTGAATACTTATGTAAATGTGATATTTCAGTTATTTTTTGTATTTTTTGCAAAAATCTCTACAAACCTGTTTTAGTTTTGTCACTATGGTGTATTGTGTGTAGGTTGATGAGGGGAAAAAAAATATTTATAACATTTTAGAATAATGCTCTAACATAACAAAATGTGTAAAAAGTGAAGGGGTGTGAATACTTTCTGAATGTACTGTATATATATTTTTTGTGATTTTTCAGTGGGTGCTGCAGCACCCTCAGCACCACTACTTCCCACAGCTATGGATTGAAGCATTCTTTCTACCGGTTCATTATTCTGATGAGCAAGGGTTTATTTAGTCATCTAGGGCATCATATAATGACAGAAGAGAAACTACATGTATCTAATTTTAGACAAGTTGACTAACAAATAGCCTACCAAAAATTATAAGCAGAACCATATCTAAATCAGGCAACAACAAAAATCCTGCACCACCTGTCAACAAATCGTTACACCGTCTTTGACTGTAGCCTACAGCGCATTTTCTATATTTGCGAGTGAGGGTCAGGTGTGGGCAACATGTTTTCCATGTATCACACAGTCAGGTGGTTGTGGATGGGTTATTAGTTATTGTGCGGGTGAACAAACAGCTAATCCACCACTAGTGTTATTGTTTTTGATCCCCTGTTGTTTTATCCTGAAATCCAGACCTGGTCTGTGTTAACATACATTCCACTACTTGTATTCTGTGTCATGTGGCAAACATTTTTCTCTCTCCAAGCATATGTTTGGCATTATGACAGATAGTAAATGGAGTGGAATGTAAGCACAAACAGACTGGTACCCAAGCTATTACATTTAGCTCAGCTGTTGTTCAGCTGTCAGTGTTCATTGAGTACCATATCCATCCACCCCAGAGACATAAAGTCACAGTCCATGATAAAAAAGGAGGTAGCCTGGAGGTAGACGGGGGTAGCCTGGAGGTAGCCTGGAGGTAGACGGGGGTAGCCTGGAGGTAGCCTGGAGGTAGACGGGGGTAGCCTGGAGGTAGCCTGGAGGTAGACGGGGGTAGCCTGGAGGTAGACCGGGGGTAGACCGGTGGTCGACTGGGGGTAGAGCGGGAGAAGACTGGGGAAAGACTGGGGGTAGACTGTGGGTAGACCGGAGGTAGACTGATGTTAGACTGGGGATAGACTGGGGATAGACTGGTGGTAGACCGGGGGTAGACAGGAAGTAGACAGAAGGTAAACATAGGGTAAACTGTAGGTAGACTGTAGGTAGACAGGAGGTAGACTGGAGGTAGACTGGAGGTAGACTGGGGGTAGACTGGGGGCAGACCGGAAGTAGTCTGGGGGTAGACCGACGTTAGAATGGAGGTAGCATGAAGGTAGACCAGGGACAGACCGGAAGTAGACCGAAGGTAGACAAGGGGTAGACTGGGAAAATACTGGAGGAAGACCAAGGGCAGACTGGGGGTTAGACTGGAGGTAGACTGGAGGTAGACTGAGGGTAGACAGGGTAGACTGGGGGTAGACTGGGGGTAGACCGTGGGTAGTCTGATGGTAGACTGGAGGTAGACTGGGGGTAGACAGGAAGTAGACTGAAGGTAAACCGAGGGTAGACTGGAGGTAGACCGGGGGTAGACCGGAGAGAAGACTGGGGAAAGACGGGAGGAAGACCGAGGGCAGACTGGAGGTAGACTGAGGGTAGACTGAGGGTAGACTGGGGGTAGACCGCGGGTAGTCTGATGGTAGACTGGAGGTAGACTGGGGGTAGACAGGAAGTAGATTGAAGGTAAACCGAGGGTAGACTGGAGGTAGACTGGGGGTAGACAGGAAGTAGATTGAAGGTAAACCGAGGGTAGACTGGAGGTAGACTGGGGGTAGACTGGAGGTAGACCGGGGGTAGACAGGAGGTAGACAGGAGGTAGATCAGGGGTAAAATGGAGGTAGACTGGAAGTATACCGGAGGTAGACTGGGGGTAGACAGGGGGTAGACTGGAGGTAGCCTGGAGGTAGACCGGGGATAGACCGGAAGTAGACCGACGGTAGACAGGGGGTAGACTGGGGGTAGACTGGGGGCAGACCGGAAGTAGTCTGGGGGTAGACCGACGTTAGAATGGAGGTAGCATGAAGGTAGACCAGGGACAGACCGGAAGTAGACCGAAGGTAGACAAGGGGTAGACTGGGAAAATACTGGAGGAAGACCAAGGGCAGACTGGGGGTTAGACTGGAGGTAGACTGGAGGTAGACTGAGGGTAGACAGGGTAGACTGGGGGTAGACTGGGGGTAGACCGTGGGTAGTCTGATGGTAGACTGGAGGTAGACTGGGGGTAGACAGGAAGTAGACTGAAGGTAAACCGAGGGTAGACTGGAGGTAGACCGGGGGTAGACCGGAGAGAAGACTGGGGAAAGACGGGAGGAAGACCGAGGGCAGACTGGAGGTAGACTGAGGGTAGACTGAGGGTAGACTGGGGGTAGACCGCGGGTAGTCTGATGGTAGACTGGAGGTAGACTGGGGGTAGACAGGAAGTAGATTGAAGGTAAACCGAGGGTAGACTGGAGGTAGACTGGGGGTAGACAGGAAGTAGATTGAAGGTAAACCGAGGGTAGACTGGAGGTAGACTGGGGGTAGACTGGAGGTAGACCGGGGGTAGACAGGAGGTAGACAGGAGGTAGATCAGGGGTAAAATGGAGGTAGACTGGAAGTATACCGGAGGTAGACTGGGGGTAGACAGGGGGTAGACTGGAGGTAGCCTGGAGGTAGACCGGGGATAGACCGGAAGTAGACCGACGGTAGACAGGGGGTAGACTGGGGGTAGACTGGGGGCAGACCGGAAGTAGTCTGGGGGTAGACCGACGTTAGAATGGAGGTAGCATGAAGGTAGACCGGGGACAGACCGGAAGTAGACCGAAGGTAGACAAGGGGTAGACTGGGAAAATACTGGAGGAAGACCAAGGGCAGACTGGGGGTTAGACTGGAGGTAGACTGGAGGTAGACTGGAGGTAGACTGGAGGTAGACTGAGGGTAGACAGGGTAGACTGGGGGTAGACCGTGGGTAGTCTGATGGTAGACTGGAGGTAGACTGGGGGTAGACAGGGGGTAGACTGGAAGTAGACCGGGGGTAGACTGGAGGTAGACTGAAGGTAAACCGAGGGTAAACTGGAGGTATACTGAATGTATACTGGGAGTAGACTGAGAGTAGACTGAGGGTAGACTGAGGGTAGACTGGGAGTAGACTGAGGGTAGACTGAGGGTAGACTGGGAGTAGACCGTGGGAACACTGTTGGTAGACTGGAGGTATACTGGGGTAGACTGGAGGTAGACTGGTGGTAGACCAGGATAGACAGGAAGAAGACTGAAGGTAAACCGAGGGTAGACTGGGGGTAGACTGGGAAAAGACTGCAGGAAGACCGAGGGCAGACTGGAGGTAGACTGGAGGTAGACTGAGGGTAGACTGGGGGTAGACCATAGGTAGACTGATGGTAGCCTGGAGGTAGACTGGGGGTAGACTGGGGTTAGACTGGGGGTAGCCCGGGGGTAAACCGGAGGTGAACTGCGGGTAGACTGAAGGTATATACAGTGCATTTGGAAAGTATTCAGGGTCCTTTCATTTTCCACATTTTGTTACGTTTCCTGCCTTATTGTAAAATGTATGAAATAGTTTTTTCCCCTCATCAATCTACACACAATACCCCATAATGACAAAGCAAAAACAGGTTTTTATACATTTTTGCTCATTTACAAAAAATGTAAAACTGAAATATCTCATTTACATAAGTATTCAGACATTTTACTCATTACTTTGTTGAAGCACCTTTGGCAGCAATTACAGCCATGAGTCTTCTTGGGTATGATGCTACAAGTTTGGCACACCTGTATTTGAGGAGTTTCTCCTATTCTTCTCTGCAGATCCTCTCAAGCTCTGTCAGGTTGGATGGTAAGCGTCGCTGCACAGCTATTTTCAGGTCTCTCCAGAGATGTTCGATCGGGTTCAAGTCCGGGCTCTGGCTGGGCCACTCAAGGACATTCAGAGACTTGTCCTGAAGACACTCCTGCTGTGTCTTGGCTGTGTGCTTAGGGTCGTTGTCCTGTTGGAAGGTGACTTTGCTCCGTTCATCTTTGCCTCGATCCTGACTAGTCTCCCAGTCCCTGGCGCTGAAAAACATCCCCACAGCATGATGCTACCACCACCATGCTTCACCGTAGGGATGGTGCCAGGTTTCTTCCAGATGTGACACTTGGCATTCAGGCCAAAGACTTCAATCTTAGTTTCATCAGACCAGAGAATCTTGTTTCTCATGGTCTGAGAGTCTTTAGATGCCTTTTGGCAAACTCCAAGCGGGCTGTCATGTGCCTTTTACTGAGGAGTGGCTTCTGTCTGGCCACTCTACCATAAAGGCCTGATTGGTGGAGTGCTGCAAAGATGGTTGTCCTTCTGGAAGGTTCTCCCATCTCTACAGAGGAACTCTAGAGCTCTGTTAGAGTGACCATCGGGTTCTTGGTCACCTCCCTGACCAAGGCCCTTCTCCCCTGATTGCTCAGTTTGGCCGGGCGGCCAGCTCTTGGAAGAGTCTTGGTGCTTCCAAACTTCTTCCATTTAAGAATGATGGAGGCCGCTGTGTTCTTGGGGACCTTCAATGCTGCAGAAATGTTTCAGTACCCTTCCACATATCTGTGCCTCGACACAATCCTGTCTCAGAGCTCTACAGATAATTCCTTCGACCTCATGGCTTGGTTTTTGCTCTGACATACACTGTCAACAGTGGGACCTTATATAGACAAGTGTGTGCCTTTCCAAATCATGTCCAATCAATTGAATTTAGTACAGGTGGACTCCATTCAAGTTGTAGAAACATCTCAATGATGATCAATGTTAACAGAATGCATCTGAGCTCAATTTCAAGTCTCATAGCAAAGGATCTGAATACATATGTAAATAAGGTATTTCTGTTTTTTGTTTTTAATAAATTGTAACCATTTCTAAAACCCTTTTTTCCCTTTGTCATTATTGGATATTGTGCATAGATTGCTGAGGAAATGTTTTAATTTAATCAATTTTAGAATAAGGCTGTAACGTAACAACATGTGGAAGAAGTCAAGGGTCTGAATACTTTATATACAACTGAATATATCGCCTTATACAGTTAACCTGGAGCTGTAATATTAATTAAACTATATATCCCTTCAACAGTTAACCTGGAGCTGTAATATTAATTAAACTATATATCCCTTCTACAGTTAACCTGGAGCTGTAATATTAATTAAACTATATATCCCCTTCAACAGTTAACCTGGAGCTCTAATATTAATTAAACTATATATCCCTTCAACAGTTAACCTGGAGCTGTAATATTAATTAAACTATATATCCCTTCTACAGTTAACCTGGAGCTGTAATATTAATTAAACTATATATCCCTTCAACAGTTAACCTGGAGCTGTAATATTAATTAAACTATATATCCCCTTCAACAGTTAACCTGGAGCTGTAATATTAATTAAACTATATATCCCTTCAACAGTTAACCTGGAGCTGTAATATTAATTAAACTATATATCCCCTTCAACAGTTAACCTGGAGCTGTAATATTAATTAAACTATATATCCCTTCAACAGTTAACCTGGAGCTGTTATATTAATTAAACTATATATCCCTTAAACAGTTAACCTGGAGCTGTTATATTAATTAAACTATATATCCCCTTCAACAGTTAACCTGGAGCTGTAATATTAATTAAACTATATATCCCTTCAACAGTTAACCTGGAGCTGTAATATTAATTAAACTATATATCCCCTTCAACAGTTAACCTGGAGCTGTAATATTAAATAAACTATATATCCCTTCAACAGTTAACCTGGAGCTGTAATATTAATTAAAGGTTTTAATCCAAACATGATAGCATGGAACTCCAAAACCTGCGAACGGTCGTTATCCATTTCCCAAATCAATTTCCCCTAGGAGATGAATAAAGTCATTCGTTTCGAGGGGCTAATGAGCGGCTCAATAAAAATCACAGCCAGAGAAATTCCACTTCATCCGGCCAACAATGTCTGACCCACTCAATAAATGTTGGCCACATTAAATTGTCGCTGCTTGAGCGTGACAGACACAACACCAAGCCAACAGACAGATGCCAGACGGACTTGCTGGGCGACATGCGGCCCTAACGCCTCATTGAATGACCACATAAGGATCCAAACAGACAGATGTGTCCCGGTCCTGCTCTGTTAGCCTGCGCCCCGGCTGTCCGTTTAAGGGCGACCTTGGAGGAGCAGAGGAGACAGGGTGAGGTGGGGGTTGGTCGTTAGACATGCTGCCATGGTTTCAATCACCAATACAGACGAGTTAACGACCTAACGGACGTAATGTGTCACAAAGTGGCATGGTCAAACACAGGCCTGTAGGTATTGAATCGGTGATGAGGGGTCAGCAAATCCTACACATCTACACACATCCTACATGACAATGTTCTACATGCAGTTCCACACATCATGTCCCAGTGTTAAGTACTTAGGTACTTTTAAGTTTTAAGGTCACAGACAGATACTGATGCTTCTAAACACGCCCTGCTACTCAACCAAAAGGTCACTCGTTGGCTACATCTCATTGTCATTTCCATTGCAGGAGACAGGTAAACACTATCACTAGACCTGCTCTGTACTCCGAGCCTCCGTCTCAACTGGCATCCTGTTCGTGGGTTGTACGTTTCATCACAGTATTGTTTTGAACGGTCGTTTAAGGACCGATGCCCGGCTGAGCGTTCTACTCAATACAGTCTTAATAGGTGCTGATGAAGAGTTGCTGTAAAGTGCATTACTGTGGCTTGGGAACACGGTGACATTTCAAAAGAAGGCAAATAATTAGTTGGACAAACTTTTGTCATCATTTTGAAGGCAGATTGACTTTAGATGCGGTGTAACTTTAGCTAGCTAGCTAAGATTGAGGGAGGAGCAGTGACGTTTTAGCTAGATAAGATTGAGGGAGGAGCAGTGATGTTTTAGCTAGCTAAGATTGAGTGGAGGAGCAGTGACGTTTTAGCTAGCTAAAGTTGAGGGAGGAGCAGTGACGTTTTAGCTAGCTAAAGTTGAGGGAGGAGCAGTGACATTTTAGCTAGCTAAAGTTGAGGGAGGAGCAGTGACGTTTTAGCTAGCTAAAGTTGAGGGAGGAGCAGTGACGTTATAGCTAGCTAAAGTTGAGGGAGGAGCAGTGACGTTTTAGCTAGCTAAAGTTGAGGGAGGAGCAGTGACGTTTTAGCTAGCTAAAGTTGAGGGAGGAGCAGTGACGTTTTAGCTAGCTAAAGTTGAGGGAGGAGAAGTGACGTTTTAGCTAGCTAAAGTTGAGGGAGGAGCAGTGACGTTTTAGCTAGCTAAAGTTGGCATTGCTAGCTACTTCTGACAACATTGCCATCTCTCTAAAGTAAACCTGACGATAATAATGATGGCAAAGTTGTTTTCTACTAAATATTTGTCTACTTTAGCAATGTCATCGTATTTCCAGGCCACTACAGTGTAATTTAGATGACACAGTCATTAGCCTCCGTTCAGAAAGACTGACATTAAGCATCCGTGGGACATCAATATGCTGCAGCATCTGTAACACACTGATAACAATGGCAACGGCGCGACCGAGCGACGGAGGTGCAACCCATGATTTCCCTAGGAGCCCTGGTCTAAAGTAGTGCACTATATAGGGAATAGGGTGCCATTTGGGACGCAAACGTTTAGATTACTACCAGCTGAGAGCGCAGGCTAAACTACGTACAGAGAGAAGGTTACACGGCCATTCCTTTCTGAGACCGACTTCAGTGGTGACACACGTGTTCAATTAGTAACAGCAAAACACAGTGCTCTGCACAGTCTGTAACGTTATAGTACAATCTTACTTGATTTTTCTCTGTCATTGTGTGTCTCTCTCTCTCTCTCTCACCATCCACTCTCTCTCTCTCTCTCTCTCTCTCTCTCTCACCATCCACCCTCTCTCTCTCTCTCTCTCACCACCCACCCTCTCTCTCTCTCACACCATCCACCCTCTCTCTCTCTCTCTCTTATATTGATGGCAATGCTGCAGCATCTCCAAACACAGTAAGAACCGGGAGAAAGAGAAGAGAGTGTAGCAGCAGTCCAGTGAAGCTCACATCAATGTTTTCCAGCGCTTTTCTGGCAGAAGTGAGAAAAGGTAGAGAAAGGGAATTTTGGAGTCCTGTGGTCAGCTATATTTACTTGTTAACTTTATATAAGCTTATAGTGAATCATTCAGCTTTGGAGTGCTCACTAGAGAGGAGAAGTGTGTTTTTGGTTACAAAATCAGACTGGAGTTTTCAGGGCTAAAACCCTTTCACAGAGAGAGAGAGAGAGAGAGAGAGAGAGAGAGAGAGAGAGGGAAATAGAGAGAGAGAGAGAGAGAGAGAGAGAGAGAGAGAGAGAGAGAGAGAGAGAGAGAGAGAGAGAGAGAGAGAGAGGGAAATAGAGCATTTGAGTGGGTGAAAGAGTTGCAGAGTCAGAGTGTGAGTGAGGGAATGAGGGAAAGAGAGGAAATAAGAGGAGGAGAGTGCATGACACAGAGAGAGGAGGAGTGAATAAGAGGGGGATCTAAAAGGAGAAAGGGGGTTTAACTAAAACTGAGTGGCACAGAAAGAGACAGAGAAAAGGAGAGAGAGAGAGAGAGGGTAGTTACCTAAAACTGAGATTCAAGGGGACCCAGTAATTTGTCTGGTTGTCATGGCATCCTAAATCTCTCCACCACACCTTTCAACCGGGGGACGACCCTTGACCTTCTGCTGTCTGAGAGTTGATTACCATTCTAACACTAGAGAATACCTGTCACACATACACACACACACACTCACAGTGGAATTCACACACACACACCACTATAACACTTGAGAATACCTATCACACACACACACACACACACACACACACACACACACACACACACACACACACACACACACACAGGATTTCCCACTTGCACAGACACAATACATACACACACAGAGAGACAGACACAATCCAACACACAAACACACACACCTTCCTCACATCCTTCATTAGTTAATTAGGACATACATCGAATTGCCCCCGCTTACTTTAAGACTGACTGACAGGCTGAAGTGGGCCTGGTGTGTGTGTGTCACATCTTTTCTCCACAGCCAGGGGAGACTAACTCATTACTCAACATTGCTGCAGGTGGTTCCCATTTAATTAACAACAAAATGGCCCTGCTTTGCTCTTATTATGGAGGGGGGAGACATATCCACAGGGTAGAGAGGAGATGGGGGAGGAAAAGAGGAGAGGAGGGGGAGGAAGAGAGGGGCGGAGG
Organism: Salmo salar; assembly: GCF_965601325.2. NCBI lineage: Eukaryota > Metazoa > Chordata > Actinopteri > Salmoniformes > Salmonidae > Salmo > Salmo salar. The sequence continues at coordinate 69,085,065 of NC_138292.1, forward strand.
GGGAGACATCCACAGGGTAGAGAGGAGATGGGGGAGGAAAAGAGGAGAGGAGGGGGGGGGAAGAGAGGGGCGGAGGGGGAGACATCCACAGGGTAGAGAGGAGATGGGGGAGGAAGAGAGGGGCGGAGGGGGAGACATCCACAGGGTAGAGAGGAGATGGGGGAGGAAGAGAGGGGCGGAGGGGGAGACATCCACAGGGTAGAGAGGAGATGGGGGAGGAAGAGAGGGGCGGAGGGGGAGACATCCACAGGGTAGAGAGGAGATGGGGGAGGAAGAGAGGGGCGGAGGGGGAGACATCCACAGGGTAGAGAGGAAACGAGGAGACATGCTGGTTCCTCTTTATCGGAATCACAGTCTGAATGTAATGAACAGCTGACTAACAGACAGGAAATCATGGTGGTGTGCACTTGTGAAAAAGAGTGTGAAAGAGAGAGAAAGGAGAGAGGGAGAGAGAGAGAGACAGATAGAGAGAGTGGGAGACAGAGAAAGAGAGAGACAGAGAGAGAGAGAAAGACAGAGAGAGAGACAGAGAAAAAAGAGAGAGATAAAGAGAGAGAGAGAGAAAGAGAAAAAAGAGAGAGAGAGAAAGAGAAAGAGAGAGACAGAGAAAAGAGAGAGAGAGAGAGAGAGAGAGAGAGAGAGAGAAAGACAGATTACCTCCATTATCATTACAGCTCCCAGTGGCAGATACAGATCTGACCTCAGCCTATTGGTCCTCCCAGACCTACACAGCTATCCCAGGGTGCACCTCACGTCTACCTACGCTGTGCTATGTTAAAGCCCTTGTGCCTGCGTGTGTGTGTGTATGTGAGAGCCCTTGAGTGTAATAAAGCAGCACTCATCTCCCTGGTCCCCGTGACTCTCAGCCTCACTACACAGCACAGTGAGTCAGTCAGCTGGCCGCAGCTCAGCCACTGTTCTCCTCCTGACAGTACTGAATGTGTTTATCTGACTTCAGGAGAATAGGATGGAACATCACACGTTAATGTTACACACACTTGTGTGTGCGCACAAATAGTTATGCGCATACTGCAGAAACATTATGAATGATTAACTAACACCTACAGAATGCTCTCTCGCTCTCTCTCTCTCTCCCTCCTTTACAAGTGCACACACAGAGCGTCTCTCCTCTCTCTCTCTTTCTTTCTCTCTCTCTCTTTCTCTCTCTCTCGCTCTCTCTTTTTTCTCTGTCTCTCTCTTTCTCTCTCTCCAGTTGTAGTTGGGCTGACAGTGGGTTGGTAATGCAGGGGGACTGAGGGTCTACAGCCAATCTGGACGCAGCTCAAATGTCAAGTACTTACACCACGCTGTGTGGAAGACACACACACACACACACACACACACACACACACACACACACACACACACACACACACACACACACACACACACACACACACACACACACACACACACACACACACACACACACACACACACACACAGGCCTCAGTATGCAGTGTCACTCTTGATTCTTGGCATTAACAGGACAGAGACTGCTGTCTGCATTCTAACACAGTCTCCTGTCCTCCATCATGGATCCTGGCAGATGAAGCTCGGCTTTAGACTGGATTGTTATGGTGGATGTCTTGATGACACCTGTTGACTTCATTCATTTACAATGGAGTTGAACTGAACACAAATCTGTACATGATCTTACAGTTTTTAACAATCACTTTGGCACTAATTTCAGAACCTTGTGGTCATTTTTCAAAACTCTAGACACAAAACTCAAAACGGTCGTCACTTGTAACACATTGCATTGTGCATTCATATCTTTAAAGAAACCTTGCACTTGCAGAATCATTGGTTCAAATAACTCATTAATCATGAAATACCATAGGAATATTCATTTAGATCACCCACACACAAGATACCGATAGTTTCACTGTGTAGTTGTTCGTACAATCATTAAATATTGTAGTACAAAATATGTGATACATGTTTCATTATGGTACTACACGTAAATACATCACTGTAAAAGGACTAGTAGAGAGAATACTACAGACACAGTGGAATCATTGAACAAAATCTGAAATGTATTGATGAAATACAATAAAATCACAACATAGGTTTCTTTGAATCAAAGCAAAAATAAATTAGCTCCAAAAAAAGAAAAAGCAGTTAAAGGTGAAGTTAAAGTGTTCCTCACCTGGCTTACTGTAAAAAACAAAACAAAAGATTGATTACTGTACTTCTATATTTCCCATCAACCCCGTCTTGTGGATGAGGTTCTCATCCACATCACAATGGATGTTTTCATTAGCCAAACATCTTGGGAAGTATCTTCGGGCATGGCGAATCCAGCCCTGACACTGGTCTGCCGTGATGTCATTGCATGCGTCATCATTGGCCTGGAGAAGGGCGGCTTGTTCGTGAGGGCGCCTATCATATACCTTCCACCTCCATGTGGAGAAAAATGACCATATGGTCATTGGGCAGGAGGGTTAGGGGGAGACATGGTCATTGTGCAGGAGGGTTAGGGGGAGGGGACACATGGTCATTGGGCAGGCGGGTTAGGGGGAGGGGACACATGGTCATTGGGCAGGGGGGTTAGGGGTAAGGGGACACATGGTCATTGGGCAGGGGGGTTAGGGGGAGGGGATACATGGTCATTGGGCAGGGGGGCTAGGGGGAGGGGACACATGGTCATTGGGCAGGGGGGTTAGGGGGAGGGGACACATGGTCATTGGGCAGGGGGGTTAGGGGTAAGGGGACACATGGTCATTGGGCAGGGGGGTTAGGGGGAGGGGACACATGGTCATTGGGCAGGATGGTTAGGGGTAAGGGGACACATGGTCATTGGGCAGGGGGGTTAATTGGTGACTTTAATATTCACATGGAAAAGTCCACAGACCCACTCCAAAAGGCTTTCGGAGCCATCATCGACTCAGTGGGTTTTGTCCAACATGTCTCTGGACCTACTCACTGCCACAGTCATACTCTGGACCTAGTTTTGTCCCATGGAATAAATGTTGTGGATCTTAATGTTTTTCCTCATAATCCTGGACTATCGGACCACCATTTTATTACGTTCGCAATCGTAACAAATAATCTGCTCAGACTCCAACCAAGAAGCATTAAAATTCGTGCTATAAATTCTCAGACAACCCAAAGATTCCTTGATGCCCTTCCAGACTCCCTCTGCCTACCCAAGGACGTCAGAGGACAAAAATCAGTTAACCACCTAACCGAGGAACTCAATTTAACCTTGCGCAATACCCTAGATGCAGTTGCACCCCTAAAAACGAAAAACATTTGTCATAAGAAACTAGCTCCCTGGTATACAGAAAATACACAAGCTCTCAAGCAAGCTTCCAGAAAATTGGAACGGAAATGGCGCCACACCAAACTGGAAGTCTTACGACTAGCTTGGAAAGACAGTACCGTGCAGTATCGAAGAGCCCTCACTGCTGCTCGATCATCCTATTTTTCCAACTTAATTGAGGAAAATAAGAACAATCCGAAATTTATTTTTGATACTGTCGCAAAGTTAACTAAAAGCAGCATTCCCCAGGAGAGGATGGCTTTCACTTCAGCAGTGATGAATTCATGAACTTCTTTGAGGAAAAGATCATGATCATTAGAAAGCAAATTACGGACTCCTCTTTAAATCTGCGTATTCCTCCAAAGCTCCGTTGTCCTGAGTCTGCACAACCCTGCCAGGACCTAGGATCAAGGGAGACACTAAAGTGTTTTAGTACTATATCTCTTGACACAATGATGAAAATAATCATGGCCTCTAAACCTTCAAGCTGCATACTGGACCCTATTCCAACTAAACTACTGAAAGAGCTGCTTTCTGTGCTTGGCCCTCCTATGTTGAACATAATAAACGGCTCTCTATCCACCGGATGTGTACCAAACTCACTAAAAGTGGCAGTAATAAAGCCTCTCTTGAAAAAGCCAAATCTTGACCCAGAAATAAAAAACTATCGGCCTATATCGAATCTTCCATTCCTCTCAAAAAGTTTAGAAAAAGCTGTTGCGCAGCAACTCACTGCCTTCCTGAAGACAAACAATGTACACGAAACGCTTCAGTCTGGTTTTAGACCCCATCATAGCACTGAGACTGCACTTGTGAAGGTGGTAAATTACCTTTTAATGACGTCAGACCGAGGTTCTGCATCTGTCCTCGTGCTCCTAGATCTTAGTGCTGCTTTTGATACCATCGATCACCACATTCTTTTGGAGAGATTGGAAACCCAAATTGGTCTACATGGACAAGTTCTGGCCTGGTTTAGGTCTTATCTGTCGGAAAGATATCAGTTTGTCTCTGTGAATGGTTTGTCCTCTGACAAATCAACTGTAAATTTCGGTGTTCCTCAAGGTTTCATTTTAGGACCACTATTGTTTTCACTATCTATTTTACCTCTTGGGGATGTCATTCAAAAACATAATGTTACATTTCACTGCTATGCGGATGACACACAGCTGTACATTTCAATGAAACATGGTGAAGCCCCAAAATTGCCCTCGCTAGAAGCCTGTGTCTCAGACATAAGGAAGTGGATGGCTGCAAACTTTCTACTCTTAAACTCGGACAAAACAGAGATGCTTTTTCTAGGTCCCAAGAAACAAAGAGATCTTCTGTTGAATCTGACAATTAATCTGGATGGTTGTACAGTCGTCTCAAATAAAACTGTGAAGGACCTCGGCGTTACTCTGGACCCTGATCTCTCTTTTGAAGAACATATCAAGACTGTTTCAAGGACAGCTTTTTCCCATCTACGTAACATTGCAAAAATCAGAAACTTTCTGTCCAAAAATGACGCAGAAAAATGTATCCATGACTTTGTTACTTCTAGGTTGGACTACTGCAATGCTCTACTTTCCGGCTACCCGGATAAAGCACTAAATAAACTTCAGTTAGTGCTAAATACGGCTGCTAGAATCCTGACTAGAACCAAAAAATGTGATCATATTACTCCAGTGCTAGCCTCCCTACACTGGCTTCCTGTTAAGGCAAGGGCTGATTTCAAGGTTTTACTGCTAACCTACAAAGCATTACATGGGCTTGCTCCTACCTATCTTTACGATTTGGTCCTGCCGTACATACCTACACGTACGCTACGGTCACAAGACGCGGGCCTCCTAATTGTTCCTAGAATTTCTAAGCAAACAGCTGGAGGCAGGGCTTTCTCCTATAGAGCTCAATTTTTATGGAATAGTCTGCCTACCCATGTGAGAGACGCAGACTCAGTCTCAACCTTTAAGTCTTTACTGAAGACATATCTCTTCAGTAGGTCCTATGATTAAGTGTAGTCTGGCCCAGGGTCTGTGAAGGTGAACGGAAAGGCTGGCGCAACGAACCGCCCTTGCTGTCTCTGCCTGGCCGGTTTCCCCTCTTTCCATTGGGATTCTCTGCCTCTACCCCTATTACGGGGGCTGAGTCACTGGCTTACTGGTGTTCTTCCATGCCGTCCCTGGGAGGGGTGCGTCACTTGAGTGATTTGAGTCACTGACGTGGTCTTCCTGTCTGGGTTGGCGCCCCCCCTTGGGCTGTGCCCGTGGCGATCTTTGTGGGCTATACTCGGCCTTGTCCCGGGATGGTATGTTGGTGGTTGGAGATATCCCTCCAGTGGTGTAGAGGCTGTGCTTTGGCAAAGTGGGTGGGGTTATATCCTACCTGTTTGGCCCTGTCCGGGGGTTTCATCGGATGGGGCCACAGTGTCTCCTGACCCCTCCTGTCTCAGCCTCCAGTATTTATGCTGCAGTAGTTTATGTGTCGGGGGGCTAGGGTCAGTCTGTCACATCTGGAGTATTTCTCTTGTCTTTTCCGGTGTCCTGTGTGAATTTAAATATGCTCTCTCTAATTCTCTCTTTCTCTTTCTTTCTTTCTCTCGGAGGACCTGAGCCCTAGGACCATGCCTCAGGACTACCTGGCTTGATGACTCCTTGCTGTCCCCAGTTCACCTGACCATGCTGCTGCTCCAGTTCCAACTGTTCTGCCTGCGGCTATGGAATCCTGACCTGTTCACCGGACGTGCTACCTGTCCCAGACCTGTTGTCCCAGACCTGCTGGAACCCTGACCTATTCACCGGATGTGCTACCTGTCCCAGACCTGCTGTTTTCAACTCTCTAGAGACAGCAGGAGCGGTAGAGATACTCTCAAAGATCGGCTATGAAAAAGCCAACTGACACTTACTCTTGTGTTACTGACTTGTTGCACCCTCGACAACTACTATGATTATTATTATTTGACAATGCTGGTCATTTATGAACATTTGATCATCTAGGCCATGTGCTGTTATAATCTCCACCCGGCACAGCCAGAAGAGGACTGGCCACCCCTCATAGCCTGGTTCCTCTCTAGGTTTCTTCCTAGGTTTTGGCCTTTCTAGGGAGTTTTTCCTAGCCACCGTGCTTCTACACCTGCATTGCTTGCAGTTTGGGGTTTTAGGCTGGGTTTCTGTACAGCACTTTGTGATATCAGCTGATGTAAGAAGGGCTATATAAATAAATTTGATTTGAATTTGATTTTGTTAGGGGTAAGGGGACACATGGTCATTGGGCAGGGGGGTTAGGGGGAGGGGACACATGGTCATTGGGCAGGGGGGTTAGGGGTAAGGGGACACATGGTCATTGGGCAGGGGGGTTAGGGGGAGGGGACACATGGTCATTGGGCAGGGGGGTTAGGGGGAGGGGACACATGGTCATTGGGCAGGGGGGTTAGGGGGAGGGGACACATGGTCATTGGGCAGGGGGGTTAGGGGGAGGGGACACATGGTCATTGGGCAGGGGGGTTAGGGGTAAGGAGACACATGGTCATTGGGCAGGGGGGTTAGGGGGAGGGGACACATGGTCATTGGGCAGGGGGGTTAGGGGTAAGGGGACACATGGTCATTGGGCAGGGGGGTTAGGGGGAGGGGACACATGATCATTGGGCAGGGGGGTTAGGGGGAGGGGACACATGGTCATTGGGCAGGGGGGTTAGGGGGAGGGGACACATGGTCATTGGGCAGGGGGGTTAGGGGGATGGAACACATGGTCATTGGGCAGGGGGGTTAGGGGTAAGGGAACACATGGTCATTGGGCAGGGGGGTCAGGGGTAAGGGAACACATGGTCATTGGGCAGGGGGGTTAGGGGTAAGGGAACACATGGTCATTGGGCAGGGGGGTTAGGGGTAAGGGAACACATGGTCATTGGGCAGGGGGGTTAGGGGTAAGGGAACACATGATCATTGGGCAGGGGGGTTAGGGGTAAGGGAACACATGGTCATTGGGCAGGGGGGTTAGGGGGAGGGGACACATGGTCATTGGGCAGGGGGGTTAGGGGGAGGGAACACATGGTCATTGGGCAGGGGGGTTAGGGGGAGGGAACACATGGTCATTGGGCAGGGGGGTTAGGGGGAGGGAACACATGGTCATTGGGCAGGGGGGTTAGGGGGAGGGAACACATGGTCATTGGGCAGGGGGGTTAGGGGAGCTGAGGGAGATAGTTCGGTAGTGATACCGTCTGACACAGAAGGGCAAAGAGATGCAGGGTGTGGTGACCTTCTATATGTGGATTCCTTTGGTCTCTCAGAAGTGAATAGTCCACTACCTCCCTCTACTGCCCACTGTGAGTAGTGTCACTGAATGGATATTCTGTATGTTTTTCAATTAGAGCTTCTGACAGGTTGGAATGGAGAAGGTAGTTGGAGTCTTAGATTACTCCAAATCAGAAGCACTCAATCAGACACACACACACACACACACACACACACACACACACACACACACACACACACACCACCCCCCACCCTGCCCACACACATACACCCTCCAGATATCCATATTTCTAGGTTCCTCCAACGCTGTGTTAACTACATGCAGCTAGCTCCCTGCTGCTCTACCATAGCATGAATAAACCAGACCATTAGAACAGACAGATGCATCACAGGTGGGAAGATACAACCAGGTCTGTGTCCCAAAGGGCACCCTAATCCCTATATAGTGCACTACTTTCCTTATGGGCCCTGGTCAACAGTAGTGCCCTATATAGGGAATAGGGTGCCATTTGGGACAAATCCAAATCTAGAAGACTGTATGAAATGTTAATATATGCGGGCCCCTATCACCATTGCCTTATAGCCTACACAATACAATATGACAGAAAGATACACACACATGTACAAGTCATTGGACCTCCTTGATATATCCACCTAGGAATGTTGTTTGTTTGGAAGAAAGACGACATACTTCCCCTGTCAGTAGTGCAGCAGTGTGTGTGTGTGTGTGTGTGTGTGTGTGTACGTGTATCCATGTGTTTGTGTGCGTCTATGTCTGTGTACTTTATTCAAGTCACTGTTATGACAGGACATTTTACTCCCAGTCCCAAGCTGCTGCCAGAGCAGGATGATCATAATGCCTTCTTCTCCATGGAAACACGTCCTATGGGTTCTGTCCTGACCACGAGAGACTAACAGAGAGGGGAGACACAGAGAATGTAGAGAACGACCCACATTTACATAGCATGCTTATTAATATGGGTATCAGTCTAACACATGCATGGTGGAGATGCAGAGAGGGGAGTGCTAAGAGAGGGATGGAGGTAGAGAGATGGAGGGAAGAGAGATATGAGATGGATGGAGGGAGGAGAAGGATAAGAGAGGGATTGAGGTGGAGAGATGGAGGGAAGAAAGAGTTAGGAGAGGGATGGATGGAGGTAGAGAGATGGAGGGAAGAAAGAGTTAAGAGAGAGATGAGGGAAGAAAGAGTTAAGAGAGGGATGGAGGTAAAGAGATGGAGGGAAGAAAGAGTTAAGAGAGGGATGGAGGTAAAGAGATGGAGGGAAGAAAGAGTTAAGAGAGGGATGGAGGTAAAGAGATGGAGGGAAGAAAGAGTTAAGAGAGGGATGGAGGTAAAGAGATGGAGGGAAGAAAGAGTTAAGAGAGGGATGGAGGTAAAGAGATGGAGGGAAGAAAGAGTTAAGAGAGGGATGGAGGTAAAGAGATGGAGGGAAGAAAGAGTTAAGAGAGGGATGGAGGTAAAGAGATGGAGGGAAGAAAGAGTTAAGAGAGGGATGGAGGTAAAGAGATGGAGGGAAGAAAGAGTTAAGAGAGGGATGGAGGTAAAGAGATGGAGGGAAGAAAGAGTTAAGAGAGGGATGGAGTTAGAGAGATGGAGGGAAGAAAGAGTTAGGAGAGGGATGGAGGTAGAGAGATGGAGGGAAGAGAGAGTTAAGAGAGGGATGGAGTTAGAGAGATGGAGGGAAGAAAGAGTTAGGAGAGGGATGGAGGTAGAGAGATGGAGGGAAGAGAGAGTTAAGAGAAGGATGGAGGTAGAGAGATGGAGGGAAGAGAGGGATAATTTCCTGACAAAATGTGAAAAATATAAAACAATTAGACAGTGTCATTTCCCCAAATTTGAAACGCTTATTCAAGGTTTCAAAGACCTCTCTGATGAGAGTAGGCTACGCGTCCTGTTGGGGGAGGACGCAGAGAGCTGTGGGTTGGCAGCGCACTACATTGCTGCCTGCAATATGATGAGGGACAGTGTCTGACAGACCAATCAACCTGCACATGTCCTCTACTGTATGCTTATTGTTATTGTTCAATGTATGGTTATTTTGACCCTTGGTTATTGTTGTTACTGCTGTCCTGTTGACAATATTGATTCTCATTTTTTTCATATTGTAAATATCCCAAATAAGCTTTGGCAATATGTACATTGTTACGTCATGCCAATAAAGCAAAATGAATTGAATTGATAAGAGAGGGATGGAGGTAGAGAGATGGAGGGAAGAGAGGGATGGAGGTAGAGAGATGGAGGGAAGAGAGGGATAAGAGAGAGATGGAGGTAGAGAGGGAGGAAAGAGAGGCATAAGAGAGGGATGGAGGTAGAGAGGGGGGAAAGAGAGGGACAAGAGAGGGAAGGAGGTAGATAGAGGGAGGGAAGAGAGGGATAAGAGAGGGATGGAGTTAGAGAGATGGGGGACAGAGGGATGGAGGGAAGAAAGGGATAACCTGTTAGGGACAGACATTCCGCTAGCGGAACGCCTCACCAATATCCAATGGTAGAGCGTGGCGCGAATTACAAATACCTCAAAAATGCAAAAACTTCAATTTCTCAAACATATGACTATTTTACACCATTTTAAAGACAAGACTCTCCTTTATCTAACCACATTGTTCGATTTCAAAAAGGCTTTACAATGAAAACAAAACATTAGATTATGTCAGGAGAGTACCCTCCCAAAAATAATCACACAGCCATTTTCAAAGTAAGCATATATGTCACAAAAACCAAAACCACAGCTAAATGCAGCACTAACCTTTGATGATCTTCATCAGATGACACTCCCAGGACATTATGTTATACAATACATGCATGTTTTGTTCAATCAAGTTCATATTTATATCAAAAACCAGCTTTTTACATTAGCATGTGATGTTCAGAACTAGCATACCCACTGCAAACTTACGGTGAATTTACTAAATTACTCACGATAAACGTTGACAAAAACATAACAATTATTTTAAGAATTATAGATACAGAACTCCTTTATGCAATCGCGGTGTCAGATTTTAAAATAGCTTTTCGGTGAAAGCACATTTTGCAATATTCTGAGTACATAGCCCGGCCATCATGGCTAGCTAATTTGACACCCACCAAGTTTGGCCCTCACCAAACTCAGATTTACTATAAGAAAAATTGGATTACCTTTGCTGTTCTTCGTCAGAATGCACTCCCAGGACTTCTACTTCAACAACAAATGTTGTTTTGGTTCGAAATAATCCATAGTTATATCCAAATAGCTCCGTTTTGTTCATGCGTTCAAGTCACTATCAAAGGGTGACGAGACGGCGCATTTCGTGACAAAAAAATGCGAAATATTCCGTTACCGTACTTCGAAACATGTCAAACACTGTTTAAAATACATTTTTATGCTATTTTTCTCGTACAATAGCGATAATATTCCAACCGGGCGACGTTGTATTCATTCAAACACTGAAAGAAAAAAATGGAGTCGTCTCGTGCATGCGCGCTCCAGTGTCATTGTTCTCAGCAGGACCACTCACAAAAACTCCTGCTGTTTTTCGCCCAGAGACTGGAGAGCTCTCATTCCACTTTCTGGCGCCTTCTGAGAGCCAATGAAAGCCTTAGAAAATGTCACGTTACAGCAGAGATGCTGTATTTTTGATAGAGATGCCCTAGAAGGAGAACAAATTGTCAGACAGGGCACTTCCTGTATAGAATCTTCTCAGGTTTTGGCCTGCCATATGAGTTATGTTATACTCACAGACACCATTCAAACAGTTTTAGAAACTTTAGAGTGTTTTCTATCCAAATCTACTAATTATACGCATATTCTAGTTTCTGGGCAGGAGTAGTAACCAGATTAAATCGGGTACGTTTTTTATCTGGCCGTGAAAATACTGCCCCCATCCCAAACAGGATAAGAGAGGGATGGAGGTAGAGAGATGGAGGTAGAGAGGGATAAGAGAGAGATGGAGGTAGAGAGGGAGGAAAGAGAGGGATAAGAGAGGGATGGAGGTAGAGAGATGGAGAGAAGAGAGGGATGAGGTAGAGAGAAGGAGGTAGAGAGGGAGGAAAGAGAGGGACAAGAGAGGGATGGAGGTAGAGAGATGGAGAGAAGAGAGAGGGAGGGAAGAGAGGGATAAGAGAGGGATGGAGGTAGAGAGATGGAGGGAAGAGAGGGATGGAGGTAGAGAGATGAGGTAGAGAGGGATAAGAGAGAGATGGAGGTAGAGAGGGAGGAAAGAGAGGGATGAGGTAGAGAGATAGAGGGATAAGAGAGGGATGGAGGTAGAGAGGGAGGTAGAGAGGGATAAGAGAGGGATGGAGGTAGAGAGATGGAGGGAAGAGAGGGATGGAGGTAGAGAGGGATAAGAGAGAGATGGAGGTAGAGAGGGAGGAAAGAGAGGGATGGAGGTAGAGAGATGGAGGGAAGAGAGGGATAAGAGAGGGATGGAGGTAGAGAGAGAGGTAGAGAGATGGGGAGGAGGGATGGGGTAGATAGATGGAGAGAAGAGAGAGGGAGGGAAGAGAGGGATAAGAGAGGGATGGAGGTAGAGAGCTGGGGGAAGAGAGAGGGATAAGAGAGGGATGGAGGTAGAGAGATGGAGGGAAGAGAGAGGGAGGGAAGAGAGGGATAAGAGAGGGATGGAGGTTGAGAGATGGAGGCAAGAGAGAGGGAGGGAAGAGAGAGATAAGAGAGGGATGGAGGTAGAGAGATGGAGGGAAGAGAGAGATAAGAGAGGGATGAGGTAGAGAGCTGGGGGAAGAGAGAATAATGCAAATACTTGTTATAGTTTTAAAGGCTGATCTATAGTATTGGTGGCACACACACACACACACACACACACACACACACACACACACACACACACACACACACACACACACACACACCACACACACACACACACACACACACACACACACACCCACCCTCTCTCACACACACACTCTCTCACACACACACTCTCTCACACACACATCATTCACATACAGCAGAGATCTGTAAGATCTATCAGGTTGATCAATCAATTGATTTGTGAAAATAAGATAGTGGTCCACTATCTTGGTCCACTATCTTACAGGCCCTCAGGTGTAAAATCGGTACTGTGGCTTTCATGAGAAAGACAGCCGATTTAGCGATAGGGAGAGGTTTTATAAACACACACAGTAGTAATTCAACCATTATCTGTAGAGTGTAGAGTAATTCAACCATTATCAGTAGAGTGTAGAGTAATTCAACCATTATCTGTAGAGTATAGAGTAATTCAACCATTATCAATAGAGTGTAGAGTAATTCAACCATTATCTGTAGAGTATAGAGTAATTCAACCATTATCTGTAGAGTGTTGAGTAATTCAACCATTATCAGTAGAGTGTAGAGTAATTCAACCATTATCAGTAGAGTGTAGAGTAATACAACCATTATCTGTAGTGTGTAGAGTAATACAACCATTATCTGTAGTGTGTAGAGTAATACAACAATTATCTGTAGAGTTAAACAACCATTATCTGTAGAGTGTAGAGTTATACAACCATTATCTGTAGAGTGTCGAGTTATACAACCATTATCTGTAGAGTGTCGAGTAATACAACCATTATCTGTTGAGTGTAGAGTTATACAACCATTATCTGCAGAGTGTAGTTTTATACAACCATTATCTGTAGAGCGTAAAGATAGAAAAACATTATCTGAAGATGATAATTCCCTACTGCAGAAACTATAGGTAGAGAGGATAGAGCCTCATTCTGTTCAGGTCTTTCAGTAAGTAAAAAAAAAAAAGTCTTCATTTTATCTGTAAGCTATCTGATTCGTCAGGTTAAATGTATTTGAATTCACATTACACGGTTTGACATAACGGTGCACCTTTTGGGTTCCTGGAAGAACCATTTTGGGTTCCAAGTAAAACCCTTATGGGTTCCAGGTAAAACCTTTTCTACATTGAACTGACAAAGTGTTCAAAGTAGAGGGGTTCTACCTGGAAGGGTTCTACCTGGAACCAAAAAGGATTCTTCAAAGTGTTCTGCTCTGTGGACAACCGAAGAACCCTTTTAGCTTCGATATAGCACCTTTTTTTCTAAGAGTGTAGGCTACCTTTTAAAGTGGGGCTGAACTTCCTGATTTAGCCTTGGTTTCAGTTTTCCTCTTTAAGAAACGTGACTAACAACGAGAGTGTCACGTCCTGACCAGTAATAGGGGTTATTTGTATTGTAGTTTGGTCAGGAGGTGGCAGGGGGTATTTGTTTTATGTGGTTCGGGGTGGTTGGTTGTTTAGAAGGGTGTTTGATTTATTATTTCCGGGTTTTGGGCTATGTTATATGTTTTGTATTTCTATGTTCATTCTAGTATTAGTATTTCTTTGTTTATGTCATTGGGTGTTGGACTCTCAATTGGAGGCAGGTGTTTCCTAGTTGCCTCTGATTGAGAGTCCTATATAAAGGTATGTGTTGGTAGTTTGTGGGAGATTGTGCTAGGTATAGCCTTAATGCCTTACTGGCCTATTAATCGTCATTGTGTTTTGTGTACGTGTTTATTTTGGTTTTTCCTTCTTTGCCAATTCAATAAAAGAAGATGAGTGCACATAACCCTGATGCGTTTTGGTCAGACAATGATTTTTCGTTATCATCTGACGAAGAAGATTGTGACAGAGAGTTGGGTCTTAGAGGCGTTTTTTGATATGGGAGCCTCTTCTGTGTGTGTTCTAACGTGGGAAGCGTTTGTACTTTCACTCTACCAAAACAGTACACAGTTACAGTCACTCACCCTTCCAGATAACTTGAGACAGTCTAACCAGATCTTGTGTCTGGAAGTAGCCTAGACTAGCTAGCAAGCTAGCCAACTTTTTTTGCCAATTAGCTTCAACCGGTTGGTGTGCGAGTGGCAAAATTAGTTTGACTTTGGATAGCCTATCTCCGGGGTTAGTTAGGGAGCGTCAATAAAATATAAATGGGACAATATTTTCATGTTACACATTCATTTAAATGCTTTCAATATTTGTATATGAATTTCTACAATTAAAGTTGGTTTGAGGTTTTTAAGTCATTAACATTTGGAGCTATTGACGTTTTAATATATTGTTCCATATACACTGTGACTCTCCTCTCTCTTCTCTGTTCTATATGAGACTGAAACACGGTGACTCTCCTCTCTCTTCTCTGTTTTAGATGAGACTGACACACTGTGACTCTCCTCTCTCTTCTCTGTTCTAGATGAGACTGACACACTGTGACTCTCCTCTCTCTTCTCTGTTCTAGATGAGACTGACACACTGTGACACTCCTCTCTCTTCTCTGTTTTAGATGAGACTGACACACGGTGACTCTCCTCTCTCTTCTCTGTTTTAGATGAGACTGACACACTGTGACTCTCCTCTCTCTTCTCTGTTCTAGATGAGACTGACACACTGTGACTCTCCTCTCTCTTCTCTGTTTTAGATGAGACTGACACACTGTGACTCTCCTCTCTCTTCTCTGTTTTAGATGAGACTGACACACTGTGACTCTCCTCTCTCTTCTCTGTTTTAGATGAGACTGACACACTGTGACTCTCCTCTCTCTTCTCTGTTTTAGATGAGACTGACACACTGTGACTCTCCTCTCTCTTCTCTGTTCTAGATGAGACTGACACACTGACTCTCCTCTCTCTTCTCTGTTTTAGATGAGACTGACACACTGTGACTCTCCTCTCTCTTCTCTGTTCGAGATGAGACTGACACACTGTGACTCTCCTCTCTCTTCTCTGTTTTAGATGAGACTGACACACTGTGACTCTCCTCTGTTTTAGATGAGACTGACACACTGTGACTCTCTGTTTTAGATGAGACTGACACACTGTGACTCTCCTCTCTCTTCTCTGTTTTAGATGAGACTGACACACTGTGACTCTCCTCTGTTTTAGATGAGACTGACACACAGTGACTCTCTTCTCTGTTTTAGATGAGACTGACACACTGTGACTCTCCTCTCTCTTCTCTGTTTTAGATGAGACTGACACACTGTGACTCTCCTCTCTCTTCTCTGTTTTAGATGAGACTGACACACTGTGACTCTCCTCTCTCTTCTCTGTTTTAGATGAGACTGACACACTGTGACTCTCCTCTCTCTTCTCTGTTCTAGATGAGACTGACACACTGACTCTCCTCTCTCTTCTCTGTTTTAGATGAGACTGACACACTGTGACTCTCCTCTCTCTTCTCTGTTCGAGATGAGACTGACACACTGTGACTCTCCTCTCTCTTCTCTGTTTTAGATGAGACTGACACACTGACTCTCCTCTGTTTTAGATGAGACTGACACACTGTGACTCTCTGTTTTAGATGAGACTGACACACTGTGACTCTCCTCTCTCTTCTCTGTTTTAGATGAGACTGACACACTGTGACTCTCCTCTGTTTTAGATGAGACTGACACACAGTGACTCTCTTCTCTGTTTTAGATGAGACTGACACACTGTGAATCTCCTCTCTCTTCTCTGTTTTAGATGAGACTGACACACGGTGACTCTCCTCTCTCTTCTCTGTTCTAGATGAGACTGACACACTGACTCTCCTCTCTCTTCTCTGTTCTAGATGAGACTGACACACTGTGACTCTCCTCTCTCTTCTCTGTTTTAGATGAGACTGACACACTGTGACTCTCTCTTCTCTGTTTTAGATGAGACTGACACACTGTGACTCTCCTCTCTCTTCTCTGTTTTAGATGAGACTGACACACTGTGACTCTCCTCTCTCTTCTCTGTTTTAGATGAGACTGACACACTGTGACTCTCCTCTCGCTTCTCTGTTCTAGATGAGACTGACACACTGACTCTCCTCTCTCTTCTCTGTTCTAGATGAGACTGACACACTGTGACTCTCCTCTCTCTTCTCTGTTCTAGATGAGACTGACACACTGTGACTCTCTTCGGTTTTAGATGAGACTGACACACGGTGACTCTCCTCTGTTTTAGATGAGACTGACACACGGTGACTCTCCTCTCTCTTCTCTGTTGTAGATGAGACTGACACACTGTGACTCTCCTCTCTCTTCTCTGTTTTAGATGAGACTGACACACTGTGACTCTCCTCTGTTTTAGATGAGACTGACACACAGTGACTCTCTTCTCTGTTTTAGATGACACTGACACACTGTGACTCTCCTCTCTCTTCTCTGTTTTAGATGAGACTGACACACGGTGACTCTCCTCTCTCTTCTCTGTTTTAGATGAGACTGACACACGGTGACTCTCTTCTCTGTTTTAGATGAGACTGACACACGGTGACTCTCCTCTCTCTTCTCTGTTTTAGATGAGACTGACACACTGTGACTCTCCTCTCTCTTCTCTGTTTTAGATGAGACTGACACACTGTGACTCTCCTCTGTTTTAGATGAGACTGCCACACAGTGACTCTCTTCTCTGTTTTAGATGAGACTGACACACTGTGACTCTCCTCTCTCTTCTCTGTTTTAGATGAGACTGACACACGGTGACTCTCCTCTCTCTTCTCTGTTTTAGATGAGACTGACACACGGTGACTCTCTTCTCTGTTTTAGATGAGACTGACACATTGTGACTCTCCTCTCTCTTCTCTGTTTTAGATGAGACTGACACACTGTGACTCTCCTCTCTCCTCTCTGTTTTAGATGAGACTGACACATTGTGACTCTCCTCTCTCTTCTCTGTTTTAGATGAGACTGACACACTGTGACTCTCCTCTCTCTTCTCTGTTTTAGATGAGACTGACACACTGTGACTCTCCTCTCGCTTCTCTGTTCTAGATGAGACTGACACACTGACTCTCCTCTCTCTTCTCTGTTCTAGATGAGACTGACACACTGTGACTCTCCTCTCTCTTCTCTGTTCTAGATGAGACTGACACACTGTGACTCTCCTCTGTTTTAGATGAGACTGACACACGGTGACTCTCTTCTCTGTTTTAGATGAGACTGACACACGGTGACTCTCCTCTCTCTTCTCTGTTGTAGATGAGACTGACACACTGTGACTCTCCTCTCTCTTCTCTGTTTTAGATGAGACTGACACTGTGACTCTCCTCTCTCTTCTCTGTTTTAGATGAGACTGACACACTGTGACTCTCCTCTCTCTTCTCTGTTCTAGATGAGACTGACACACTGACTCTCCTCTCTCTTCTCTGTTTTAGATGAGACTGACACACTGTGACTCTCCTCTCTCTTCTCTGTTCGAGATGAGACTGACACACTGTGACTCTCCTCTCTCTTCTCTGTTTTAGATGAGACTGACACACTGTGACTCTCCTCTGTTTTAGATGAGACTGACACACTGTGACTCTCTGTTTTAGATGAGACTGACACACTGTGACTCTCCTCTCTCTTCTCTGTTTTAGATGAGACTGACACACTGTGACTCTCCTCTGTTTTAGATGAGACTGACACACAGTGACTCTCTTCTCTGTTTTAGATGAGACTGACACACTGTGACTCTCCTCTCTCTTCTCTGTTTTAGATGAGACTGACACACTGTGACTCTCCTCTCTCTTCTCTGTTTTAGATGAGACTGACACACTGTGACTCTCCTCTGTTTTAGATGAGACTGACACACAGTGACTCTCTTCTCTGTTTTAGATGAGACTGACACACTGTGACTCTCCTCTCTCTTCTCTGTTTTAGATGAGACTGACACACGGTCACTCTCCTCTCTCTTCTCTGTTTTAGATGAGACTGACACACGGTGACTCTCCTCTCTCTTCTCTGTTCTAGATGAGACTGACACACTGACTCTCCTCTCTCTTCTCTGTTCTAGATGAGACTGACACACTGTGACTCTCCTCTCTCTTCTCTGTTTTAGATGAGACTGACACACTGTGACTCTCTCTTCTCTGTTCTAGATGAGACTGACACACTGACTCTCCTCTCTCTTCTCTGTTCTAGATGAGACTGACACACTGTGACTCTCCTCTCTCCTCTCTGTTCTAGATGAGACTGACACACTGTGACTCTCCTCTGTTTTAGATGAGACTGACACACGGTGACTCTCTTCTCTGTTTTAGATGAGACTGACACACGGTGACTCTCCTCTCTCTTCTCTGTTGTAGATGAGACTGACACACTGTGACTCTCCTCTCTCTTCTCTGTTTTAGATGAGACTAACACACTGTGACTCTCCTCTGTTTTAGATGAGACTGACACACAGTGACTCTCTTCTCTGTTTTAGATGACACTGACACACTGTGACTCTCCTCTCTCTTCTCTGTTTTAGATGAGACTGACACACGGTGACTCTCCTCTCTCTTCTCTGTTTTAGATGAGACTGACACACGGTGACTCTCTTCTCTGTTTTAGATGAGACTGACACACGGTGACTCTCCTCTCTCTTCTCTGTTTTAGATGAGACTGACACACGGTGACTCTCTTCTCTGTTTTAGATGAGACTGACACACGGTGACTCTCCTCTCTCTTCTCTGTTTTAGATGAGACTGACACACTGTGACTCTCCTCTCTCTTCTCTGTTTTAGATGAGACTGACACACTGTGACTCTCCTCTGTTTTAGATGAGACTGACACACAGTGACTCTCTTCTCTGTTTTAGATGAGACTGACACACTGTGAGTCTCCTCTCTCTTCTCTGTTTTAGATGAGACTGACACACGGTGACTCTCCTCTCTCTTCTCTGTTTTAGATGAGACTGACACACGGTGACTCTCTTCTCTGTTTTAGATGAGACTGACACATTGTGACTCTCCTCTCTCTTCTCTGTTTTAGATGAGACTGACACACTGTGACTCTCCTCTCTCTTCTCTGTTTTAGATGAGACTGACACATTGTGACTCTCCTCTCTCTTCTCTGTTTTAGATGAGACTGACAAACTGTGACTCTCCTCTCTCTTCTCTGTTTTAGATGAGACTGACACACTGTGACTCTCCTCTCGCTTCTCTGTTCTAGATGAGACTGACACACTGACTCTCCACTCTCTTCTCTGTTCTAGATGAGACTGACACACTGTGACTCTCCTCTCTCTTCTCTGTTCTAGATGAGACTGACACACTGTGACTCTCCTCTGTTTTAGATGAGACTGACACACGGTGACTCTCTTCTCTGTTTTAGATGAGACTGACACACGGTGACTCTCCTCTCTCTTCTCTGTTGTAGATGAGACTGACACACTGTGACTCTCCTCTCTCTTCTCTGTTTTAGATGAGACTGACACACTGTGACTCTCCTCTGTTTTAGATGAGACTGACACACAGTGACTCTCTTCTCTGTTTTAGATGACACTGACACACTGTGACTCTCCTCTCTCTTCTCTGTTTTAGATGAGACTGACACACGGTGACTCTCCTCTCTCTTCTCTGTTTTAGATGAGACTGACACACGGTGACTCTCCTCTCTCTTCTCTGTTCTAGATGAGACTGACACACTGACTCTCCTCTCTCTTCTCTGTTCTAGATGAGACTGACACACTGTGACTCTCCTCTCTCTTCTCTGTTTTAGATGAGACTGACACACTGTGACTCTCCTCTGTTTTAGATGAGACTGACACACAGTGACTCTCTTCTCTGTTTTAGATGAGACTGACACACTGTGACTCTCCTCTCTCTTCTCTGTTTTAGATGAGACTGACACACGGTGACTCTCCTCTCTCTTCTCTGTTTTAGATGAGACTGACACACGGTGACTCTCCTCTCTCTTCTCTGTTCTAGATGAGACTGACACACTGACTCTCCTCTCTCTTCTCTGTTCTAGATGAGACTGACACACTGTGACTCTCCTCTCTCTTCTCTGTTTTAGATGAGACTGACACACTGTGACTCTCTCTTCTCTGTTCTAGATGAGACTGACACACTGACTCTCCTCTCTCTTCTCTGTTCTAGATGAGACTGACACACTGTGACTCTCCTCTCTCTTCTCTGTTCTAGATGAGACTGACACACTGTGACTCTCCTCTGTTTTAGATGAGACTGACACACGGTGACTCTCTTCTCTGTTTTAGATGAGACTGACACACGGTGACTCTCCTCTCTCTTCTCTGTTGTAGATGAGACTGACACACTGTGACTCTCCTCTCTCTTCTCTGTTTTAGATGAGACTGACACACTGTGACTCTCCTCTGTTTTAGATGAGACTGACACACAGTGACTCTCTTCTCTGTTTTAGATGACACTGACACACTGTGACTCTCCTCTCTCTTCTCTGTTTTAGATGAGACTGACACACGGTGACTCTCCTCTCTCTTCTCTGTTTTAGATGAGACTGACACACGGTGACTCTCTTCTCTGTTTTAGATGAGACTGACACACGGTGACTCTCCTCTCTCTTCTCTGTTTTAGATGAGACTGACACACGGTGACTCTCTTCTCTGTTTTAGATGAGACTGACACACGGTGACTCTCCTCTCTCTTCTCTGTTTTAGATGAGACTGACACACGGTGACTCTCCTCTCTGTTTTAGATGAGACTGACACATTGTGACTCTCCTCTCTCTTCTCTGTTTTAGATGAGACTGACACATTGTGACTCTCCTCTCTCTTCTCTGTTTTAGATGAGACTGACACACTGTGACTCTCCTCTCTCTTCTCTGTTTTAGATGAGACTGACAAACTGTGACTCTCCTCTCTCTTCTCTGTTTTAGATGAGACTGACACATTGTGACTCTCCTCTCTCTTCTCTGTTTTAGATGAGACTGACAAACTGTGACTCTCCTCTCTCTTCTCTGTTTTAGATGAGACTGACACACTGTGACTCTCCTCTCGCTTCTCTGTTCTAGATGAGACTGACACACTGACTCTCCACTCTCTTCTCTGTTCTAGATGAGACTGACACACTGTGACTCTCCTCTCTCTTCTCTGTTCTAGATGAGACTGACACACTGTGACTCTCCTCTGTTTTAGATGAGACTGACACACGGTGACTCTCTTCTCTGTTTTAGATGAGACTGACACACGGTGACTCTCCTCTCTCTTCTCTGTTGTAGATGAGACTGACACACTGTGACTCTCCTCTCTCTTCTCTGTTTTAGATGAGACTGACACACTGTGACTCTCCTCTGTTTTAGATGAGACTAACACACAGTGACTCTCTTCTCTGTTTTAGATGACACTGACACACTGTGACTCTCCTCTCTCTTCTCTGTTTTAGATGAGACTGACACACGGTGACTCTCCTCTCTCTTCTCTGTTTTAGATGAGACTGACACACGGTGACTCTCCTCTCTCTTCTCTGTTCTAGATGAGACTGACACACTGACTCTCCTCTCTCTTCTCTGTTCTAGATGAGACTGACACACTGTGACTCTCCTCTCTCTTCTCTGTTTTAGATGAGACTGACACACTGTGACTCTCCTCTGTTTTAGATGAGACTGACACACAGTGACTCTCTTCTCTGTTTTAGATGAGACTGACACACTGTGACTCTCCTCTCTCTTCTCTGTTTTAGATGAGACTGACACACGGTGACTCTCCTCTCTCTTCTCTGTTTTAGATGAGACTGACACACGGTGACTCTCCTCTCTCTTCTCTGTTCTAGATGAGACTGACACACTGACTCTCCTCTCTCTTCTCTGTTCTAGATGAGACTGACACACTGTGACTCTCCTCTCTCTTCTCTGTTTTAGATGAGACTGACACACTGTGACTCTCTCTTCTCTGTTCTAGATGAGACTGACACACTGACTCTCCTCTCTCTTCTCTGTTCTAGATGAGACTGACACACTGTGACTCTCTGTTTTAGATGAGACTGACACACGGTGACTCTCTTCTCTGTTTTAGATGAGACTGACACACGGTGACTCTCCTCTCTCTTCTCTGTTGTAGATGAGACTGACACACTGTGACTCTCCTCTCTCTTCTCTGTTTTAGATGAGACTGACACACTGTGACTCTCCTCTGTTTTAGATGAGACTGACACACAGTGACTCTCTTCTCTGTTTTAGATGACACTGACACACTGTGACTCTCCTCTCTCTTCTCTGTTTTAGATGAGACTGACACACGGTGACTCTCCTCTCTCTTCTCTGTTTTAGATGAGACTGACACACGGTGACTCTCTTCTCTGTTTTAGATGAGACTGACACACGGTGACTCTCCTCTCTCTTCTCTGTTTTAGATGAGACTGACACACGGTGACTCTCTTCTCTGTTTTAGATGAGACTGACACACGGTGACTCTCCTCTCTCTTCTCTGTTTTAGATGAGACTGACACACGGTGACTCTCCTCTCTCTTCTCTGTTTTAGATGAGACTGACACACTGTGACTCTCCTCTCTCTTCTCTGTTTTAGATGAGACTGACACACTGTGACTCTCCTCTGTTTTAGATGAGACTGACACACAGTGACTCTCTTCTCTGTTTTAGATGAGACTGACACACTGTGACTCTCCTCTCTCTTCTCTGTTTTAGATGAGACTGACACACGGTGACTCTCCTCTCTCTTCTCTGTTTTAGATGAGACTGACACACGGTGACTCTCTTCTCTGTTTTAGATGAGACTGACACATTGTGACTCTCCTCTCTCTTCTCTGTTTTAGATGAGACTGACACACTGTGACTCTCCTCTCTCTTCTCTGTTTTAGATGAGACTGACACATTGTGACTCTCCTCTCTCTTCTCTGTTTTAGATGAGACTGACAAACTGTGACTCTCCTCTCTCTTCTCTGTTTTAGATGAGACTGACACACTGTGACTCTCCTCTCGCTTCTCTGATCTAG
Organism: Salmo salar; assembly: GCF_965601325.2. NCBI lineage: Eukaryota > Metazoa > Chordata > Actinopteri > Salmoniformes > Salmonidae > Salmo > Salmo salar. Next base: position 69,108,189 of record NC_138292.1, read on the forward strand.
ATGAGACTGACACACTAACTCTCCACTCTCTTCTCTGTTCTAGATGAGACTGACACACTGTGACTCTCCTCTCTCTTCTCTGTTCTAGATGAGACTGACACACTGTGACTCTCCTCTGTTTTAGATGAGACTGACACACGGTGACTCTCTTCTCTGTTTTAGATGAGACTGACACACGGTGACTCTCCTCTCTCTTCTCTGTTGTAGATGAGACTGACACACTGTGACTCTCCTCTCTCTTCTCTGTTTTAGATGAGACTGACACACTGTGACTCTCCTCTGTTTTAGATGAGACTGACACACAGTGACTCTCTTCTCTGTTTTAGATGACACTGACACACTGTGACTCTCCTCTCTCTTCTCTGTTTTAGATGAGACTGACACACGGTGACTCTCCTCTCTCTTCTCTGTTTTAGATGAGACTGACACACGGTGACTCTCTTCTCTGTTTTAGATGAGACTGACACACGGTGACTCTCCTCTCTCTTCTCTGTTTTAGATGAGACTGACACACTGTGACTCTCCTCTCTCTTCTCTGTTTTAGATGAGACTGACACACTGTGACTCTCCTCTGTTTTAGATGAGACTGACACACAGTGACTCTCTTCTCTGTTTTAGATGAGACTGACACACTGTGACTCTCCTCTCTCTTCTCTGTTTTAGATGAGACTGACACATTGTGACTCTCCTCTCTCTTCTCTGTTTTAGATGAGACTGACAAACTGTGACTCTCCTCTCTCTTCTCTGTTTTAGATGAGACTGACACACTGTGACTCTCCTCTCGCTTCTCTGTTCTAGATGAGACTGACACACTAACTCTCCACTCTCTTCTCTGTTCTAGATGAGACTGACACACTGTGACTCTCCTCTCTCTTCTCTGTTCTAGATGAGACTGACACACTGTGACTCTCCTCTGTTTTAGATGAGACTGACACACGGTGACTCTCTTCTCTGTTTTAGATGAGACTGACACACGGTGACTCTCCTCTCTCTTCTCTGTTGTAGATGAGACTGACACACTGTGACTCTCCTCTCTCTTCTCTGTTTTAGATGAGACTGACACACTGTGACTCTCCTCTGTTTTAGATGAGACTGACACACAGTGACTCTCTTCTCTGTTTTAGATGACACTGACACACTGTGACTCTCCTCTCTCTTCTCTGTTTTAGATGAGACTGACACACGGTGACTCTCCTCTCTCTTCTCTGTTTTAGATGAGACTGACACACGGTGACTCTCTTCTCTGTTTTAGATGAGACTGACACACGGTGACTCTCCTCTCTCTTCTCTGTTTTAGATGAGACTGACACACTGTGACTCTCCTCTCTCTTCTCTGTTTTAGATGAGACTGACACACTGTGACTCTCCTCTGTTTTAGATGAGACTGACACACAGTGACTCTCTTCTCTGTTTTAGATGAGACTGACACACTGTGACTCTCCTCTCTCTTCTCTGTTTTAGATGAGACTGACACACTGTGACTCTCCTCTCTCTTCTCTGTTTTAGATGAGACTGACACACTGTGACTCTCCTCTGTTTTAGATGAGACTGACACACAGTGACTCTCTTCTCTGTTTTAGATGAGACTGACACACTGTGACTCTCCTCTCTCTTCTCTGTTTTAGATGAGACTGACACACGGTGACTCTCCTCTCTCTTCTCTGTTTTAGATGAGACTGACACACGGTGACTCTCCTCTCTCTTCTCTGTTCTAGATGAGACTGACACACTGACTCTCCTCTCTCTTCTCTGTTCTAGATGAGACTGACACACTGTGACTCTCCTCTCTCTTCTCTGTTCTAGATGAGACTGACACACTGACTCTCCTCTCTCTTCTCTGTTTTAGATGAGACTGACACACTGTGACTCTCCTCTCTCTTCTCTGTTCGAGATGAGACTGACACACTGTGACTCTCCTCTCTCTTCTCTGTTTTAGATGAGACTGACACACTGTGACTCTCCTCTGTTTTAGATGAGACTGACACACAGTGACTCTCTTCTCTGTTTTAGATGAGACTGACACACTGTGACTCTCCTCTCTCTTCTCTGTTTTAGATGAGACTGACACACGGTGACTCTCCTCTCTCTTCTCTGTTTTAGATGAGACTGACACACGGTGACTCTCCTCTCTCTTCTCTGTTCTAGATGAGACTGACACACTGACTCTCCTCTCTCTTCTCTGTTCTAGATGAGACTGACACACTGTGACTCTCCTCTCTCTTCTCTGTTTTAGATGAGACTGACACACTGTGACTCTCTCTTCTCTGTTCTAGATGAGACTGACACACTGACTCTCCTCTCTCTTCTCTGTTCTAGATGAGACTGACACACTGTGACTCTCCTCTCTCTTCTCTGTTCTAGATGAGACTGACACACTGTGACTCTCCTCTGTTTTAGATGAGACTGACACACGGTGACTCTCTTCTCTGTTTTAGATGAGACTGACACACGGTGACTCTCCTCTCTCTTCTCTGTTGTAGATGAGACTGACACACTGTGACTCTCCTCTCTCTTCTCTGTTTTAGATGAGACTGACACACTGTGACTCTCCTCTGTTTTAGATGAGACTGACACACAGTGACTCTCTTCTCTGTTTTAGATGACACTGACACACTGTGACTCTCCTCTCTCTTCTCTGTTTTAGATGAGACTGACACACGGTGACTCTCCTCTCTCTTCTCTGTTTTAGATGAGACTGACACACGGTGACTCTCTTCTCTGTTTTAGATGAGACTGACACACGGTGACTCTCCTCTCTCTTCTCTGTTTTAGATGAGACTGACACACGGTGACTCTCTTCTCTGTTTTAGATGAGACTGACACACGGTGACTCTCCTCTCTCTTCTCTGTTTTAGATGAGACTGACACACGGTGACTCTCCTCTCTGTTTTAGATGAGACTGACACATTGTGACTCTCCTCTCTCTTCTCTGTTTTAGATGAGACTGACACATTGTGACTCTCCTCTCTCTTCTCTGTTTTAGATGAGACTGACACACTGTGACTCTCCTCTCTCTTCTCTGTTTTAGATGAGACTGACAAACTGTGACTCTCCTCTCTCTTCTCTGTTTTAGATGAGACTGACACACTGTGACTCTCCTCTCTCTTCTCTGTTTTAGATGAGACTGACACACGGTGACTCTCCTCTCTCTTCTCTGTTTTAGATGAGACTGACACACGGTGACTCTCCTCTCTCTTCTCTGTTCTAGATGAGACTGACACACTGACTCTCCTCTCTCTTCTCTGTTCTAGATGAGACTGACACACTGTGACTCTCCTCTCTCTTCTCTGTTTTAGATGAGACTGACACACTGTGACTCTCCTCTGTTTTAGATGAGACTGACACACAGTGACTCTCTTCTCTGTTTTAGATGAGACTGACACACTGTGACTCTCCTCTCTCTTCTCTGTTTTAGATGAGACTGACACACGGTGACTCTCCTCTCTCTTCTCTGTTTTAGATGAGACTGACACACGGTGACTCTCCTCTCTCTTCTCTGTTCTAGATGAGACTGACACACTGACTCTCCTCTCTCTTCTCTGTTCTAGATGAGACTGACACACTGTGACTCTCCTCTCTCTTCTCTGTTTTAGATGAGACTGACACACTGTGACTCTCTCTTCTCTGTTCTAGATGAGACTGACACACTGACTCTCCTCTCTCTTCTCTGTTCTAGATGAGACTGACACACTGTGACTCTCTGTTTTAGATGAGACTGACACACGGTGACTCTCTTCTCTGTTTTAGATGAGACTGACACACGGTGACTCTCCTCTCTCTTCTCTGTTGTAGATGAGACTGACACACTGTGACTCTCCTCTCTCTTCTCTGTTTTAGATGAGACTGACACACTGTGACTCTCCTCTGTTTTAGATGAGACTGACACACAGTGACTCTCTTCTCTGTTTTAGATGACACTGACACACTGTGACTCTCCTCTCTCTTCTCTGTTTTAGATGAGACTGACACACGGTGACTCTCCTCTCTCTTCTCTGTTTTAGATGAGACTGACACACGGTGACTCTCTTCTCTGTTTTAGATGAGACTGACACACGGTGACTCTCCTCTCTCTTCTCTGTTTTAGATGAGACTGACACACTGACTCTCCTCTCTCTTCTCTGTTCTAGATGAGACTGACACACTGTGACTCTCCTCTCTCTTCTCTGTTTTAGATGAGACTGACACACTGTGACTCTCTCTTCTCTGTTCTAGATGAGACTGACACACTGACTCTCCTCTCTCTTCTCTGTTCTAGATGAGACTGACACACTGTGACTCTCTGTTTTAGATGAGACTGACACACGGTGACTCTCTTCTCTGTTTTAGATGAGACTGACACACGGTGACTCTCCTCTCTCTTCTCTGTTGTAGATGAGACTGACACACTGTGACTCTCCTCTCTCTTCTCTGTTTTAGATGAGACTGACACACTGTGACTCTCCTCTGTTTTAGATGAGACTGACACACAGTGACTCTCTTCTCTGTTTTAGATGACACTGACACACTGTGACTCTCCTCTCTCTTCTCTGTTTTAGATGAGACTGACACACGGTGACTCTCCTCTCTCTTCTCTGTTTTAGATGAGACTGACACACGGTGACTCTCTTCTCTGTTTTAGATGAGACTGACACACGGTGACTCTCCTCTCTCTTCTCTGTTTTAGATGAGACTGACACACGGTGACTCTCTTCTCTGTTTTAGATGAGACTGACACACGGTGACTCTCCTCTCTCTTCTCTGTTTTAGATGAGACTGACACACGGTGACTCTCCTCTCTCTTCTCTGTTTTAGATGAGACTGACACACTGTGACTCTCCTCTCTCTTCTCTGTTTTAGATGAGACTGACACACTGTGACTCTCCTCTGTTTTAGATGAGACTGACACACAGTGACTCTCTTCTCTGTTTTAGATGAGACTGACACACTGTGACTCTCCTCTCTCTTCTCTGTTTTAGATGAGACTGACACACGGTGACTCTCCTCTCTCTTCTCTGTTTTAGATGAGACTGACACACGGTGACTCTCTTCTCTGTTTTAGATGAGACTGACACATTGTGACTCTCCTCTCTCTTCTCTGTTTTAGATGAGACTGACACACTGTGACTCTCCTCTCTCTTCTCTGTTTTAGATGAGACTGACACATTGTGACTCTCCTCTCTCTTCTCTGTTTTAGATGAGACTGACAAACTGTGACTCTCCTCTCTCTTCTCTGTTTTAGATGAGACTGACACACTGTGACTCTCCTCTCGCTTCTCTGTTCTAGATGAGACTGACACACTAACTCTCCACTCTCTTCTCTGTTCTAGATGAGACTGACACACTGTGACTCTCCTCTCTCTTCTCTGTTCTAGATGAGACTGACACACTGTGACTCTCCTCTGTTTTAGATGAGACTGACACACGGTGACTCTCTTCTCTGTTTTAGATGAGACTGACACACGGTGACTCTCCTCTCTCTTCTCTGTTGTAGATGAGACTGACACACTGTGACTCTCCTCTCTCTTCTCTGTTTTAGATGAGACTGACACACTGTGACTCTCCTCTGTTTTAGATGAGACTGACACACAGTGACTCTCTTCTCTGTTTTAGATGACACTGACACACTGTGACTCTCCTCTCTCTTCTCTGTTTTAGATGAGACTGACACACGGTGACTCTCCTCTCTCTTCTCTGTTTTAGATGAGACTGACACACGGTGACTCTCTTCTCTGTTTTAGATGAGACTGACACACGGTGACTCTCCTCTCTCTTCTCTGTTTTAGATGAGACTGACACACTGTGACTCTCCTCTCTCTTCTCTGTTTTAGATGAGACTGACACACTGTGACTCTCCTCTGTTTTAGATGAGACTGACACACAGTGACTCTCTTCTCTGTTTTAGATGAGACTGACACACTGTGACTCTCCTCTCTCTTCTCTGTTTTAGATGAGACTGACACACTGTGACTCTCCTCTCTCTTCTCTGTTTTAGATGAGACTGACACACTGTGACTCTCCTCTGTTTTAGATGAGACTGACACACAGTGACTCTCTTCTCTGTTTTAGATGAGACTGACACACTGTGACTCTCCTCTCTCTTCTCTGTTTTAGATGAGACTGACACACGGTGACTCTCCTCTCTCTTCTCTGTTTTAGATGAGACTGACACACGGTGACTCTCCTCTCTCTTCTCTGTTCTAGATGAGACTGACACACTGACTCTCCTCTCTCTTCTCTGTTCTAGATGAGACTGACACACTGTGACTCTCCTCTCTCTTCTCTGTTCTAGATGAGACTGACACACTGACTCTCCTCTCTCTTCTCTGTTTTAGATGAGACTGACACACTGTGACTCTCCTCTCTCTTCTCTGTTCGAGATGAGACTGACACACTGTGACTCTCCTCTCTCTTCTCTGTTTTAGATGAGACTGACACACTGTGACTCTCCTCTGTTTTAGATGAGACTGACACACAGTGACTCTCTTCTCTGTTTTAGATGAGACTGACACACTGTGACTCTCCTCTCTCTTCTCTGTTTTAGATGAGACTGACACACGGTGACTCTCCTCTCTCTTCTCTGTTTTAGATGAGACTGACACACGGTGACTCTCCTCTCTCTTCTCTGTTCTAGATGAGACTGACACACTGACTCTCCTCTCTCTTCTCTGTTCTAGATGAGACTGACACACTGTGACTCTCCTCTCTCTTCTCTGTTTTAGATGAGACTGACACACTGTGACTCTCTCTTCTCTGTTCTAGATGAGACTGACACACTGACTCTCCTCTCTCTTCTCTGTTCTAGATGAGACTGACACACTGTGACTCTCCTCTCTCTTCTCTGTTCTAGATGAGACTGACACACTGTGACTCTCCTCTGTTTTAGATGAGACTGACACACGGTGACTCTCTTCTCTGTTTTAGATGAGACTGACACACGGTGACTCTCCTCTCTCTTCTCTGTTGTAGATGAGACTGACACACTGTGACTCTCCTCTCTCTTCTCTGTTTTAGATGAGACTGACACACTGTGACTCTCCTCTGTTTTAGATGAGACTGACACACAGTGACTCTCTTCTCTGTTTTAGATGACACTGACACACTGTGACTCTCCTCTCTCTTCTCTGTTTTAGATGAGACTGACACACGGTGACTCTCCTCTCTCTTCTCTGTTTTAGATGAGACTGACACACGGTGACTCTCTTCTCTGTTTTAGATGAGACTGACACACGGTGACTCTCCTCTCTCTTCTCTGTTTTAGATGAGACTGACACACGGTGACTCTCTTCTCTGTTTTAGATGAGACTGACACACGGTGACTCTCCTCTCTCTTCTCTGTTTTAGATGAGACTGACACACGGTGACTCTCCTCTCTGTTTTAGATGAGACTGACACATTGTGACTCTCCTCTCTCTTCTCTGTTTTAGATGAGACTGACACATTGTGACTCTCCTCTCTCTTCTCTGTTTTAGATGAGACTGACACACTGTGACTCTCCTCTCTCTTCTCTGTTTTAGATGAGACTGACAAACTGTGACTCTCCTCTCTCTTCTCTGTTTTAGATGAGACTGACACATTGTGACTCTCCTCTCTCTTCTCTGTTTTAGATGAGACTGACAAACTGTGACTCTCCTCTCTCTTCTCTGTTTTAGATGAGACTGACACACTGTGACTCTCCTCTCGCTTCTCTGTTCTAGATGAGACTGACACACTGACTCTCCACTCTCTTCTCTGTTCTAGATGAGACTGACACACTGTGACTCTCCTCTCTCTTCTCTGTTCTAGATGAGACTGACACACTGTGACTCTCCTCTGTTTTAGATGAGACTGACACACGGTGACTCTCTTCTCTGTTTTAGATGAGACTGACACACGGTGACTCTCCTCTCTCTTCTCTGTTGTAGATGAGACTGACACACTGTGACTCTCCTCTCTCTTCTCTGTTTTAGATGAGACTGACACACTGTGACTCTCCTCTGTTTTAGATGAGACTAACACACAGTGACTCTCTTCTCTGTTTTAGATGACACTGACACACTGTGACTCTCCTCTCTCTTCTCTGTTTTAGATGAGACTGACACACGGTGACTCTCCTCTCTCTTCTCTGTTTTAGATGAGACTGACACACGGTGACTCTCCTCTCTCTTCTCTGTTCTAGATAAGACTGACACACTGACTCTCCTCTCTCTTCTCTGTTCTAGATGAGACTGACACACTGTGACTCTCCTCTCTCTTCTCTGTTTTAGATGAGACTGACACACTGTGACTCTCCTCTGTTTTAGATGAGACTGACACACAGTGACTCTCTTCTCTGTTTTAGATGAGACTGACACACTGTGACTCTCCTCTCTCTTCTCTGTTTTAGATGAGACTGACACACGGTGACTCTCCTCTCTCTTCTCTGTTTTAGATGAGACTGACACACGGTGACTCTCCTCTCTCTTCTCTGTTCTAGATGAGACTGACACACTGACTCTCCTCTCTCTTCTCTGTTCTAGATGAGACTGACACACTGTGACTCTCCTCTCTCTTCTCTGTTTTAGATGAGACTGACACACTGTGACTCTCTCTTCTCTGTTCTAGATGAGACTGACACACTGACTCTCCTCTCTCTTCTCTGTTCTAGATGAGACTGACACACTGTGACTCTCTGTTTTAGATGAGACTGACACACGGTGACTCTCTTCTCTGTTTTAGATGAGACTGACACACGGTGACTCTCCTCTCTCTTCTCTGTTGTAGATGAGACTGACACACTGTGACTCTCCTCTCTCTTCTCTGTTTTAGATGAGACTGACACACTGTGACTCTCCTCTGTTTTAGATGAGACTGACACACAGTGACTCTCTTCTCTGTTTTAGATGACACTGACACACTGTGACTCTCCTCTCTCTTCTCTGTTTTAGATGAGACTGACACACGGTGACTCTCCTCTCTCTTCTCTGTTTTAGATGAGACTGACACACGGTGACTCTCTTCTCTGTTTTAGATGAGACTGACACACGGTGACTCTCCTCTCTCTTCTCTGTTTTAGATGAGACTGACACACGGTGACTCTCTTCTCTGTTTTAGATGAGACTGACACACGGTGACTCTCCTCTCTCTTCTCTGTTTTAGATGAGACTGACACACGGTGACTCTCCTCTCTCTTCTCTGTTTTAGATGAGACTGACACACTGTGACTCTCCTCTCTCTTCTCTGTTTTAGATGAGACTGACACACTGTGACTCTCCTCTGTTTTAGATGAGACTGACACACAGTGACTCTCTTCTCTGTTTTAGATGAGACTGACACACTGTGACTCTCCTCTCTCTTCTCTGTTTTAGATGAGACTGACACACGGTGACTCTCCTCTCTCTTCTCTGTTTTAGATGAGACTGACACACGGTGACTCTCTTCTCTGTTTTAGATGAGACTGACACATTGTGACTCTCCTCTCTCTTCTCTGTTTTAGATGAGACTGACACACTGTGACTCTCCTCTCTCTTCTCTGTTTTAGATGAGACTGACACATTGTGACTCTCCTCTCTCTTCTCTGTTTTAGATGAGACTGACACACTGTGACTCTCCTCTGTTTTAGATGAGACTGACACACAGTGACTCTCTTCTCTGTTTTAGATGACACTGACACACTGTGACTCTCCTCTCTCTTCTCTGTTTTAGATGAGACTGACACACGGTGACTCTCCTCTCTCTTCTCTGTTTTAGATGAGACTGACACACGGTGACTCTCTTCTCTGTTTTAGATGAGAATGACACACGGTGACTCTCCTCTCTCTTCTCTGTTTTAGATGAGACTGACACACGGTGACTCTCTTCTCTGTTTTAGATGAGACTGACACACGGTGACTCTCCTCTCTCTTCTCTGTTTTAGATGAGACTGACACACGGTGACTCTCCTCTCTCTTCTCTGTTTTAGATGAGACTGACACACTGTGACTCTCCTCTCTCTTCTCTGTTTTAGATGAGACTGACACACTGTGACTCTCCTCTGTTTTAGATGAGACTGACACACAGTGACTCTCTTCTCTGTTTTAGATGAGACTGACACACCGTGACTCTCCTCTCTCTTCTCTGTTTTAGATGAGACTGACACACGGTGACTCTCCTCTCTCTTCTCTGTTTTAGATGAGACTGACACACGGTGACTCTCTTCTCTGTTTTAGATGAGACTGACACATTGTGACTCTCCTCTCTCTTCTCTGTTTTAGATGAGACTGACACACTGTGACTCTCCTCTCTCTTCTCTGTTTTAGATGAGACTGACACATTGTGACTCTCCTCTCTCTTCTCTGTTTTAGATGAGACTGACAAACTGTGACTCTCCTCTCTCTTCTCTGTTTTAGATGAGACTGACACACTGTGACTCTCCTCTCGCTTCTCTGTTCTAGATGAGACTGACACACTAACTCTCCACTCTCTTCTCTGTTCTAGATGAGACTGACACACTGTGACTCTCCTCTCTCTTCTCTGTTCTAGATGAGACTGACACACTGTGACTCTCCTCTGTTTTAGATGAGACTGACACACGGTGACTCTCTTCTCTGTTTTAGATGAGACTGACACACGGTGACTCTCCTCTCTCTTCTCTGTTGTAGATGAGACTGACACACTGTGACTCTCCTCTCTCTTCTCTGTTTTAGATGAGACTGACACACTGTGACTCTCCTCTGTTTTAGATGAGACTGACACACAGTGACTCTCTTCTCTGTTTTAGATGACACTGACACACTGTGACTCTCCTCTCTCTTCTCTGTTTTAGATGAGACTGACACACGGTGACTCTCCTCTCTCTTCTCTGTTTTAGATGAGACTGACACACGGTGACTCTCTTCTCTGTTTTAGATGAGACTGACACACGGTGACTCTCCTCTCTCTTCTCTGTTTTAGATGAGACTGACACACTGTGACTCTCCTCTCTCTTCTCTGTTTTAGATGAGACTGACACACTGTGACTCTCCTATGTTTTAGATGAGACTGACACACAGTGACTCTCTTCTCTGTTTTAGATGAGACTGACACACTGTGACTCTCCTCTCTCTTCTCTGTTTTAGATGAGACTGACACACTGTGACTCTCCTCTCTCTTCTCTGTTTTAGATGAGACTGACACACTGTGACTCTCCTCTGTTTTAGATGAGACTGACACACAGTGACTCTCTTCTCTGTTTTAGATGAGACTGACACACTGTGACTCTCCTCTCTCTTCTCTGTTTTAGATGAGACTGACACACGGTGACTCTCCTCTCTCTTCTCTGTTTTAGATGAGACTGACACACGGTGACTCTCCTCTCTCTTCTCTGTTCTAGATGAGACTGACACACTGACTCTCCTCTCTCTTCTCTGTTCTAGATGAGACTGACACACTGTGACTCTCCTCTCTCTTCTCTGTTCTAGATGAGACTGACACACTGACTCTCCTCTCTCTTCTCTGTTTTAGATGAGACTGACACACTGTGACTCTCCTCTCTCTTCTCTGTTCGAGATGAGACTGACACACTGTGACTCTCCTCTCTCTTCTCTGTTTTAGATGAGACTGACACACTGTGACTCTCCTCTGTTTTAGATGAGACTGACACACAGTGACTCTCTTCTCTGTTTTAGATGAGACTGACACACTGTGACTCTCCTCTCTCTTCTCTGTTTTAGATGAGACTGACACACTGTGACTCTCCTCTGTTTTAGATGAGACTGACACACAGTGACTCTCTTCTCTGTTTTAGATGAGACTGACACACTGTGACTCTCCTCTCTCTTCTCTGTTTTAGATGAGACTGACACACTGTGACTCTCCTCTCTCTTCTCTGTTTTAGATGAGACTGACACACTGTGACTCTCCTCTCTCTTCTCTGTTTTAGATGAGACTGACACACTGTGACTCTCCTCTGTTTTAGATGAGACTGACACACAGTGACTCTCTTCTCTGTTTTAGATGAGACTGACACACTGTGACTCTCCTCTCTCTTCTCTGTTTTAGATGAGACTGACACACGGTGACTCTCCTCTCTCTTCTCTGTTTTAGATGAGACTGACACACGGTGACTCTCCTCTCTCTTCTCTGTTCTAGATGAGACTGACACACTGACTCTCCTCTCTCTTCTCTGTTCTAGATGAGACTGACACACTGTGACTCTCCTCTCTCTTCTCTGTTTTAGATGAGACTGACACACTGTGACTCTCTCTTCTCTGTTTTAGATGAGACTGACACACTGTGACTCTCCTCTCTCTTCTCTGTTTTAGATGAGACTGACACACTGTGACTCTCCTCTCTCTTCTCTGTTTTAGATGAGACTGACACACTGTGACTCTCCTCTCGCTTCTCTGTTCTAGATGAGACTGACACACTGACTCTCCTCTCTCTTCTCTGTTCTAGATGAGACTGACACACTGTGACTCTCCTCTCTCTTCTCTGTTCTAGATGAGACTGACACACTGTGACTCTCTTCGGTTTTAGATGAGACTGACACACGGTGACTCTCCTCTGTTTTAGATGAGACTGACGCACGGTGATTCTCCTCTCTCTTCTCTGTTGTAGATGAGACTGACACACTGTGACTCTCCTCTCTCTTCTCTGTTTTAGATGAGACTGACACACTGTGACTCTCCTCTGTTTTAGATGAGACTGACACACAGTGACTCTCTTCTCTGTTTTAGATGACACTGACACACTGTGACTCTCCTCTCTCTTCTCTGTTTTAGATGAGACTGACACACGGTGACTCTACTCTCTCTTCTCTGTTTTAGATGAGACTGACACACGGTGACTCTCTTCTCTGTTTTAGATGAGACTGACACACGGTGACTCTCCTCTCTCTTCTCTGTTTTAGATGAGACTGACACACTGTGACTCTCCTCTCTCTTCTCTGTTTTAGATGAGACTGACACACTGTGACTCTCCTCTGTTTTAGATGAGACTGACACACAGTGACTCTCTTCTCTGTTTTAGATGAGACTGACACACTGTGACTCTCCTCTCTCTTCTCTGTTTTAGATGAGACTGACACACGGTGACTCTCCTCTCTCTTCTCTGTTTTAGATGAGACTGACACACGGTGACTCTCTTCTCTGTTTTAGATGAGACTGACACATTGTGACTCTCCTCTCTCTTCTCTGTTTTAGATGAGACTGACACACTGTGACTCTCCTCTCTCCTCTCTGTTTTAGATGAGACTGACACATTGTGACTCTCCTCTCTCTTCTCTGTTTTAGATGAGACTGACACACTGTGACTCTCCTCTGTTTTAGATGAGACTGACACACAGTGACTCTCTTCTCTGTTTTAGATGAGACTGACACACTGTGACTCTCCTCTCTCTTCTCTGTTTTAGATGAGACTGACACACGGTGACTCTCCTCTCTCTTCTCTGTTTTAGATGAGACTGACACACGGTGACTCTCCTCTCTCTTCTCTGTTCTAGATGAGACTGACACACTGACTCTCCTCTCTCTTCTCTGTTCTAGATGAGACTGACACACTGTGACTCTCCTCTCTCTTCTCTGTTCTAGATGAGACTGACACACTGACTCTCCTCTCTCTTCTCTGTTTTAGATGAGACTGACACACTGTGACTCTCCTCTCTCTTCTCTGTTCGAGATGAGACTGACACACTGTGACTCTCCTCTCTCTTCTCTGTTTTAGATGAGACTGACACACTGTGACTCTCCTCTGTTTTAGATGAGACTGACACACAGTGACTCTCTTCTCTGTTTTAGATGAGACTGACACACTGTGACTCTCCTCTCTCTTCTCTGTTTTAGATGAGACTGACACACTGTGACTCTCCTCTGTTTTAGATGAGACTGACACACAGTGACTCTCTTCTCTGTTTTAGATGAGACTGACACACTGTGACTCTCCTCTCTCTTCTCTGTTTTAGATGAGACTGACACACTGTGACTCTCCTCTCTCTTCTCTGTTTTAGATGAGAATGACACACTGTGACTCTCCTCTCTCTTCTCTGTTTTAGATGAGACTGACACACTGTGACTCTCCTCTGTTTTAGATGAGACTGACACACAGTGACTCTCTTCTCTGTTTTAGATGAGACTGACACACTGTGACTCTCCTCTCTCTTCTCTGTTTTAGATGAGACTGACACACGGTGACTCTCCTCTCTCTTCTCTGTTTTAGATGAGACTGACACACGGTGACTCTCCTCTCTCTTCTCTGTTCTAGATGAGACTGACACACTGACTCTCCTCTCTCTTCTCTGTTCTAGATGAGACTGACACACTGTGACTCTCCTCTCTCTTCTCTGTTTTAGATGAGACTGACACACTGTGACTCTCTCTTCTCTGTTTTAGATGAGACTGACACACTGTGACTCTCCTCTCTCTTCTCTGTTTTAGATGAGACTGACACACTGTGACTCTCCTCTCTCTTCTCTGTTTTAGATGAGACTGACACACTGTGACTCTCCTCTCGCTTCTCTGTTCTAGATGAGACTGACACACTGACTCTCCTCTCTCTTCTCTGTTCTAGATGAGACTGACACACTGTGACTCTCCTCTCTCTTCTCTGTTCTAGATGAGACTGACACACTGTGACTCTCTTCGGTTTTAGATGAGACTGACACACGGTGACTCTCCTCTGTTTTAGATGAGACTGACGCACGGTGACTCTCCTCTCTCTTCTCTGTTGTAGATGAGACTGACACACTGTGACTCTCCTCTCTCTTCTCTGTTTTAGATGAGACTGACACACTGTGACTCTCCTCTGTTTTAGATGAGACTGACACACAGTGACTCTCTTCTCTGTTTTAGATGACACTGACACACTGTGACTCTCCTCTCTCTTCTCTGTTTTAGATGAGACTGACACACGGTGACTCTCCTCTCTCTTTTAGATGAGACTGACACACGGTGACTCTCTTCTCTGTTTTAGATGAGACTGACACATTGTGACTCTCCTCTCTCTTCTCTGTTTTAGATGAGACTGACACACTGTGACTCTCCTCTCTCTTCTCTGTTTTAGATGAGACTGACACACTGTGACTCTCCTCTGTTTTAGATGAGACTGACACACAGTGACTCTCTTCTCTGTTTTAGATGAGACTGACACACTGTGACTCTCCTCTCTCTTCTCTGTTTTAGATGAGACTGACACACGGTGACTCTCCTCTCTCTTCTCTGTTTTAGATGAGACTGACACACGGTGACTCTCTTCTCTGTTTTAGATGAGACTGACACATTGTGACTCTCCTCTCTCTTCTCTGTTTTAGATGAGACTGACACACTGTGACTCTCCTCTCTCCTCTCTGTTTTAGATGAGACTGACACATTGTGACTCTCCTCTCTCTTCTCTGTTTTAGATGAGACTGACACACTGTGACTCTCCTCTCTCTTCTCTGTTTTAGATGAGACTGACACACGGTGACTCTCCTCTGTTTTAGATGAGACTGACGCACGGTGACTCTCCTCTCTCTTCTCTGTTGTAGATGAGACTGACACACTGTGACTCTCCTCTCTCTTCTCTGTTTTAGATGAGACTGACACACTGTGACTCTCCTCTGTTTTAGATGAGACTGACACACAGTGACTCTCTTCTCTGTTTTAGATGACACTGACACACTGTGACTCTCCTCTCTCTTCTCTGTTTTAGATGAGACTGACACACGGTGACTCTCCTCTCTCTTCTCTGTTTTAGATGAGACTGACACACGGTGACTCTCTTCTCTGTTTTAGATGAGACTGACACACGGTGACTCTCCTCTCTCTTCTCTGTTTTAGATGAGACTGACACACTGTGACTCTCCTCTCTCTTCTCTGTTTTAGATGAGACTGACACACTGTGACTCTCCTCTGTTTTAGATGAGACTGACACACAGTGACTCTCTTCTCTGTTTTAGATGAGACTGACACACTGTGACTCTCCTCTCTCTTCTCTGTTTTAGATGAGACTGACACACGGTGACTCTCCTCTCTCTTCTCTGTTTTAGATGAGACTGACACACGGTGACTCTCTTCTCTGTTTTAGATGAGACTGACACATTGTGACTCTCCTCTCTCTTCTCTGTTTTAGATGAGACTGACACACTGTGACTCTCCTCTCTCCTCTCTGTTTTAGATGAGACTGACACATTGTGACTCTCCTCTCTCTTCTCTGTTTTAGATGAGACTGACACACTGTGACTCTCCTCTCTCTTCTCTGTTTTAGATGAGACTGACACACTGTGACTCTCCTCTCGCTTCTCTGTTCTAGATGAGACTGACACACTGACTCTCCTCTCTCTTCTCTGTTCTAGATGAGACTGACACACTGTGACTCTCCTCTCTCTTCTCTGTTCTAGATGAGACTGACACACTGTGACTCTCCTCTGTTTTAGATGAGACTGACACACGGTGACTCTCTTCTCTGTTTTAGATGAGACTGACACACGGTGACTCTCCTCTCTCTTCTCTGTTGTAGATGAGACTGACACACTGTGACTCTCCTCTCTCTTCTCTGTTTTAGATGAGACTGACACACTGTGACTCTCCTCTCTCTTCTCTGTTTTAGATGAGACTGACACACTGTGACTCTCCTCTCTCTTCTCTGTTCTAGATGAGACTGACACACTGACTCTCCTCTCTCTTCTCTGTTTTAGATGAGACTAACACACTGTGACTCTCCTCTCTCTTCTCTGTTCGAGATGAGACTGACACACTGTGACTCTCCTCTCTCTTCTCTGTTTTAGATGAGACTGACACACTGTGACTCTCCTCTGTTTTAGATGAGACTGACACACTGTGACTCTCTGTTTTAGATGAGACTGACACACAGTGACTCTCTTCTCTGTTTTAGATGACACTGACACACTGTGACTCTCCTCTCTCTTCTCTGTTTTAGATGAGACTGACACACGGTGACTCTCCTCTCTCTTCTCTGTTTTAGATGAGACTGACACACGGTGACTCTCTTCTCTGTTTTAGATGAGACTGACACACGGTGACTCTCGTCTCTCTTCTCTGTTTTAGATGAGACTGACACACTGTGACTCTCCTCTCTCTTCTCTGTTTTAGATGAGACTGACACACTGTGACTCTCCTCTGTTTTAGATGAGACTGACACACAGTGACTCTCTTCTCTGTTTTAGATGAGACTGACACACTGTGACTCTCCTCTCTCTTCTCTGTTTTAGATGAGACTGACACACGGTGACTCTCCTCTCTCTTCTCTGTTTTAGATGAGACTGACACACGGTGACTCTCTTCTCTGTTTTAGATGAGACTGACACATTGTGACTCTCCTCTCTCTTCTCTGTTTTAGATGAGACTGACACACTGTGACTCTCCTCTCTCCTCTCTGTTTTAGATGAGACTGACACATTGTGACTCTCCTCTCTCTTCTCTGTTCTAGATGAGACTGACACACTGTGACTCTCCTCTCTCCTCTCTGTTTTAGATGAGACTGACACATTGTGACTCTCCTCTCTCTTCTCTGTTTTAGATGAGACTGACACACGGTGACTCTCCTCTGTTTTAGATGAGACTGACACACTGTGACTCTCCTCTGTTTTAGATGAGACTGACACACGGTGACTCTCCTCTCTCTTCTCTGTTTTAGATGAGACTGACACACGGTGACTCTCTTCTCTGTTTTAGATGAGACTGACACACGGTGACTCTCCTCTCTCTTCTCTGTTTTAGATGAGACTGACACACTGTGACTCTCCTCTCTCTTCTCTGTTTTAGATGAGACTGACACACTGTGACTCTCCTCTGTTTTAGATGAGACTGACACACAGTGACTCTCTTCTCTGTTTTAGATGAGACTGACACACTGTGACTCTCCTCTCTCTTCTCTGTTTTAGATGAGACTGACACACGGTGACTCTCCTCTCTCTTCTCTGTTTTAGATGAGACTGACACACGGTGACTCTCCTCTCTCTTCTCTGTTCTAGATGAGACTGACACACTGACTCTCCTCTCTCTTCTCTGTTCTAGATGAGACTGACACACTGTGACTCTCCTCTCTCTTCTCTGTTTTAGATGAGACTGACACACTGTGACTCTCTCTTCTCTGTTTTAGATGAGACTGACACACTGTGACTCTCCTCTCTCTTCTCTGTTTTAGATGAGACTGACACACTGTGACTCTCCTCTCTCTTCTCTGTTTTAGATGAGACTGACACACTGTGACTCTCCTCTCGCTTCTCTGTTCTAGATGAGACTGACACACTGACTCTCCTCTCTCTTCTCTGTTCTAGATGAGACTGACACACTGTGACTCTCCTCTCTCTTCTCTGTTCTAGATGAGACTGACACACTGTGACTCTCTTCGGTTTTAGATGAGACTGACACACGGTGACTCTCCTCTGTTTTAGATGAGACTGACGCACGGTGACTCTCCTCTCTCTTCTCTGTTGTAGATGAGACTGACACACTGTGACTCTCCTCTCTCTTCTCTGTTTTAGATGAGACTGACACACTGTGACTCTCCTCTGTTTTAGATGAGACTGACACACAGTGACTCTCTTCTCTGTTTTAGATGACACTGACACACTGTGACTCTCCTCTCTCTTCTCTGTTTTAGATGAGACTGACACACGGTGACTCTCCTCTCTCTTTTAGATGAGACTGACACACGGTGACTCTCTTCTCTGTTTTAGATGAGACTGACACATTGTGACTCTCCTCTCTCTTCTCTGTTTTAGATGAGACTGACACACTGTGACTCTCCTCTCTCTTCTCTGTTTTAGATGAGACTGACACACTGTGACTCTCCTCTGTTTTAGATGAGACTGACACACAGTGACTCTCTTCTCTGTTTTAGATGAGACTGACACACTGTGACTCTCCTCTCTCTTCTCTGTTTTAGATGAGACTGACACACGGTGACTCTCCTCTCTCTTCTCTGTTTTAGATGAGACTGACACACGGTGACTCTCTTCTCTGTTTTAGATGAGACTGACACATTGTGACTCTCCTCTCTCTTCTCTGTTTTAGATGAGACTGACACACTGTGACTCTCCTCTCTCCTCTCTGTTTTAGATGAGACTGACACATTGTGACTCTCCTCTCTCTTCTCTGTTTTAGATGAGACTGACACACTGTGACTCTCCTCTCTCTTCTCTGTTTTAGATGAGACTGACACACGGTGACTCTCCACTGTTTTAGATGAGACTGACGCACGGTGACTCTCCTCTCTCTTCTCTGTTGTAGATGAGACTGACACACTGTGACTCTCCTCTCTCTTCTCTGTTTTAGATGAGACTGACACACTGTGACTCTCCTCTGTTTTAGATGAGACTGACACACAGTGACTCTCTTCTCTGTTTTAGATGACACTGACACACTGTGACTCTCCTCTCTCTTCTCTGTTTTAGATGAGACTGACACACGGTGACTCTCCTCTCTCTTCTCTGTTTTAGATGAGACTGACACACGGTGACTCTCTTCTCTGTTTTAGATGAGACTGACACACGGTGACTCTCCTCTCTCTTCTCTGTTTTAGATGAGACTGACACACTGTGACTCTCCTCTCTCTTCTCTGTTTTAGATGAGACTGACACACTGTGACTCTCCTCTGTTTTAGATGAGACTGACACACAGTGACTCTCTTCTCTGTTTTAGATGAGACTGACACACTGTGACTCTCCTCTCTCTTCTCTGTTTTAGATGAGACTGACACACGGTGACTCTCCTCTCTCTTCTCTGTTTTAGATGAGACTGACACACGGTGACTCTCTTCTCTGTTTTAGATGAGACTGACACATTGTGACTCTCCTCTCTCTTCTCTGTTTTAGATGAGACTGACACACTGTGACTCTCCTCTCTCCTCTCTGTTTTAGATGAGACTGACACATTGTGACTCTCCTCTCTCTTCTCTGTTTTAGATGAGACTGACACACTGTGACTCTCCTCTCTCTTCTCTGTTTTAGATGAGACTGACACACTGTGACTCTCCTCTCGCTTCTCTGTTCTAGATGAGACTGACACACTGACTCTCCTCTCTCTTCTCTGTTCTAGATGAGACTGACACACTGTGACTCTCCTCTCTCTTCTCTGTTCTAGATGAGACTGACACACTGTGACTCTCCTCTGTTTTAGATGAGACTGACACACGGTGACTCTCTTCTCTGTTTTAGATGAGACTGACACACGGTGACTCTCCTCTCTCTTCTCTGTTGTAGATGAGACTGACACACTGTGACTCTCCTCTCTCTTCTCTGTTTTAGATGAGACTGACACACTGTGACTCTCCTCTCTCTTCTCTGTTTTAGATGAGACTGACACACTGTGACTCTCCTCTCTCTTCTCTGTTCTAGATGAGACTGACACACTGACTCTCCTCTCTCTTCTCTGTTTTAGATGAGACTAACACACTGTGACTCTCCTCTCTCTTCTCTGTTCGAGATGAGACTGACACACTGTGACTCTCCTCTCTCTTCTCTGTTTTAGATGAGACTGACACACTGTGACTCTCCTCTGTTTTAGATGAGACTGACACACTGTGACTCTCTGTTTTAGATGAGACTGACACACAGTGACTCTCTTCTCTGTTTTAGATGACACTGACACACTGTGACTCTCCTCTCTCTTCTCTGTTTTAGATGAGACTGACACACGGTGACTCTCCTCTCTCTTCTCTGTTTTAGATGAGACTGACACACGGTGACTCTCTTCTCTGTTTTAGATGAGACTGACACACGGTGACTCTCCTCTCTCTTCTCTGTTTTAGATGAGACTGACACACTGTGACTCTCCTCTCTCTTCTCTGTTTTAGATGAGACTGACACACTGTGACTCTCCTCTGTTTTAGATGAGACTGACACACAGTGACTCTCTTCTCTGTTTTAGATGAGACTGACACACTGTGACTCTCCTCTCTCTTCTCTGTTTTAGATGAGACTGACACACGGTGACTCTCCTCTCTCTTCTCTGTTTTAGATGAGACTGACACACGGTGACTCTCTTCTCTGTTTTAGATGAGACTGACACATTGTGACTCTCCTCTCTCTTCTCTGTTTTAGATGAGACTGACACACTGTGACTCTCCTCTCTCCTCTCTGTTTTAGATGAGACTGACACATTGTGACTCTCCTCTCTCTTCTCTGTTTTAGATGAGACTGACACACTGTGACTCTCCTCTCTCTTCTCTGTTTTAGATGAGACTGACACACGGTGACTCTCCTCTGTTTTAGATGAGACTGACACACTGTGACTCTCCTCTCTCTTCTCTGTTTTAGATGAGACTGACACACTGTGACTCTCCTCTGTTTTAGATGAGACTGACACACGGTGACTCTCCTCTCTCTTCTCTGTTTTAGATGAGACTGACACACGGTGACTCTCTTCTCTGTTTTAGATGAGACTGACACACGGTGACTCTCCTCTCTCTTCTCTGTTTTAGATGAGACTGACACACTGTGACTCTCCTCTCTCTTCTCTGTTTTAGATGAGACTGACACACTGTGACTCTCCTCTGTTTTAGATGAGACTGACACACAGTGACTCTCTTCTCTGTTTTAGATGAGACTGACACACTGTGACTCTCCTCTCTCTTCTCTGTTTTAGATGAGACTGACACACGGTGACTCTCCTCTCTCTTCTCTGTTTTAGATGAGACTGACACACGGTGACTCTCTTCTCTGTTTTAGATGAGACTGACACATTGTGACTCTCCTCTCTCTTCTCTGTTTTAGATGAGACTGACACACTGTGACTCTCCTCTCTCCTCTCTGTTTTAGATGAGACTGACACATTGTGACTCTCCTCTCTCTTCTCTGTTTTAGATGAGACTGACACACTGTGACTCTCCTCTCTCTTCTCTGTTTTAGATGAGACTGACACACTGTGACTCTCCTCTCGCTTCTCTGTTCTAGATGAGACTGACACACTGACTCTCCTCTCTCTTCTCTGTTCTAGATGAGACTGACACACTGTGACTCTCCTCTCTCTTCTCTGTTCTAGATGAGACTGACACACTGTGACTCTCCTCTGTTTCAGATGAGACTGACACACGGTGACTCTCTTCTCTGTTTTAGATGAGACTGACACACGGTGACTCTCCTCTCTCTTCTCTGTTGTAGATGAGACTGACACACTGTGACTCTCCTCTCTCTTCTCTGTTTTAGATGAGACTGACACACTGTGACTCTCCTCTCTCTTCTCTGTTTTAGATGAGACTGACACACTGTGACTCTCCTCTCTCTTCTCTGTTCTAGATGAGACTGACACACTGACTCTCCTCTCTCTTCTCTGTTTTAGATGAGACTGACACACTGTGACTCTCCTCTCTCTTCTCTGTTCGAGATGAGACTGACACACTGTGACTCTCCTCTCTCTTCTCTGTTTTAGATGAGACTGACACACTGTGACTCTCCTCTGTTTTAGATGAGACTGACACACTGTGACTCTCTGTTTTAGATGAGACTGACACACTGTGACTCTCCTCTCTCTTCTCTGTTTTAGATGAGACTGACACACTGTGACTCTCCTCTGTTTTAGATGAGACTGACACACAGTGACTCTCTTCTCTGTTTTAGATGAGACTGACACACTGTGACTCTCCTCTCTCTTCTCTGTTTTAGATGAGACTGACACACTGTGACTCTCCTCTCTCTTCTCTGTTTTAGTTGAGACTGACACACGGTGACTCTCCTCTCTCTTCTCTGTTTTAGATGAGACTGACACACGGTGACTCTCTTCTCTGTTTTAGATGAGACTGACACACGGTGACTCTCCTCTCTCTTCTCTGTTTTAGATGAGACTGACACACTGTGACTCTCCTCTCTCTTCTCTGTTTTAGATGAGACTGACACACTGTGACTCTCCTCTGTTTTAGATGAGACTGACATACAGTGACTCTCTTCTCTGTTTTAGATGAGACTGACACACTGTGACTCTCCTCTCTCTTCTCTGTTTTAGATGAGACTGACACACGGTGACTCTCCTCTCTCTTCTCCGTTTTAGATGAGACTGACACACGGTGACTCTCTTCTCTGTTTTAGATGAGACTGACACATTGTGACTCCTCTCTCTTCTCTGTTTTAGATGAGACTGACACACTGTGACTCTCCTCTCTCTTTTAGATGAGACTGACACATTGTGACTCTCCTCTCTCTTCTCTGTTTTAGATGAGACTGACAAACTGTGACTCTCCTCTCTCTTCTCTGTTTTAGATGAGACTGACACACTGTGACTCTCCTCTCGCTTCTCTGTTCTAGATGAGACTGACACACTGACTCTCCTCTCTCTTCTCTGTTCTAGATGAGACTGACACACTGTGACTCTCCTCTCTCTTCTCTGTTTTAGATGAGACTGACACACGGTGACTCTCCTCTCTCTTCTCTGTTTTAGATGAGACTGACACACGGTGACTCTCTTCTCTGTTTTAGATGAGACTGACACACGGTGACTCTCCTCTCTCTTCTCTGTTTTAGATGAGACTGACACACTGTGACTCTCCTCTCTCTTCTCTGTTTTAGATGAGACTGACACACTGTGACTCTCCTCTGTTTTAGATGAGACTGACACACAGTGACTCTCTTCTCTGTTTTAGATGAGACTGACACACTGTGACTCTCCTCTCTCTTCTCTGTTGTAGATGAGACTGACACACGGTGACTCTCCTCTCTCTTCTCTGTTTTAGATGAGACTGACACACGGTGACTCTCTTCTCTGTTTTAGATGAGACTGACACATTGTGACTCTCCTCTCTCTTCTCTGTTTTAGATGAGACTGACACACTGTGACTCTCCTCTCTCTTCTCTGTTTTAGATGAGACTGACACACTGTGACTCTCCTCTCTCTTCTCTGTTCTAGATGAGACTGACACACTGACTCTCCTCTCTCTTCTCTGTTTTAGATGAGACTGACACACTGTGACTCTCCTCTGTTTTAGATGAGACTGACACACAGTGACTCTCTTCTCTGTTTTAGATGAGACTGACACACTGTGACTCTCCTCTCTCTTCTCTGTTTTAGATGAGACTGACACACTGTGACTCTCCTCTCTCTTCTCTGTTTTAGATGAGACTGACACACTGTGACTCTCCTCTGTTTTAGATGAGACTGACACACTGTGACTCTCCTCTCTCTTCTCTGTTTTAGATGAGACTGACACACGGTGACTCTCCTCTCTCTTCTCTGTTTTAGATGAGACTGACACACTGTGACTCTCCTCTCTCTTCTCTGTTTTAGATGAGACTGACACACTGTGACTCTCTCTTCTCTGTTTTAGATGAGACTGACACACTGTGACTCTCCTCTCTCTTCTCTGTTTTAGATGAGACTGACACACTGTGACTCTCCTCTCTCTTCTCTGTTTTAGATGAGACTGACACACTGTGACTCTCCTCTCGCTTCTCTGTTCTAGATGAGACTGACACACTGACTCTCCTCTCTCTTCTCTGTTCTAGATGAGACTGACACACTGTGACTCTCCTCTCTCTTCTCTGTTCTAGATGAGACTGACACACTGTGACTCTCCTCTGTTTTAGATGAGACTGACACACGGTGACTCTCTTCTCTGTTTTAGATGAGACTGACACATGGTGACTCTCCTCTCTCTTCTCTGTTGTAGATGAGACTGACACACTGTGACTCTCCTCTCTCTTCTCTGTTTTAGATGAGACTGACACACTGTGACTCTCCTCTGTTTTAGATGAGACTGACACACAGTGACTCTCTTCTCTGTTTTAGATGACACTGACACACTGTGACTCTCCTCTCTCTTCTCTGTTTTAGATGAGACTGACACACGGTGACTCTCTTCTCTGTTTTAGATGAGACTGACACATTGTGACTCTCCTCTCTCTTCTCTGTTTTAGATGAGACTGACACACTGTGACTCTCCTCTCTCTTCTCTGTTTTAGATGAGACTGACACATTGTGACTCTCCTCTCTCTTCTCTGTTTTAGATGAGACTGACACACAGTGACTCTCTTCTCTGTTTTAGATGAGACTAACACATTGTGACTCTCCTCTCTCTTCTCTGTTTTAGATGAGACTGACACACTGTGACTCTCCTCTCTCTCCTCTGTTTTAGATGAGACTGACACACAGTGACTCTCTTCTCTGTTTTAGATGACACTGACACACTGTGACTCTCCTCTCTCTTCTCTGTTTTAGATGAGACTGACACACGGTGACTCTCCTCAATCTTCTCTGTTTTAGATGAGACTGACACACGGTGACTCTCTTCTCTGTTTTAGATGAGACTGACACACGGTGACTCTCCTCTCTCTTCTCTGTTTTAGATGAGACTGACACACTGTGACTCTCCTCTCTCTTCTCTGTTTTAGATGAGACTGACACACTGTGACTCTCCTCTGTTTTAGATGAGACTGACACACAGTGACTCTCTTCTCTGTTTTAGATGAGACTGACACACTGTGACTCTCCTCTCTCTTCTCTGTTTTAGATGAGACTGACACATTGTGACTCTCCTCTCTCTTCTCTGTTTTAGATGAGACTGACACACGGTGACTCTCTTCTCTGTTTTAGATGAGACTGACACATTGTGACTCCTCTATCTTCTCTGTTTTAGATGAGACTGACACACAGTGACTCTCTTCTCTGATTTAGATGAGACTGACACATTGTGACTCTCCTCTCTCTTCTCTGTTTTAGATGAGACTGACACACTGTGACTCTCCTCTCTCTTCTCTGTTTTAGATGAGACTGACACACTGTGACTCTCCTCTGTTTTAGATGAGACTGATACACAGTGACTCTCCTCTGTTTTAGATGAGACTGACACACGGTGACTCTCTTCTCTGTTTTAGATGAGACTGACACATTGTGACTCTCCTCTCTCTTCTCTGTTTTAGATGAGACTGACACACTGTGACTCTCCTCTCTCTTCTCTGTTTTAGATGAGACTGACACATTGTGACTCTCCTCTCTCTTCTCTGTTTTAGATGAGACTGACACACAGTGACTCTCTTCTCTGTTTTAGATGAGACTAACACATTGTGACTCTCCTCTCTCTTCTCTGTTTTAGATGAGACTGACACACTGTGACTCTCCTCTCTCTCCTCTGTTTTAGATGAGACTGACACACAGTGACTCTCTTCTCTGTTTTAGATGACACTGACACACTGTGACTCTCCTCTCTCTTCTCTGTTTTAGATGAGACTGACACACGGTGACTCTCCTCAATCTTCTCTGTTTTAGATGAGACTGACACACGGTGACTCTCTTCTCTGTTTTAGATGAGACTGACACACGGTGACTCTCCTCTCTCTTCTCTGTTTTAGATGAGACTGACACACTGTGACTCTCCTCTCTCTTCTCTGTTTTAGATGAGACTGACACACTGTGACTCTCCTCTGTTTTAGATGAGACTGACACACAGTGACTCTCTTCTCTGTTTTAGATGAGACTGACACACTGTGACTCTCCTCTCTCTTCTCTGTTTTAGATGAGACTGACACATTGTGACTCTCCTCTCTCTTCTCTGTTTTAGATGAGACTGACACACGGTGACTCTCTTCTCTGTTTTAGATGAGACTGACACATTGTGACTCCTCTATCTTCTCTGTTTTAGATGAGACTGACACACAGTGACTCTCTTCTCTGATTTAGATGAGACTGACACATTGTGACTCTCCTCTCTCTTCTCTGTTTTAGATGAGACTGACACACTGTGACTCTCCTCTCTCTTCTCTGTTTTAGATGAGACTGACACACTGTGACTCTCCTCTGATTTAGATGAGACTGATACACAGTGACTCTCCTCTGTT
This sequence comes from Salmo salar, assembly GCF_965601325.2. Taxonomy (NCBI): domain Eukaryota; kingdom Metazoa; phylum Chordata; class Actinopteri; order Salmoniformes; family Salmonidae; genus Salmo; species Salmo salar. Next base: position 69,134,836 of record NC_138292.1, read on the forward strand.
TTAGATGAGACTGGCACACAGTGACTCTCCTCTGTTTTAGATGAGACTGACACACTGTGACTCTCCTCTCTCTTCTCTGTTCTAGATGAGACTGACACACTGTGACTCTCCTCTCTCTTCTCTGTTCTAGATGAGACTGACACACTGTGACTCTCCTCTCTCTTCTCTGTTCTAGATGAGACTGACACACTGTGACTCTCCTCTCTCTTCTCTGTTCTAGATGAGACTGACACACTGTGACTCTCCTCTCTCTTCTCTGTTCTAGATGAGACTGACACACTGTGACTCTCCTCTCTGTTCTAGATGAGACTGACACACGGTGACTCTCCTCTCTCTTCTCTGTTTTAGATGAGACTGACACACTGTGACTCTCCTCTCTTCTAGATGAGACTGACACACTGTGACTCTCCTCTCTCGTCTCTGTTTTAGATGAGACTGACACACTGTGACTCTCCTCTCTCTTCTCTGTTGTAGATGAGACTGACACACTGTGACTCTCCTCTCTCTTCTCTGTTTTAGATGAGACTGACACACTGTGACTCTCCTCTGTTTTAGATGAGACTGACACACTGTGACTCTCCTCTCTCTTCTCTGTTTTAGATGAGACTGACACATTGTGACTCTCCTCTCTCTTCTCTGTTTTAGATGAGACTGACACACAGTGACTCTGTTCTCTGTTTTAGATGAGACTGACACACTGTGACTCTCCTCTCTCTTCTCTGTTTTAGATGAGACTGACACACTGTGACTCTCCTCTGTTTTAGATGAGACTGACACACAGTGACTCTCTTTGTTTTAGATGAGACTGACACACTGTGACTCTCCTCTATCTTCTCTGTTTTAGATGAGACTGACACACAGTGACTCTCTTCTCTGTTTTAGATGAGACTGACACATTGTGACTCTCCTCTCTCTTCTCTGTTTTAGATGAGACTGACACACTGTGACTCTCCTCTCTCTTCTCTGTTTTAGATGAGACTGACACACTGTGACTCTCCTCTGTTTTAGATGAGACTGAGACACAGTGACTCTCCTCTGTTTTAGATGAGACTGACACACAGTGACTCTCCTCTGTTTTAGATGAGACTGACACACTGTGACTCTCCTCTCTCTTCTCTGTTCTAGATGAGACTGACACACTGTGACTCTCCTCTCTCTTCTCTGTTCTAGATGAGACTGACACACTGTGACTCTCCTCTCTCTTCTCTGTTCTAGATGAGACTGACACACTGTGACTCTCCTCTCTCTTCTCTGTTCTAGATGAGACTGACACACTGTGACTCTCCTCTCTGTTCTAGATGAGACTGACACACGGTGACTCTCCTCTCTCTTCTCTGTTTTAGATGAGACTGACACACTGTGACTCTCCTCTCTTCTAGATGAGACTGACACACTGTGACTCTCCTCTCTCGTCTATGTTTTAGATGAGACTGACACACTGTGACTCCTCTCTCTTCTCTGTTTTAGATGAGACTGACACACTGTGACTCTCCTCTCTCTTCTCTGTTTTAGATGAGACTGACACACTGTGACTCTCCTCTGTTTTAGATGAGACTGATACACAGTGACTCTCCTCTGTTTTAGATGAGACTGACACACAGTGACTCTCCTCTGTTTTAGATGAGACTGACACACTGTGACTCTCCTCTCTCTTCTCTGTTCTAGATGAGACTGACACACTGTGACTCTCCTCTCTCTTCTCTGTTCTAGATGAGACTGACACACTGTGACTCTCCTCTCTCTTCTCTGTTCTAGATGAGACTGACACACTGTGACTCTCCTCTGTTTTAGATGAGACTGACACACAGTGACTCTCTTCTCTGTTTTAGATGAGACTGACACACTGTGACTCTCCTCTCTCTTCTCTGTTTTAGATGAGACTGACACACTGTGACTCTCCTCTGTTTTAGATGAGACTGACACACAGTGACTCTCTTCTCTGTTTTAGATGAGACTGACACACTGTGACTCTCCTCTCTCTTCTCTGTTTTAGATGAGACTGACACATTGTGACTCTCCTCTCTCTTCTCTGTTTTAGATGAGACTGACACACAGTGACTCTCTTCTCTGTTTTAGATGAGACTGACACATTGTGACTCTCCTCTCTCTTCTCTGTTTTAGATGAGACTGACACACTGTGACTCTCCTCTCTCTTCTCTGTTTTAGATGAGACTGACACACTGTGACTCTCCTCTGTTTTAGATGAGACTGATACACAGTGACTCTCCTCTGTTTTAGATGAGACTGACACACAGTGACTCTCCTCTGTTTTAGATGAGACTGACACACTGTGACTCTCCTCTCTCTTCTCTGTTCTAGATGAGACTGACACACTGTGACTCTCCTCTCTCTTCTCTGTTCTAGATGAGACTGACACACTGTGACTCTCCTCTCTCTTCTCTGTTCTAGATGAGACTGACACACTGTGACTCTCCTCTCTGTTCTAGATGAGACTGACACACGGTGACTCTCCTCTCTCTTCTTTGTTTTAGATGAGACTGACACACTGTGACTCTCCTCTCTTCTAGATGAGACTGACACACTGTGACTCTCCTCTCTCGTCTATGTTTTAGATGAGACTGACACACTGTGACTCCTCTCTCTTCTCTGTTTTAGATGAGACTGACACACTGTGACTCTCCTCTCTCTTCTCTGTTTTAGATGAGACTGACACACTGTGACTCTCCTCTGTTTTAGATGAGACTGATACACAGTGACTCTCCTCTGTTTTAGATGAGACTGATACACAGTGACTCTCCTCTGTTTTAGATGAGACTGACACACAGTGACTCTCCTCTGTTTTAGATGAGACTGACACACTGTGACTCTCCTCTCTCTTCTCTGTTCTAGATGAGACTGACACACTGTGACTCTCCTCTCTCTTCTCTGTTCTAGATGAGACTGACACACTGTGACTCTCCTCTCTCTTCTCTGTTCTAGATGAGACTGACACACTGTGACTCTCCTCTGTTTTAGATGAGACTGACACACAGTGACTCTCTTCTCTGTTTTAGATGAGACTGACACACTGTGACTCTCCTCTCTCTTCTCTGTTTTAGATGAGACTGACACACTGTGACTCTCCTCTGTTTTAGATGAGACTGACACACAGTGACTCTCTTCTCTGTTTTAGATGAGACTGACACACTGTGACTCTCCTCTCTCTTCTCTGTTTTAGATGAGACTGACACATTGTGACTCTCCTCTCTCTTCTCTGTTTTAGATGAGACTGACACACGGTGACTCTCTTCTCTGTTTTAGATGAGACTGACACATTGTGACTCCTCTATCTTCTCTGTTTTAGATGAGACTGACACACAGTGACTCTCTTCTCTGTTTTAGATGAGACTGACACACTGTGACTCTCCTCTCTCTTCTCTGTTTTAGATGAGACTGACACACTGTGACTCTCCTCTGTTTTAGATGAGACTGACACACAGTGACTCTCTTCTCTGTTTTAGATGAGACTGACACACTGTGACTCTCGTCTCTCTTCTCTGTTTTAGATGAGACTGACACATTGTGACTCTCCTCTCTCTTCTCTGTTTTAGATGAGACTGACACACGGTGACTCTCTTCTCTGTTTTAGATGAGACTGACACATTGTGACTCCTCTATCTTCTCTGTTTTAGATGAGACTGACACACAGTGACTCTCTTCTCTGTTTTAGATGAGACTGACACATTGTGACTCTCCTCTCTCTTCTCTGTTTTAGATGAGACTGACACACTGTGACTCTCCTCTCTCTTCTCTGTTTTAGATGAGACTGACACACTGTGACTCTCCTCTGTTTTAGATGAGACTGATACACAGTGACTCTCCTCTGTTTTAGATGAGACTGACACACAGTGACTCTCTCTTCTCTGTTTTAGATGAGACTGACACACTGTGACTCTCCTCTCTCTTCTCTGTTCTAGATGAGACTGACACACTGTGACTCTCCTCTCTCTTCTCTGTTCTAGATGAGACTGACACACTGTGACTCTCCTCTCTCTTCTCTGTTCTAGATGAGACTGACACACTGTGACTCTCCTCTCTCTTCTCTGTTCTAGATGAGACTGACACACTGTGACTCTCCTCTCTGTTCTAGATGAGACTGACACACGGTGACTCTCCTCTCTCTTCTCTGTTTTAGATGAGACTGACACACTGTGACTCTCCTCTCTTCTAGATGAGACTGACACACTGTGACTCTCCTCTCTCGTCTCTGTTTTAGATGAGACTGACACACTGTGACTCTCCTCTCTCTTCTCTGTTTTAGATGAGACTGACACACTGTGACTCTCCTCTCTCTTCTCTGTTTTAGATGAGACTGACACACTGTGACTCTCCTCTGTTTTAGATGAGACTGACACACAGTGACTCTCTTCTCTGTTTTAGATGAGACTGACACACTGTGACTCTCCTCTCTCTTCTCTGTTTTAGATGAGACTGACACATTGTGACTCTCCTCTCTCTTCTCTGTTTTAGATGAGACTGACACACAGTGACTCTCTTCTCTGTTTTAGATGAGACTGACACATTGTGACTCTCCTCTCTCTTCTCTGTTTTAGATGAGACTGACACACTGTGACCCTCCTCTCTCTTCTCTGTTTTAGATGAGACTGACACACTGTGACTCTCCTCTGTTTTAGATGAGACTGACACACAGTGACTCTCCTGTTTTAGATGAGACTGACACACTGTGACTCTCCTCTCTTCTAGATGAGACTGACACACTGTGACTCTCCTCTCTCGTCTCTGTTTTAGATGAGACTGACACACTGTGACTCTCCTCTCTCTTCTCTGTTGTAGATGAGACTGACACACTGTGACTCTCCTCTCTCTTCTCTGTTTTAGATGAGACTGACACACTGTGACTCTCCTCTGTTTTAGATGAGACTGACACACTGTGACTCTCCTCTCTCTTCTCTGTTTTAGATGAGACTGACACATTGTGACTCTCCTCTCTCTTCTCTGTTTTAGATGAGACTGACACACAGTGACTCTGTTCTCTGTTTTAGATGAGACTGACACACTGTGACTCTCCTCTCTCTTCTCTGTTTTAGATGAGACTGACACACTGTGACTCTCCTCTGTTTTAGATGAGACTGACACACAGTGACTCTCTTTGTTTTAGATGAGACTGACACACTGTGACTCTCCTCTATCTTCTCTGTTTTAGATGAGACTGACACACAGTGACTCTCTTCTCTGTTTTAGATGAGACTGACACATTGTGACTCTCCTCTCTCTTCTCTGTTTTAGATGAGACTGACACACTGTGACTCTCCTCTCTCTTCTCTGTTTTAGATGAGACTGACACACTGTGACTCTCCTCTGTTTTAGATGAGACTGAGACACAGTGACTCTCCTCTGTTTTAGATGAGACTGACACACAGTGACTCTCCTCTGTTTTAGATGAGACTGACACACTGTGACTCTCCTCTCTCTTCTCTGTTCTAGATGAGACTGACACACTGTGACTCTCCTCTCTCTTCTCTGTTCTAGATGAGACTGACACACTGTGACTCTCCTCTCTCTTCTCTGTTCTAGATGAGACTGACACACTGTGACTCTCCTCTCTCTTCTCTGTTCTAGATGAGACTGACACACTGTGACTCTCCTCTCTGTTCTAGATGAGACTGACACACGGTGACTCTCCTCTCTCTTCTCTGTTTTAGATGAGACTGACACACTGTGACTCTCCTCTCTTCTAGATGAGACTGACACACTGTGACTCTCCTCTCTCGTCTATGTTTTAGATGAGACTGACACACTGTGACTCCTCTCTCTTCTCTGTTTTAGATGAGACTGACACACTGTGACTCTCCTCTCTCTTCTCTGTTTTAGATGAGACTGACACACTGTGACTCTCCTCTGTTTTAGATGAGACTGATACACAGTGACTCTCCTCTGTTTTAGATGAGACTGACACACAGTGACTCTCCTCTGTTTTAGATGAGACTGACACACTGTGACTCTCCTCTCTCTTCTCTGTTCTAGATGAGACTGACACACTGTGACTCTCCTCTCTCTTCTCTGTTCTAGATGAGACTGACACACTGTGACTCTCCTCTCTCTTCTCTGTTCTAGATGAGACTGACACACTGTGACTCTCCTCTGTTTTAGATGAGACTGACACACAGTGACTCTCTTCTCTGTTTTAGATGAGACTGACACACTGTGACTCTCCTCTCTCTTCTCTGTTTTAGATGAGACTGACACACTGTGACTCTCCTCTGTTTTAGATGAGACTGACACACAGTGACTCTCTTCTCTGTTTTAGATGAGACTGACACACTGTGACTCTCCTCTCTCTTCTCTGTTTTAGATGAGACTGACACATTGTGACTCTCCTCTCTCTTCTCTGTTTTAGATGAGACTGACACACAGTGACTCTCTTCTCTGTTTTAGATGAGACTGACACATTGTGACTCTCCTCTCTCTTCTCTGTTTTAGATGAGACTGACACACTGTGACTCTCCTCTCTCTTCTCTGTTTTAGATGAGACTGACACACTGTGACTCTCCTCTGTTTTAGATGAGACTGATACACAGTGACTCTCCTCTGTTTTAGATGAGACTGACACACAGTGACTCTCCTCTGTTTTAGATGAGACTGACACACTGTGACTCTCCTCTCTCTTCTCTGTTCTAGATGAGACTGACACACTGTGACTCTCCTCTCTCTTCTCTGTTCTAGATGAGACTGACACACTGTGACTCTCCTCTCTCTTCTCTGTTCTAGATGAGACTGACACACTGTGACTCTCCTCTCTGTTCTAGATGAGACTGACACACGGTGACTCTCCTCTCTCTTCTTTGTTTTAGATGAGACTGACACACTGTGACTCTCCTCTCTTCTAGATGAGACTGACACACTGTGACTCTCCTCTCTCGTCTATGTTTTAGATGAGACTGACACACTGTGACTCCTCTCTCTTCTCTGTTTTAGATGAGACTGACACACTGTGACTCTCCTCTCTCTTCTCTGTTTTAGATGAGACTGACACACTGTGACTCTCCTCTGTTTTAGATGAGACTGATACACAGTGACTCTCCTCTGTTTTAGATGAGACTGATACACAGTGACTCTCCTCTGTTTTAGATGAGACTGACACACAGTGACTCTCCTCTGTTTTAGATGAGACTGACACACTGTGACTCTCCTCTCTCTTCTCTGTTCTAGATGAGACTGACACACTGTGACTCTCCTCTCTCTTCTCTGTTCTAGATGAGACTGACACACTGTGACTCTCCTCTCTCTTCTCTGTTCTAGATGAGACTGACACACTGTGACTCTCCTCTGTTTTAGATGAGACTGACACACAGTGACTCTCTTCTCTGTTTTAGATGAGACTGACACACTGTGACTCTCCTCTCTCTTCTCTGTTTTAGATGAGACTGACACACTGTGACTCTCCTCTGTTTTAGATGAGACTGACACACAGTGACTCTCTTCTCTGTTTTAGATGAGACTGACACACTGTGACTCTCCTCTCTCTTCTCTGTTTTAGATGAGACTGACACATTGTGACTCTCCTCTCTCTTCTCTGTTTTAGATGAGACTGACACACGGTGACTCTCTTCTCTGTTTTAGATGAGACTGACACATTGTGACTCCTCTATCTTCTCTGTTTTAGATGAGACTGACACACAGTGACTCTCTTCTCTGTTTTAGATGAGACTGACACACTGTGACTCTCCTCTCTCTTCTCTGTTTTAGATGAGACTGACACACTGTGACTCTCCTCTGTTTTAGATGAGACTGACACACAGTGACTCTCTTCTCTGTTTTAGATGAGACTGACACACTGTGACTCTCGTCTCTCTTCTCTGTTTTAGATGAGACTGACACATTGTGACTCTCCTCTCTCTTCTCTGTTTTAGATGAGACTGACACACGGTGACTCTCTTCTCTGTTTTAGATGAGACTGACACATTGTGACTCCTCTATCTTCTCTGTTTTAGATGAGACTGACACACAGTGACTCTCTTCTCTGTTTTAGATGAGACTGACACATTGTGACTCTCCTCTCTCTTCTCTGTTTTAGATGAGACTGACACACTGTGACTCTCCTCTCTCTTCTCTGTTTTAGATGAGACTGACACACTGTGACTCTCCTCTGTTTTAGATGAGACTGATACACAGTGACTCTCCTCTGTTTTAGATGAGACTGACACACAGTGACTCTCTCTTCTCTGTTTTAGATGAGACTGACACACTGTGACTCTCCTCTCTCTTCTCTGTTCTAGATGAGACTGACACACTGTGACTCTCCTCTCTCTTCTCTGTTCTAGATGAGACTGACACACTGTGACTCTCCTCTCTCTTCTCTGTTCTAGATGAGACTGACACACTGTGACTCTCCTCTCTCTTCTCTGTTCTAGATGAGACTGACACACTGTGACTCTCCTCTCTGTTCTAGATGAGACTGACACACGGTGACTCTCCTCTCTCTTCTCTGTTTTAGATGAGACTGACACACTGTGACTCTCCTCTCTTCTAGATGAGACTGACACACTGTGACTCTCCTCTCTCGTCTCTGTTTTAGATGAGACTGACACACTGTGACTCTCCTCTCTCTTCTCTGTTTTAGATGAGACTGACACACTGTGACTCTCCTCTCTCTTCTCTGTTTTAGATGAGACTGACACACTGTGACTCTCCTCTGTTTTAGATGAGACTGACACACAGTGACTCTCTTCTCTGTTTTAGATGAGACTGACACACTGTGACTCTCCTCTCTCTTCTCTGTTTTAGATGAGACTGACACATTGTGACTCTCCTCTCTCTTCTCTGTTTTAGATGAGACTGACACACAGTGACTCTCTTCTCTGTTTTAGATGAGACTGACACATTGTGACTCTCCTCTCTCTTCTCTGTTTTAGATGAGACTGACACACTGTGACCCTCCTCTCTCTTCTCTGTTTTAGATGAGACTGACACACTGTGACTCTCCTCTGTTTTAGATGAGACTGACACACAGTGACTCTCCTGTTTTAGATGAGACTGACAAACGGTGACTCTCCTCTCTCTTCTCTGTTTTAGATGAGACTGACACACTGTGACTCTCCTCTGTTTTAGATGAGACTGATACACAGTGACTCTCCTCTGTTTTAGATGAGACTGACACACAGTGACTCTCCTCTGTTTTAGATGAGACTGACACACTGTGACTCTCCTCTCTCTTCTCTGTTCTAGATGAGACTGACACACTTTGACTCTCCTCTCTCTTCTCTGTTCTAGATGAGACTGACACACTGTGACTCTCCTCTCTCTTCTCTGTTCTAGATGAGACTGACACACTGTGACTCTCCTCTCTCTTCTCTGTTCTAGATGAGACTGACACACTGTGACTCTCCTCTCTCTTCTCTGTTCTAGATGAGACTGACACACTGTGACTCTCCTCTCTCTTCTCTGTTCTAGATGAGACTGACACACTGTGACTCTCCTCTCTCTTCTCTGTTCTAGATGAGACTGACACACGGTGACTCTCCTCTCTCTTCTCTGTTTTAGATGAGACTGACACACTGTGACTCTCCTCTCTTCTAGATGAGACTGACACACTGTGACTCTCCTCTCTCGTCTCTGTTTTAGATGAGACTGACACACTGTGACTCTCCTCTGTCTTCTTGTCACACCTGTGCTTTCCCTGACGAAGCACAATCCTAACGATCAAGTACCAGTTCAGAACTGCGTCGCCTTGGCAACTGTCATCAAGCGGCCAATAATTCCAGCAGATACTGTCTGGTCCAATTTGCCCAATCAAGAGATCTCTGACAGACGCCGACTGGGATTGGCTAACAGAGGAACTGTCTCCAGCTGAGTTGGTACTGTTGCTGCTACTGTACATAACGCTAACGGATGGTAGTAGTGCACTATAAAGGGAAGAGGTTGACATTTGGAACACAGACAGTAATTGATGAGGGCCTTTGTGACTGACTGAGAAAGACACTTTGACTTGGCTGCTTGAGGAGGATTATGATGTTCAACAGAAAGACATCTTGGTGGTTTGCTGTTCGTTCTAACATCCCAACTGAAGCCCACATCAGGTTGACAGTCAGACAGAGGGAGAGAATTGTTGTGTCTGACAGGAAGAGAGAGACTAGGTGACAACTCCTTGTCCTCTCCCACACAACTTCTCCCTCCCTCCCTCCCTCCCTCCATCCATTCATCAATCCCTCCGGGTGGCAGGTAGCCAATTGGATAAGAGTGTTGGGTCAGAAACTGAAAAGTCGCTGTTCGAGTTCCCGAGCCAACTAAGTTAAAAAAATCTGGCGATGTGCCTTTGAGCAAGACAGTTAACCCTAATTGTTCCTGTAAGTCACTCTGGATAAGAGCGTCTGCTAGATAAGTTCAAATGTAACTCCATTAATCCCTCCTGTACAGTTGTGCTGACTGCCCCCCCCCCAAAAAAAAGAATCCTGACCATCAGGAGACCATAATCCTGCTCCAACAGTTTCCTTTCCAACCGGTACCATCTCCCCACCCAATTGGCCAGAGCGCTATGGTCCCTGGTGAAACGTAGTGCACTATATAGGGAGTAGGGTGAAATGTAGTGCACTATATAGGGAATAGGGTGAAATATAGTGCACTATATAGGGAGTAGGGTGAAATGTAGTGCACTATATAGGGAATAGGGTGAAATGTAGTGCACTATATAGGGAATAGGGTGAAATGTAGTGCACTATATAGGGAATAGGGTGAAATGTAGTGCAATATATAGGGAATAGGGTGAAATGTAGTGCACCATATAGGGAATAGGGTGAAATGTAGTGCACTATATAGGGAATAGGGTGAAATGTAGTGCACCATATAGGGGATAGGGTGAAATGTAGTGCATTATATAGGGAATAGGGTGAAATGTCATGCACTATATAGAGAATAGGGTGAAATGTTGAACACTATATAGGGAATAGGGTGCCATTTGGGAGTCAACCATTGTCTCAATACTGATCAGACCCCACTGAGAGGAACTCTTTTCATTTACCAAGGATATATGTTAGTACAGATCTAGGATAAAGTAGCCCCTCTGCCCATGTAGTTTCACTCATTATGATCTAACATGCAAAACTGATCCTAGATCAGCTGTTGTACTCTGAGATGCTTTATGAATACTGCCCAGTTCAGTACTGGAGATATTATTTAGTAAAAGTATGAGTGCTGATCTATGACCAGGTCCCCCTGCCTATATAATCATATTCATTGTGACTGAAAAGGCTAAATTGATCCTAGATCAGCTGTTGTACTCTGAGACGCCTTGTGAATATGGCCATGTTCAGTACAGATGGTTTTATCATTTTGCTACAGACTCTGCTGGCCCCTAGTGGCCAAAATAAAAAGTGAGCGAGAAAGATGGAAGAAAGGAGGAAAGAAGAGAGAGGGATCATTCACACACACACGCACGCGCGCGCACACACGCACGCACGCACGCACGCACGCACGCACACACACACACACACACACACACACACACACACACACACACACACACACGCACACACACGCACACACACGCACACACACACACACGCACACACACGCACACACCTTTCAGAGCAAAAGCTAGAAGGTAACCTAGTGGTTAGAGCGTTGGGCCAGTAACCCGAAAGGTTGCTAGATCGAATCCCATAGCTGACAAGGTAAAAATCTGTTGTTCTGCCCCTGAACAAGGCAGTTAACCCATCGTTCCTAGGCCGTCAATGTCAATAAGAATTTGTTCTTAACTGACCTGCCAAGTTAAATAAAGTTAAAATGAAAAAAATCTATACAGTATGTGTTATCTTCAGATTCTCTGGACTCCTCCAATAAACCTGTGGGTTGGGACTCCTCCAGTAACCCTGTGGGTTGGGACTCCTCCAGTAACTATATAAACCCTGTGGGTTGGGACTCCTCCAGTAACTATATAAACCATGTGGGTTGGGAGTCCTCCAGTAACTATATAAACCCTGTGGGATGGGACTCCTCCAGTAACTATATAAACCCTGTGGGTTGGGACTCCTCCAGCAACCCTGTGGGTTGGGACTCCTCCAGTAACCCTGTGGGTTGGGACTCCTCCAGTAACCCTGTGGGTTGGGACTCCTCCAGTAACCATGTGGGTTGGGACTCCTCCAGTAACTATATAAACCCTGTGGGTTGGGACTCCTCCAGTAACCCTGTGGGTTGGGACTCCTCCAGTAACCCTGTGGGTTGGGACTCCTCCAGTAACTCTATAAACCCTGTGGGTTGGGACTCCTCCAGTAACAGTATAAACCCTGTGGGTTGGGACTCCTCCAGTAACTGTATAAACCCTGTGGGATGGGACTCCTCCAGTAACCCTGTGGGTTGGGACTCCTCCAGTAACTCTATAAACCCTGTGGGATGGGACTCCTCCAGTAACAGTATAAAGCCTGTGGGTTGGGACTCCTCCAGTAACTGTATAAACCCTGTGGGTTGTGGCTCCTCCAGTAACAGTATAAACCCTGTGGGTTGGGACTCCTCCAGTAACTGTATAAACCCTGTGGGATGGGACTCCTCCAGTAACTGTATAAACCATGTGGGTTGGGACTCCTCCAGTAACAGTATAAACCCTGTGGGTTGGGACTCCTCCAGTAACAGTATAAACCCTGTGGGTTGGGGCTCCTCCAGTAACAGTATAAACCCTGTGGGTTGGAGCTCCTCCAGTAACAGTATAAACCCTGTGGGTTGGGGCTCCTCCAGAAACTCTATAAACCCTGTGGGTTGGGGCTCCTCCAGAAACTCTATAAACCCTGTGGGTTGGGGCTCCTCCAGTAACTATATAAAGCCTGTGGGTTGGGGCTCCTCCAGTAACTCTATAAACCCTGTGGGTTGGGGCTCCTCCAGTAACTCTATAAACACTGTGGGTTGGGGCTCCTCCAGTAACTCTATAAACCCTGTGGTTTGGGGCTCCTCCAGTAACAGTATAAACCCTGTGGGTTGGGACTCCTCCAGTAACAGTATAAACCCTGTGGGTTGGGACTCCTCCAGTAACAGTATAAACCCTTTGGGTTGGGACTCCTCCAGTAACTATATAAACCCTGTGGGTTGGGACTCCTTCAGTAACAGTATAAACCCTGTGGGTTGGGGCTCCTCCAGCAACAGTATAAACCCTGTGGGTTGGGACTCCTCCAGTAACTATATAAACCCTGTGGGTTGGGACTCCTCCAGTAACTATATAAACACTGTGGGTTGGGACTCCTCCAGTAACTATATAAACCCTGTGGGTTGGGACTCCTCCAGTAACTGTATAAACCCTGTGGGTTGGGACTCCTCAAGTAACTATATAAACCCTGTGGGTTGGGACTCCTCCAGTAACAGTATAAACCCTGTGGGTTGGGACTCCTCCAGTAACAGTATAAACCCTGTGGGTTGGGACTCCTCCAGTAACAGTATAAACCCTGTGGGTTGGGACTCCTCCAGTAACAGTATAAACCCTGTGGGTTGGGACTCCTCCAGTAACAGTATAAACCCTGTGGGTTGGGGCTCCTCCAGTAACTATATAAAGCCTGTGGGTTGGGGCTCCTCCAGTAACTCTATAAACCCTGTGGGTTGGGGCTCCTCCAGTAACTCTATAAACCCTGTGGGTTGGGGCTCCTCCAGTAACTCTATAAACACTCTGGGTTGGGGCTCCTCCAGTAACTCTATAAACCCTGTGGTTTGGGGCTCCTCCAGTAACAGTATAAACCCTGTGGGTTGGGACTCCTCCAGTAACAGTATAAACCCTGTGGGTTGGGACTCCTCCAGTAACAGTATACACCCTGTGGGTTGGGACTCCTCCAGTAACTATATAAACCCTGTGGGTTGGGACTCCTTCAGTAACAGTATAAACCCTTTGGGTTGGGGCTCCTCCAGTAACAGTATAAACCCTGTGGGTTGGGACTCCTCCAGTAACTATATAAAGCCTGTGGGTTGGGGCTCCTCCAGTAACTCGATAAACCCTGTGGGTTGGGGCTCCTCCAGTAACTCTATAAACACTGTGGGTTGGGGCTCCTCCAGTAACTATATAAACCCTGTGGGTTGTGGCTCCTCCAGTAACAGTATAAAGCCTGTGGTTTGGGACTCCTCCAGTAACTGTATAAACCCTGTGGGTTGGGGGTCCTCCAGTAACTGTATAAACCCTGTGGGTTGGGACTCCTCCAGTAACTGTATAAACCCTGTGGGTTGGGAGTCCTCCAGTAACAGTATAAACCCTGTGGGTTGGGGCTCCTCCAGTAACTGTATAAACCCTGTGGGTTGTGGATCCTCCAGTAACAGTATAAACCCTGTGGGTTGGGACTCCTCCAGTAACTGTATAAACCCTGTGGGATGGGACTCCTCCAGTAACTGTATAAACCATGTGGGTTGGGACTCCTCCAGTAACAGTATAAACCCTGTGGGTTGGGACTCCTCCAGTAACTGTATAAACCCTGTGGGTTGGGGCTCCTCCAGTAACAGTATAAACCCTGTGGGTTGGGGCTCCTCCAGTAACAGTATAAACCCTGTGGGTTGGGACTCCTCCAGTAACTATATAAACCCTGTGGGTTGGGGCTCCTCCAGTAACTCTATAAACCCTGTGGGTTGGGGCTCCTCCAGTAACTCTATAAACCCTGTGGGTTGGGGGTCCTCCAGTAACTGTATAAACCCTGTGGGTTGGGACTCCTCCAGTAACTGTATAAACCCTGTGGGTTGGGAGTCCTCCAGTAACAGTATAAACCCTGTGGGTTGGGGCTCCTCCAGTAACTGTATAAACCCTGTGGGTTGTGGCTCCTCCAGTAACAGTATAAACCCTGTGGGTTGGGACTCCTCCAGTAACTGTATAAACCCTGTGGGATGGGACTCCTCCAGTAACTGTATAAACCCTGTGGGTTGGGACTCCTACAGTAACAGTATAAACCCTGTGGGTTGGGACTCCTCCAGTAACTGTATAAACCCTGTGGGTTGGGACTCCTCCAGTAACTGTATAAACCATGTGGGTTGGGACTCCTCCAGTAACAGTATAAACCCTGTGGGTTGGGACTCCTCCAGTAACTGTATAAACCCTGTGGGTTGGGGGTCCTCCAGTAACAGTATAAACCCTGTGGGTTGGGGCTCCTCCAGTAACAGTATAAACCCTGTGGGTTGGGACTCCTCCAGTAACTATATAAACCCTGTGGGTTGGGGCTCCTCCAGTAACTCTATAAACCCTGTGGGTTGGGGCTCCTCCAGTAACTCTATAAACACTGTGGGTTGGGGCTCCTCCAGTAACTCTATAAACCCTGTGGGTTGGGGCTCCTCCAGTAACTATATAAAGCCTGTGGGTTGGGGCTCCTCCAGTAACAGTATAAACCCTGTGGGTTGGGGCTCCTCCAGTAACAGTATAAACCCTGTGGGTTGGGACTCCTCCAGTAACTATATAAACCCTGTGGGTTGGGACTCCTCCAGTAACTATATAAACCCTGTGGGTTGGGACTCCTCCAGTAACTATATAAACCCTGTGGGTTGGGACTCCTACAGTAACTGTATAAACCCTGTGGGTTGGGACTCCTCCAGTAACTATATAAACCCTGTGGGTTGGGACTCCTCCAGTAACAGTATAAACCCTGTGGGTTGGGACTCCTCCAGTAACAGTATAAACCCTGTGGGTTGGGGTTCCTCCAGTAACAGTATAAACCCTGTGGGTTGGGACTCCTCCAGTAACAGTATAAACCCTGTGGGTTGGGACTCCTCCAGTAACAGTATAAACCCTGTGGGTTGGGACTCCTCCAGTAACAGTATAAACCCTGTGGGTTGGGACTCCTCCAGTAACAGTATAAACCCTGTGGGTTGGGCTCCTCCAGTAACAGTATAAACCCTGTGGGTTGGGACTCCTCCAGTAACAGTATAAACCCTGTGGGTTGGGACTCCTCCAGTAACAGTATAAACCCTGTGGGTTGGGACTCCTCCAGTAACAGTATAAACCTTGTGGGTTGGGACTCCTGCTCACATGCCCCCATCACTTCAATAGATTTTTAGCTAACGGTGGCTAAAGATAGCTGAGGTTTGTAATGGCTGTATAAATGAAACTGAACCACAGATGACAGTTTCTCCTGGCCCAAAGACCTCTTTCAGGGTGAGGAACCTGCTAACATCATGTTGTAAAATAGTGAACTACTCCTTTAAGAAACGCTGTCTCAGGCAATAGTGACCTTGTTGGTAAGAACCCAAACCCACTGGCTGTATAGCTTTAGACTGAGCGGGTGTGTCTGTGTGTGTGTGTATGTAGACTGAGCGTGTGTGTGTGTGTGTGTGTGTGTGTGTGTGTGTGTGTGTGTGTGTACGTAGACTGAGCGGGTGTGTGTGTGTGTGTGTGTGTGTGTGTGTGTGTGTGTGTGTGTGTGTGTGTAGGTAGACTGAGCCACTGCTACAGCTTCTGATCCTGTATGAAACACAGACCTAAAAACAAATGAGAAAGGGAAAGTGTGTGTTGGTTGCCAGAGAGAATATTGTGTTTGCTTGTGTAACATAAAGTGTGTATTCTCCAGCACATAGGATCATAATGCTGGCAAGTGAAATGTAAAAGGTTATTTGGGTGTTTCCAGAAAGCCAGCTACAGCAGTGCTTCCAAAGGAGGAAGTTTGTCAATGATGAATGTTCTCTTCTGAAACAGACTTTATGCATATTTAGCATATGGCCTCACTGAGACTGCATTGTGGTTTCACCCCTTCTCTCTGTGTGTGTGTGTTAATGTGTGTGTCGTGTGTCGTGTGTGTGTGTGTGTGTGTGTGTGTGTGTGTGTGTGTGTGTGTGTGTGTGTGTGTGTGTGTGTGTACGGTGAGACATCTTCTAAACAACTTGAGAACAAGGTTCTGTTTGCGCAACTGCAGGACAGCATCATATCCTGTCTGTCAGAACTGTGACAAGGACAGTTAAAGTTTGGAGCTACCATCTCTACTAACCGTGCTGTCTGGGGGAATCGAAGTATGTATCCGTTTCCTTTACAGTGTTTGTTGTTGTTGTTGTTGTAGTTGTCTATAGGGTCGTATATTCATTAATGATGTGTCAAAGTTGATGTGTTTTGAGTTTCTGTTACAGAACTATGCCTTTGTTTAAACTCTCTATCCTGTCCTCTCCCCTTCCTTCCTTCCTTCCTTCCTTCCTTCTTTCCTTTATCTCTCTCTCTCTCTGTCTTTCTCTCTCTCCCTCTCTTTACCTATCCCCCCTCTCTCTCCATGTCCCTCCCTCTTCGCTCTCTCTTTCCCTGTCCCTCCTTACCTCCCTCTCTCTCTCTTTCTCTCTCTCTCTCTCTTTCTCTCTCTCCCTCTCTCTCTCTCTCTCTGTCTTTCTCTCTCTCCCTCTCTTTACCTATCCCCCCTCTCTCTCCATATCCCTCCCTCTTCGCGCTCTCTTTCCCTGTCCCTCCTTACCTCCCTCTCTCTCTCTCTCTCTCTCCCTGTTCATCTCTCTTCTCTCTCTCTCTCTTCCGGGCCCTCCCTACCCTCCTCTTCTCTCTCTCTCTCTGTTCCTCCCTCCCTCCCTACCTCCCTCTTCTCTCTCTCTCTCTCTCTCTCTCTCCCTGTCCCTCCCTCTTCTCTCTCTCCATCTCTCTCCCCCTGAACTCCCCCCAGACTCCCTGCTATGGAGGCAGTAGGTAAGTATGACTTTACTGCCACTGGTGAGGACGAGCTGAGCTTCAGGAAGGGAGACAACATGAAGGTAAAGAGGACAGCAATCCCCTTCCACACTACTAGTGTACCCTAGCAAGGGCACATATATAAGTAGACAACCCATATGTCGGAAGAAATACTCCATGCAACACAGTCTTGCAAACCCATGGTTAGTTGATAGGTGCTGACATGTTGGTCACAGGCCTTTGTTATAGCATACACTAAGCTATGTTGTGAGACGGTCAAATGGCAAACATGGATTAGTCATACGGTATCCACAGCACTTCCTGTTTACACTCTGTGACTTATGTCAATAGTAGGCTACAGTACTTCTCCATACTAACCACTTTAAGTGTGTGTGTGTGTGTGTGTGTGTGTGTGTGTGTGTGTGTGTGTGTGTGTGTGTCCCACTCCTCTGTTCTCTGTAGATCTTGGGCACCAATGATGACTGGTTGATGGCTGAGCGACATGGAAAGAAGGGATTCATACCACGTAACTACATCGACATACAGCTACCCAGGTCATACTTATTACCCAAGACAATCACCTACCCAGGTCATACTTATTACCCAAGACAATCACCTTCCCAGGTCATACTTATTACCCAAGACAATCACCTACCCAGGTCGTACTTATTACCCAAGACAAATACCTACCCAGGTCGTACTTATTACCCAAGACAATCACCTACCCAGGTCATACTTATTACCCAAAACAATCACCTACCCAGGTCGTACTTATTACCCAAGACAATCCCCTACCCAGGTCACACTTATTACCCAAGACCACCCCCTACCCAGGTCACACTTATTACCCAAGACCTTCACCTACCCAGATCATACTTATTACCCAAGACAATCACCTACCCAGGTCATACTTATTACCCAAGACAATCACCTACCCAGGTCATACTTATTACCCAAAACAATCACCTACCCAGGTCATACTTATTACCCAAGACAATCACCTACCCAGGTCATACTTATTACCCAAGACAAACCCCTACCCAGGTCATACTTATTACCCAAGACAATCCCCTACCCAGGTCGTACTTATTACCCAAGACAGCCCCTACCCAGGTCGTACTTATTACCCAAGACAATCACCTACCCAGGTCATACTTATTACCCTAGACAATCACCTACCCAGGTCGTACTTATTACCCAAGACACCTCCTACCCAGGTCGTACTTATTACCCAAGACAACCCCTACCCAGGTCATACTTATTACCCAAGACAACCCCTACCCAGGTCATACTTATTACCCAAGACAATCACCTACCCAGGTCATACTTATTACCCTAGACAATCACCTACCCAGGTCGTACTTATTACCCAAGACATCTTCTACCCAGGTCGTACTTATTACCCAAGACAAACCCCCTACCCAGGTCATACTTATTACCCAAGACAACCCCTACCCAGGTCATACTTATTACTGAAGACAAGCCCCTACCCAGGTCATACTTATTACCCAAGACAATCACCTACCCAGGTCATACTTATTACCCAAGACAATTACCTACCCAGGTCATACTTATTACCCAAGACAATCACCTACCCAGGTCATACCTATTACCCAAGACAATTACCTACCCAGGTCATACTTATTACCCAAGACAATCACCTACCCAGGTCACACTTATTACCCAAGACCATCCCCTACCCAGGTCACACTTATTACCCAAGACAACCCCCTACCCAGATCGTACTTATTACCCAAGACAATCACCTACCCAGGTCATACTTATTACCCTAGACAATCACCTACCCAGGTCGTACTTATTACCCAAGACACCTCCTACCCAGGTCGTACTTATTACCCAAGACAACCCCTACCCAGGTCATACTTATTACCCAAGACAACCCCTACCCAGGTCATACTTATTACCCAAGACAATCACCTACCCAGGTCATACTTATTACCCTAGACAATCACCTACCCAGGTCGTACTTATTACCCAAGACATCTTCTACCCAGGTCGTACTTATTACCCAAGACATCCCCTACCCAGGTCATACTTATTACCCAAGACAACCCCTACCCAGGTCATACTTATTACTGAAGACAAGCCCCTACCCAGGTCATACTTATTACCCAAGACAATCACCTACCCAGGTCATACTTATTACCCAAGACAATCAAGCAGTACTGTGAGTCAGTGTGTGTCGGCTATGTGATGTCTGTGTGTAAGCAGGTGTGAACACAATCCGATGTTATGAAAAATACTAAATACTATTTTGTTTACTGCTCTCCCTCTCCCCCACCCCTTCTCACCACTCTCTCTCCCTCTCTCTCCTCCCTCCATCTATAGTTGGTACCAGGAGAGTGCTAGTCGAGGTGAGGCCCAGGAGTCTCTCATGGCCCAGCCTATAGGATCCTTTCTGATCAGGGGCAGCCAGAGCTCCCCAGGAGATTTCTCCATATCCGTTAGGTCAGTGTGTGTGTGTGTGTCTTTACATTAAAAAGATAGATTCATGTACACGACAACATCATTGACCACATATTTGCCTCATATTTGCATCATATCACTATACCTACCTACCTACCTACCTACCTACCTACCTACCTACCTACCTACCTACCTACCTACCTACCTACCTACCTACGTACCTACCTACCTCTCCTCTCCCAGACACGAGACAGACGTGCAGCACTTCAAGGTGATGGCAGACACCAGAGGGCAGTATTACCTCTGGTCTGAGAAGTTCAGCTCCTTCAACGAGCTGGTGAACTATTATATGAAGAACTCTGTCTCTAAACACAGCCGCATCTATCTGCTGGACACAGAAACACAGGTACTGGTTATAGGTAGTTATAAAGGGTTTATAAGGGGTTTATGAAGGGCTTATACGTAGTTAATAAAGGAGCTGGTGGAGTACTATATGAAGAACTCTGTCTCTAAAGACAGCCGCATCTATCTGCTGGACACAGAAACACAGGCAGGAGTAGAACTATGGAGGATCCCTATTCACTAAATGATGGTGTAGGGTACTTCAAGCTTGATCCGGATAAATAGCTAAAACTGTTCATTATCGGTTTATCGAATCTGAAAGAAAAGTTATAACAGTGCTCTCTCTCTAATTTCACTTTTCTTCCTAGGAGAGGGGATTCGGCCAGACCAGGACATCAGCCCCATCCTCTCATCCCCAGCCTCACCAAACCCTGCCCCGCGCACCCCAGCCTCACCTGCCCCTGCCCAGCATACCCCAGCCTCACCTGCCCCTGCCCAGCATACCCCAGCCTCACCTGCCCCTGCCCAGCATACCCCAGCCTCACCTGCCCCTGCCCAGCATACCCCAGCCTCACCTGCCCCTGCCCAGCATACCCCAGCTTCACCAGCCCCTGCCCCGCGCACCCCAGCCTCACCAGGCCCTGCCCAGCATACCCCAGCCTCACCAAACCCTGCCCCGCACACCAGACCCTATACCCCCACCACAGGTATACACTCTACAACCAAATCCCTCCTGTGTGTGTGGTGTGTGTGTGTGTGTGTGTGTGTGTGTGTGTGTGTGTGTGTGTGTGTGTGTGTGTGTGTGTGTGTGTGTATGTACCTCCATGCATGTGTGTGTATGTATAGAATGAAGCTACGTGTCTAATCAACCCATGTGTGTACCTGTGTTCCAGCGTGCGGCCGTGACCACGGGGGGCGGAGGTCTGATGCAGGTGAGAGCTCAGTATGACTTCAGCGCCGAGGAGAAGGACGAGCTGAGCTTTAAGGCCGGTGACATCATCGAGGTGCTAGAGTGTTCCGACATGTCATGGTGGAAAGGAAGACTGAGGGGACAAACGGGAGTGTTCCCTTCCAACTACACCAACCCTGTATGAGAGAGAGAAAATGGTTAGCATTTAGAGCTAAATAATTATCTTAATTCTTTATAGCAGACGTTCTTATCCGGAGCAACTTAAAGGAGCAATTAGGGTCAAGTGCCTTGCTCAAGGAAATATTGACAGATTTTTCACTCAGGGATTCGAATCAGTGACCTTTCGGGTTACTGACCCAACAGTCTTAAACGCTAGGCTACCTGCCTCCCTAACAATTCTATTTCTGAGAGAGAGAGGAGAGAGAGAGAGAGAGAGAGAGAGAGAGAGAGACAGACAGACAGACAGACAGACAGACAGACAGACAGACAGACAGACAGACAGACAGACAGACAGACAGAATAACGATTAGCTTTAGCATTAAATATATATATATTGTAACTTTCTTTCTGGTTTATTATCAATGTACTTTACCATACCATAGGCTTATGTCAGGATAACACAACTATTTAAAGCTTCACTTTGCGTCAGAACACAATTATTACTGTATGATTATCAAATAAATGCATTTTCTGTAAGCCCCTGTATAAAGCCTTGTGTTAATCAACGTTGCAACATAGCTTCCATTCATTTTGAGTTTGACTTTTGTAAGAGCAAAATCCTTGGATCAACTAACTGTGGAATCACACCAATTCCAAGAAGAGTCACAAATATCTGGGTTGTTCGAAGTCCAACAATAATCACAGTCTGACAGTCACTTGCATGATAGCCACATAAGCGTTGGGTGCTTCCATAGGGTGATTTCCGTCATATAACAAGGTTGTTATTGTTCCGCCCCTATGGCAGGTAATGCCGCGTTCAAGACAACTGGGAACTCTGAAAAGGATGTGCTTGGAATGGTCATCCAACTCGGAATTCATATAGCTCTAGGATGCCCGAGTTTCCGACTTGGAATTCCGATTTGGATGACCATTCAAAAGATTTTTCACAGACGGAACTCGCTTTTTTTTCCCCCGAGTTCCCAGTTGTCTTGAACGCACTGATGTCGGAGATTTCCGAGTTCCAAGTTCCCAGTTTTCTGAACGCGGCATTTGAGGTTTGCTGTCAAAGTCAAACGTCACACAGGTAGCCTAGGTAGGTAGGTGACCGTGTATCTTCCGGATCCTTTTCAAATCACACGGTAGCGGTTGTGCGACTTTACCCAAAGGCTTCAGTACAGCCGTGACACAGCGGTGTCCAGCCATGGCCGAGTCCCAGCTAACATGCATGGAGGACGGCCACATCAAAGAGAACGTCCCGGAGTCCAAACCGGAGTTTTACTACAGCGAAGAACAACGCGCGGCGGTTGAACAACTGCTCAAAAACGGTGACGGCGCGTTCAAACTGCGACTGAAAGAGGACAAAGTGAAAGACTTTCTCTCGGCTCGTGATATTAAAACGATAAGGAACACTTTCAAAGAATATGACACTGAAGATGAAGAGAAGTCCGGAGAATTAAAGGCGAAACCCGACGATTCCAAAGCGGACTCGGGGCACCATTCGACGTACTGGCCGCAGATGTCGGATACAGAGGTGCCGCCGTTGGATCTCGGTTGGCCCAACGGGGGTTTGTTCAAGGGGGTCACACGCGTGGCAGTTCACACGCACCCGCCAAAAGAGAACGGACCGCACATCAAGGAGGTCATTCGTAGGCTGATCCAAGAAGCTACCAAGGTGAACTGTGGGTATATACTGTTATGTAATGATGTAATAACATCAGGATGAGCTGAATAATGCAGGACTAATGACTGTGTTGTATTGGTTTATTATTGGGATAGTGATAGCCATGGCCTATGTATCTCAAATGTGAGTTAGGAATCTAACTCATGAAGCCATTTTTTTCATGGGAAAGTAATCTTTATATTAATTTATCGGAGAACTTAAAATGCGTCTGCGGGGGTTAGGGGAGAGGCGGTGATTGGATAGAGAGAATGAATGGATTTCCCGAATAAAGGACTGATTATTAGAGGCGTGTCTCAGCGGAGTGAGAAATAAGGTGTGTGTGTGTGTGTGTGTGTGTGTGTGTGTGTGTGTGTGTGTGTGTGTGTGTGTGTGTGTGTGTGTGTGTGTCTGCATCAACAGGGGCCTATGGAAGTGAGTGTTTAAACTCGTAGAGCAGTGATCATCAACTAGATTCAACCGCGGGACGATATTTTTTGTTGAGAGGATTGTCGAGAGGCCTGAACATAATTACAAATCATTTGTAGACTGCAAATTGACCGCAAGAAGCCCAAACAGATATCATTTTTGACCAAAACATAATTATTTCAAACCTTGCTTAAGTTTATATACAATCACGTGTCTCTCTGTTATGCTTGGGAATTCTTGGGAACATATTTCTTAAATTAAAATCACTTGGC
Organism: Salmo salar; assembly: GCF_965601325.2. Classification (NCBI taxonomy): domain Eukaryota; kingdom Metazoa; phylum Chordata; class Actinopteri; order Salmoniformes; family Salmonidae; genus Salmo; species Salmo salar. The sequence goes on from NC_138292.1 coordinate 69,158,583, forward strand.
GCTGATTTCCTGGTGTTTTTACAGTCTTTTACGTCCAACAAGTAACCTTTTTTTTAATTTGTTTGTTATTATTATGATTTCCAGTAAACTTGGGAGGTCATCCACGGGCCATGAATCCTGTCTGATAACACATATCATTGTTGAATGCCCTCATTGAACGAACAGCTGATTTCCCTATTACACAGGAAACATTCTGTCATGTCAATTAAAGTTAGGCTAGCTTTCATGATTAGGCTATTCAGAGAACACATATACAAAGACACACACACACATTGTCTGTACTTTCCACCTTTTTTGGATGGGTACAACCTCACATTAAAACAACACAGGAGAGATAAAGGGGGTTCTATTCCATTGTGATGAATGAACAAATCACTCAGCATGTTGGCAGCACATAACAGTGGTGAACTTCAGTCAGAGCTGCTTATTTGAGTTGCCTTTAGCGACGTTTGTTTTAGTCATTTTGGACCCACCCATCTTGACCCAGTCAGTCAACCAGTCAGCCAGTGAGTCATCCAGTCAGAGCCACCCAATCAGCAAGTCAGTCAGTCAGTTAGTCAGGCAGTCAGTCCATGACACATTTCCTCCGTTTGTACAACTAGGTCTTAGAAGAACACACAATCACATCGATGTCTTGGTCCGGTCTGGGTTTGGCCGTCATTGTAAACAAGAATTTGTTCTTAACTGAATTGCCTAGTTAAATAAAGGTTCAATAAAACAGGTAAAAAATGATTGTGTCAATACAGTATATTGTTACAGAAGTATGATGATAGTTGATGATATGTTAAACCTGGGCCTATGTCATATACAGTATGATACATATATGACAGTGTGTTAATGTGAGTTCACAGGGCGGCAGGTAGCTTACAATGTCATGGAAATGTGCATACACTGTCTATCTATACCTACAGGGGATTCCCCCTGGGTAGTTCACCGCTCTGGGCTGAAGTTTCCTCACCTTAACCATTAGTGGGAGACATTTAAAACTGACCCAAGATCAGCACCTAGGGGCAACTTCACCCTACTAGTGAGTGAATGAGAAAATATGAAAGTAATTTCTCAGGTGTGTGTGTGTGCCAAACAGGATTTCATGGAACACCGCAGCCGGATGCTTTGAACCAGTTTGTTTCATGTTATGAGAAATGGAGAGAATGTGGTTGCAAGTACACATCACCCACACATCAAATCAAATAGTACAGCCAGTGTAGACCTTACTGTGAAATGCTTACTGACAAGCCCTTAACCAACAATGCAGTTAGAGAAATAGAGTTAAAAATTAAAAGTTAAAAAATAAATAAAATAAAGATCACAAGAAAATGACATAACAATAACAAGGGGTCAATGTAAATAGTCTGGGTGGCCATTTGATTAGCTGTTCAGCAGTCTTATGTCTTGGGGGTAGAAGCTGTTAAGGAGCCTTTTGGTCCTAGACTTGGCGCTCCCGTACCGCTTCCTGTGCGGTAGCAGAGAGAACAGTCTATGACTTGGGTGATTGGAGCCTTTATTTTTTGGTCTGGTATGGAGGTCCTGGATGTCAGGAAGCTTCGCCCCAGTGATGTACTTGGCTGTACTCACTACTTGGCCGTACTTGGCCGTACTCACTACCCTCTGTAGCACCTTACGGTCAGATGCCGAGCAGTTGCCTTACCAGGCAGTGATGCAACCGGCCAGGATGCTCTCGATGGTGCAGCTGTAGAACCTTTTGAGGATCTGGGGACCCATGCCAAATCTTTTCAGTCTCCTGAGGGGGAAAAGGTGTTGTCGTGCCCTCTTCATGACTGTCTTAGTGTGTTTGGACCATGATCGTTCGTTGGTGATGTGGACACCAAGAAACTTGAAACTCTCGACCCGCTCCACTACAGCCCCGTGCAATGTTAATGGGGGCCTGTTCAGCACTCCTTTTCCACAAACATGCACAGTCTTGTACAGCTAACCTTGTGGGGACACACAATTCAGTCCCATTCAAAATCATATTTTCCCTAACCCCTAACCCGTACTCTTACCTTAACCAAAAACCTGACCTTAACCTACCCCTAGCTCCTAACCCTAACCTTTAACCTAGTTCTAACACTAATTCTAACCTTAACCCTAAACCCCCTAGAAATAGCATTTGACCTCATGGGGATTAACAAAATGTCCCCAGTTGGTCACATTTTGTATGTTTACTATTCTTGTATAGTTAAATGTATAGTTAAACAGGTCCACACACACACAGTAGTGATACAGGGACCTACATAATCAGGTGTGGTGTGTTTAGCTTAGCATACTGTGGTTGTCTTCATCTACATACAGTTGAATAGATTACTGTGTAATCCACATCACAACATTTACATGGATGGCATAAACAATGAGTGGATTTTGTTGCAGCTACTGTTAGATGGAAGACATTGTGATGTTGTAGGTTTTAACTTGAATTATTTCATACTGTAACTTGTTGTTTCTCTTTGCCCGTACTCATAAAGTGTATGGGTTAGAGTAGGAGTGCTGATCTAGGATCAGGTCTCCCCGGTCCATGTAGTCTTATTCATTATGATCTAAAAGGCCAAACTGATCAGCAGTCCTTCTGTACGAGGCTTTGTGAACACAACACAGACCCTGTTGTTACAACAGAGAACCCTTCACTCAGCATGTTTTCTCTGGAGGATGTGATGTCAGCATACAGCCTTTTCCTTGTCTGAATGAGAACATTCATGTGAAACGTTTTCCTCCTCCACCTTTCCCATTACTGAGGTCATCTCAAGAATACAGCTTTTGTAGGCATGCTAGTTAAGCCTTGTTCACATTGGCATTTTGAAGTGACTCAAATCCAATTTTTTTGCATATCCGATTCAAATCTGTTATTTTCATGTGGTCTGAACAGCCAAAGGCCACATGGAATCGGATATTTCAAGCCACGTTTCAAACCACCTTGGTAGGCCCTTTCAAAAAGGACTTGTTTCATCTTGTACTTTGAGGGTTAAAAAATAAAAAATAAAGTATTCAAACACTATGATAGAACATTCAAAGCAACAGGGAAACATCCATGGCAGGCATTATTGTCACCTGGGCTTGCTACATAACTTCTGATTAATAGGAAGCATGAGAGCCACCACCAATAAACATACACCAGTCGTTACTATGACAACTAGCATAGCCATGTCAGAAAATGGCTGCTGTCTGAACACACACAAATCTGATCTGGTCACTTGTAACTTGGTGTTTGGACAGTCAGTATTCCAAAACTGATTTAAAAAACAAAACTGATTTGAGCATTAAGGCCTGCAGTGTGAACACGGTTTTAGTTTCACATTCTGTCACTGTAAGTGAATGATTCTTTCTTATCTTACTCCCAATAGAGTTTATTATGCCCATATTGTTTTGTGTACAAGGAATTCCTTTATCTCAAGCACTATAAAAAGGTCCACTCCTTCTTGTGATGCAGACTGAAAAGGCAGTGTTATGTTGTGGACACATTCAAGTCAATGTATCGGTCTCATCCTACTCCAGAGAGTTCTAGGTCCATGGAAATTCCTACTTTTTCAATAATTCCCCATATCAAACAGAAAGTAAAAGCTAAGCAGAACAGAACCAGTTCTGGGGAAAGATAATAGCTGAGATTCCACTTTCTAGTTCCTTCCTCAGGTGTTTTATGTTGTGTTCAAACGCTCCCCACATACCTGTCTCTGTCTCTGCTTTGTCTCTGCCTGCTTTGTCTCTGGCAGCCTGGCAGCTTTGGGGAAACTAGGAGACATGTTGGGGCAGCTAGGAGACGTGTTGGGGCAGCTAGGAGACGTGTTAGGGCAGCTAGGAGACGTGTTGGGGCAGCTAGGAGACGTGTTGGGGCAGCTAGGAGACGTGTTGGGGCAGCTAGGTGACGTGTTGGGGCAGCTAGGAGACGTGTTGGGGCAGCTAGGAGACGTGTTGGGGCAGCTAGGAGACGTGTTGGGGCAGCTAGGAGACGTGTTGGGGCAGCTAGGAGACGTGTTGGGGCAACTACAGGGATTTTTCTTCCATTGAAATACGTAGGGAGGCTGACTACGCGTTTTTTCAGGCCCCTATGTCCAAACAATGTAAAAATGTTAAAAAATATATAAAATATATATATATATATATCCAAAAAATATGTATAATTTTCAGGGATAAAAAAACACTTTCAGTGTAAATTTAAACCACTTAAACCAGATATAAAGTATTTAGTAAAGATAATGGACATATATATTTATAGTATAATCTCTGAGAACTAACAATCACCAATGTTAAAGCTCAGGGAGAAAGTTGAAAGTTCCCAAAACAATGAATTTAGCAGTATTTATTTAGTTATGATGCTGGAGAAAAAGAACACAGCCTTAGCCATGGCACAATGCCTAGAACTGCAGGAAACTAGATTTAAAACGGCAACATTGTCTCTCAGCTCAGTTGTAAAATGTGCAGAATTGCAGGAATTAGATTAAAAATGAGAAAAATGTCTCTACACCGCCAAGATGTCACTGTTTATAAGCCTTTATAACACCCTGGGTTTAGTGTAAGCCTACGGGTTTAGTGTAAGCCTACGGGTTTAGTGTAAGCCTACGGGTTTTCTGTAGGCCCAGCTTGTGCTTTCAGCCCGACAGTCAGTGATTGTTCTATGGTCTTTCGTCACGGAGGTTTTTCATTGTTTTATTGACTTTCAAGTGATATGATTCACTACTATTGTTCTTAATCCCTCTTTATTTCCATGTATTGCTCTAGCTGTATTTCAAATACATTGTGTAAATTGTATGTTTTTTTTATGTAGTTGTTGACCGTTAAATATAGTTTGATTTGAATGTATTTGTTTCTCCCTCCAGGTGTTTAAATAAAGTTTGATTGTATTTGATTACCCCTGCCTCCATGTGTGTTTTAAATAAAGTTTGAGTGTATTACATTTTTAAATAAAGTTTGATTGTCTTTGTATCTTTCAGGTGTTAGCTATAGTCATGGACCTGCTGACAGACATCCAGATACTGCAGGACCTGCTGGACGCAGCGTCGCGGCGCTCCGTGGCCGTCTACATCCTATTGGATGTCAGCGGGGTTCCACACTTCCTGGATATGTGCTGCAGGCTGCAGGTCGGAGCTCAGCACCTGCGGGTAAGAGACGGTCCCTCCTACTGAAGCAGAGGAGCATTGAAGGCTTTAGGCTACTCACTTATGTGTTGTACAAGGGCCCTGTGTCATGTGTGATCATGTGACATGCCTGGGGGACCAGTAAGGAAAAACTGTAAGTCGCTTTGGATAAGAGCGTCTGCTAAATAAATGAAATGTCAAATGATTTTTGGCATCTTAAATTCAACAGATTTCTATGTTAATATGCACAGATGGTAGTTTGGATATGGGAGGTTTAACACCGATGAGTTGATGGCTTTCTGTGTGTATGCAGAATCTTGCTCGTCTGCGTGCATTTTGTTTATGACTGTGTCAAGTTACCATAACCCTAACCCTTTTATATAACTGTGTGTGTTGTATCTTTCAGAACATCAGGACTCGTACAGTTCAGGGTACAGGGTTGGGTCTGTCCTTCGGTCGACTCCTTGGTTCTTTGTGTAGTAAATACATGCTGGTGGATGGGGACAAAGTCATGTTCGGCTCCTACAGGTGAGAGAAAGTATCTCTCTCGTCTGTCTGTCTGTCTGTCTGTCTGTCTGTCTGTCTGTCTGTCTGTCTGTCTGTCTGTCTGTCTGTCTGTCTGTCTGTCTGTCTGTCTGTCTGTCTGTCTGTCTGTCTGTCTGTCTGTCTGTCTGTCTCTGTCTCTGTCTCTGTCTGTCTGTCTGTCTGTCTCTGTCTCTGTCTCTCTCTGTCTGTCTGTCTCTCTGTCTGTCTCTCTCTGTCTGTCTCTCTGTCTGTCTCTCTGTCTGTCTCTCTGTCTTTGTCTCGTGTGTGTTACTCTGTGTTTATTTCCAAGACACAACATATATCTGTTCGTTCTCTCCTAGCTTCTCTTGCTGTGTGTGTTTCACTGTGTTTTTATTGAAGACCTAAACATCGTTCTTGTGATCTTCTTCTCCTCTAGCTTCTCATGGAGTTCGTCTCGGATGGACCGCAACATGATCACGGTCATGACTGGCCAGGTGGTCGACTTCTTCGACCGCGACTTCTGCGAGCTCTACGCCATCTCCGAAAAACTGGACCTCTACAAGGAGTTCAACCTCAGCCCACCTCCCAAAATGGCCGCCGCCGCGCGGCTCAAGGTGGAGCCCGTAAAACCCCAGATACGAGCCGCCACATCCAGATTCCAGGTTAGTCTAGGCCACTCGCGTAGAGGTGATCTCCAGGTGCCTGCACATAAATACCACAACCCCAAATACTCTTTGGTGTACGGGAATAGTGTTCCTGGACTGATGGGGTCCTTGCAGGATCTACCAGGCATAGAAAAGACAGCTATAACTGCGGGTCCTGAGGGACTAATGCAGGTGAACAGCGAGTGGTTGGATCAACTCACCCCGCTACCACCCGACGACGGGAAGATAGGGGTGAAAAAAAACAACAGCATTTTGGAGAAGAAATCCCGCTCTTCTTTTAAGAAACTCTTCAAGGGGAAATCGACAGCCAATCAGAGCGTGGTCACCGGGGGTGATAGCCCGGCAACCAGTCCAATCTCCTCCCCCACATCGTTGGGAACCAATAGTATGGAGGAGATGAATAACCTTGAAGTTATGGTGAAACAACCAATGAAGAGTAAGAAGTCTAAAATGAGCCTGAAGAGTGCTTCTCAACAGACTGTCAACACACAAGACAATGACAGTAAGTTGTTTTTCTTGTCTCATTATTTTAGCTCAGTTTGATTCTCTCTCCCTCCTTCTCCCTCTCTCATCGTTATGTCAATACCTGTATTTCTCTGTTTATCTCTCTCTCTCAAGTCATTTAACCAAAGCACTTTTCTTTCTTTCTTCCTTCCTTTCTTTCTTGCAGGCGTGAAGAGCCGTAGGCCATCAACAAAGAACAAATGTAGTCCATCCTGATTCAAAACCTGAGTCAATCCGGAATCAAACCACCCCACTCAACTGGTGCTCTGTGGTCTTCCATAATACCTTTGGGATCTGGTGCAATAATTATTAGAATGTGTCAATTCTACTTGCTCTGTACAGAGATATTCTATGGACAAACAGAGCCTTCCTGTGCCTTAAAGCTGAGATCCGCGATAGGTGGAACAGCGCCACTGGCCGACCCCAGGCACATTAGTTGTTGTTTTTCTTTTGAGGAAAAGAGCATCCATGTTTGAAGTAGTAATATTGTGGTAATATTGTAAGTGGACGTGGCGGTTTCATCACTATGGATTCCAGGTTGAAGAAGCGCTGTCACTGAGCACCAAGTCTATGATGCTTATTATACCATGTAAAGAACAATGTCATGTTGCCTTGTGAAGTCTTGTATGTCATTAATGGGACTTTTAGGTGTGTGTTTCATGCTGTGACCAACGTATGTCAATGATAAGTGGATTGTGGAATGGATTTGAATGGATATTTGAGTGTGTTTATTCAGTATATATATAAAAAAAACATGTTTCTCTGAGTTTTCTAGTCGTGTAACATTTGTGGCCTGATTCACCAGTGGTAGTTATGTGTGGTGATGTTTAAGGTTTCTGTGGTCATGCCTTTATCTTCAGTGAAGGCACTGTAGACAGTGATGATTCTGGTCTGCCATCTAGTGGCTGTAGACCTGACTGAGCAGAATAGATTCAATAGCTGTAACACGTGTTCTGACGCTCTGACGTGTGTGTGTGGTTGGTGGACTAGTTTAGCACTGTGTTGCTGATGGGACCAAGCATTGTCACCTCCTCACAAATACATCGTATCCCCTCCCCATCTCTCTCTGTCCTCCACCCTCTCCCCCTCTCTCTGGGTGTTTGCACAGTTCTAAGCCTCTCGCTCTCTCTCAAACACACTCCCATCCCATCCCTCCCTCCTCTCTGGGTGTTTGCTACAGCTCTAACCACAGAGAGGAACCACAGGCGTGAGGGGAACTGATGCAAGGGAGGACCGATGTGTGTGTGGCGCAACACTGAAACAGGAAGTACAGAGGCACACAGGAAGGCGATGAGAGGTGTTGATGACTAAAGACCACTGTTCGCTCAACACTGGCCCAATTGACCATAAACGCTGATCTGGGGTCAGTTTGGCATTTCCCCCCCCCCCCCCACTAATGGTTAAGGTTAGGATTGGGGGAGGGGAAGCTGATCCCAGATCTGCACCGTGGAGAAACTTCACCCTGGAGCATTAGAAACACCACTGAGGCTTTAAACACCTGTAGGAATGTTTTTCCATAGCAGTTATTAGCCTATGACTCATTAATGTAGACCTGTAATAATCAGAAGATAATATCTTGGCTATACCCAGGCTATGCCATTGCTACAGACTCAGTTTGTGTTAAGTTTTCTCAATACAAGACAAAATCATAATGGTATGAGACAATAGGTTTTGTCCATTAGAAACAGATAAGGAGGTTTGGGTTGTACCACTGTTAGTTTTGTCAGATGAGGAGATGAGAGATGGTCCTTTTGTCTAGTGTGTTGTTCCCAACACCACCAGCAGGGGTCACTTCTCTATAGAGATCAGTGTAGGACACGCGCACACACACACACACACACACACACAGTCTTGTACAGCTAACCTTGTGGGGACACACAATTCGGTCCCATTCAAAATCCTATTTTCCCTAACCCCTAACCCATACTCTTACCCTAACCTTAACCCTGAACCTAACCCTTTCTTTAACCCTAAGCCTAACCCTAAAACTACCCCTAGCTCCTAACCCTAACCTTTAACCTAGTTCTAACACTAACTCTAACCTTAACCCTAAACCCCTTAGAATTAGCATTTGACCTCGTGGGGATGAACAAAATGTCCCCAATTGGTCAAATTTTTGTTTGTTTACTATTCTTCACGTCCATCCCCCCCCCACACACACACACACACACACACACACACACCACACACACACACCACACACACACACACCACAAACAGTAAGAGGAAGTGAGAGATAGAGGAACCTGTTTTTTTTTTTTTGTGTGTGTGTGTGTGTGTGTGTGTGTGTGTGTGTGTGTGTGTGTGTGTGTGTGTGTGTGTGTGTGTGTGTGTGTGTGTGTGTGTGTGTGTGTGTGTGTGTGTGTGTGTGTGTGTGTGTGTGTGTGTGTGTGTGTGTGTTCAACTGGAACATGCAGGTGTCCCTTTCCTTCTGACTGAAAACAGGACTTACTGCTCTCACCCTACTGGTGGATTTGCCCCTGACCACTGATCTAAGGTCAGTTTAACATTAACTCTGATGGTTGAGAATAGGACTGGGAGAAAGGGAGCTGATCCTAGATCTGTGCTTACAGGCAACTACCACCCAGTAATCGGACATGTTCACAATGGCCTTTCTATGCCATTTATTAAATAATCAATTGAACAATTAAAGAACAAGATAAAAAAAAAAAACATGAATAAAAGAACATGGTAGAGACAATAGTTCTGTATATGTACTCCCAGGTTCTGTATATGTACTTCCAGAATCTGTATATGTACTCCCAGGTTCTGTATATGTACTTCCAGGTTCTGTATATGTACTCCCAGGTTCTGTATATGTACTCCCAGGTTCTGTATATGTACTCCCAGGTTCTGTGTGTGTTTGGTGCTTGTATGGCATGATGGTGACAGAAGAGTTCTTTGTGTGTTTGCATGCTATCTCTATTCACCTCTGTGATATAAATACTGTGTTGACTTCCTGGTGAGATGTGATGGTTTCTCTCTCTAACCAATACAGTCTCATCTATAGACATAGACAGAACAGATACAATAACCAGGCGACTCAGAGATCCTCTCTACAGTATTAGCATACAGAGGCAAATACATTTCAGTCATTTAACAGACACCCTTATCCAGAGTAATTTACAGGAGCATTATGGGTCAAGTGCCTTGCTCAAGGGCACATCAAAAGATTTTCACCTAGGGGGCTCGGGGATTCAAACCAGCAGCCTCGTGGGTACTGGCCCAATACTCTTAACCACTAGGCTACCTGCCGCCCTAGTACAGTTGGTGAAGCCAGCAACGTTGGAGGTGGTATCTATTAGCATGATGTACATCCAGTACATAGAACAGGTATGATAAACCAAAGACACAGAGGTCTTATAACAGCAGACAAGGTCTGCATCTCAAATGGTACCCTATTCCCTATTTAGTGCACCACTTTTGACCAGGGTCCATAAGGCTCTGGTGGAAAGTAGTGCACTGTATAGAGAATAGGGCACCATTTGGGACACAATCAAAGAGTCATACAAGGACAGTAGGTGGAATCAGCCATGCTTGAGGTCGTATCTATCTGTGGTATGTACACATGAGAAACCGCTCTCTTGGCTTCGCTTCTGTCACCTTATCAACAAACAGTATGTACAGGTCACGTTGACAGCTGTTGACAATGACAGTATTTCATCTCACAGGATAAGAAGGAAGTCCTTTGACACGGCCGTGGTTCAAATGAGAAGTCACACTTCCAGACAGTACACAGTTCCACCCTTTTAATCCAGATAAAAGTCCAAATCAGTCTTTCCCCCAGCAGTCTTCTCAGAAACTCTTCTTGCAACAACAAAAAATGATCCCTCAAATCTCATTATGACAAAAGTTCATTTCTAATTCCTTTTTAAGGTAGAAAGTCCTCATTCTCACTGTTGAAAGTGTCCAGGTTCCCAATGCTTAGTCAGTTCCACTGAACCTGAACCAAAGTCTATTGATTGAACTATTTGCTGTAGGGGTTCCATCTCCCTCTGTGATGCAGTACTGTGATTGATCCACAGGGGGTGCTGTCCTGTCTCAGTCTTGGGGAGCCTGGTTGATCACTTTCTTCTTACGCACCGACACCAGGTCATAGAAGGGGTCCTTGGTGATGCTGGCTCTGTAACGTGAGATAACAGGATGCTGGGTTGTTAATGGTTTTGTGAGAGCGTGTGGAGCCTCTAAACGCCCAACCTAGGCAACATAGAGGAACTACAGTACGTCACTCTCTAGGTCACTGCTCTACCGCTTAAACCAAATACTAAATAGTAGCTGTCAAGATGGAGACCACAGAGGTTCTTTATAATGAGTGCATTTCGCAAGTGGCAAACTACCTTCACTAAAACCACTGCAAAGGTTTGGCCTGCAAACTTTGGTTTTGAATCACGACGTTCTGGCATGTCTGCCTCCTGATTGGTCGGCAGACTCCCAGGAATTTTTCAAATGTTCTTATCGATGTAGGCAGTGACATAGCTGCTCTCTGCCAAAAGAGTCCATCATTGAAGCCAGACCCTAGTCACTGTGTTTTATATCGGGGGGTGTGTGTGTGTGTGTGTGTGTGTGTGTGTGTGTGTGTGTGTGTGTGTGTTTGGAACAGGGAGGAGCTATAGGAGGATGGGCTCATTGTAATGGCTGGAATAGAATACATTGAACGGTATCAAACACATCAAAACACATGGGAACCACACGTTTGACTCCGTTCCATAGATGCCATTCCAGCCAATACAATGAGCTCGGCCTCCTATAGCTCCTCCCACCAGTGTATTCTTCCAGGCGTTCTACGTACCTGATGCTCTCTATCCATGTGTCTCGTTCCTCGGCGGTAGAAGCACAGATCATGTACGACTGGTGTTTCCCCTCCACCACTCTGCCGTCTGTCTCTGTCTTACACGCCTTGATCTTCTGACCCCTGCTGTTGGGGTTATACAGCTCCAGACAGTACTGAGGAACACAGAGAGACAGACAGGAGCAATCAAGTCAATCACACGGAAGGATAAGTAAGGGTGAGTAGTGCGTTCTTACTGGTCCTCTCTCTTTCACACTCTTTCACACACACACGCACACACTGAAGGATGAGTGTCTAAGGGTATTGTATTCTTACCGGTTTGCGTGCATACACCACCTCTCTCACACACAGGTTCTCCAGAGGGATGATGCCTCTGGGCTCCTTGTCCTGTAGAGAGAGATGAGGTTAGAGGAAGGAGGTTAGAGAGCGAGGGATGATGCCTCTGGGCTCCTTGTCCTGTAGAGAGAGATGAGGTTAGAGGAAGGAAGGAGGTTAGAGAGGGAGGGATGATGCCTCTGGGCTCCTTGTCCTGTAGAGAGAGATGAGGTTAGAGGAAGGAGGTTAGAGAGGGAGGGATGGAGGGAGTTGCAGTAGAGGATGGAGGGAGGGACCAAGGAAGGAGGGGTATGGAGGGATATAACCGATGCAGAGGGAATGTTTTCATTGGGCGGGGAAGAAGATGGAGGGATGAAAAGCAATAGGAAAGGAAGAAAGGAGAAGGGGATGAGAGATGTAGATGAACTTAAAAGAGGAATGGAGAGGTATTGAAAGGGGTCAGTGAGATGGAGAGAGGGATGGACATAGAGGAGTAGGCAGGTAGGAGAGACTTACAGTGGTGTACTCAAAATAGTAGACTTACAGTGGTGTACTCAAAATAGTAGACTTACAGTGGTGTACTCAAAATAGTAGACTTACAGTGGTGTACTCAAAATAGTAGACTTACAGTGGTGTTCTCAAAATAGTAGACTTACAGTGGTGTTCTCAAAATAGTAGACTTACAGTGGTGTACTCAAAATAGTAGACTTACAGTGGTGTACTCAAAATAGTAGACTTACAGTGGTGTTCTCAAAATAGTAGACTTACAGTGGTGTACTCAAAATAGTAGACTTACAGTGGTGTTCTCAAAATAGTAGACTTGCAGTGGTGTACTCAAAATAGTAGACTTGCAGTGGTGTACTCAAAATAGTAGACTTACAGTGGTGTACTCAAAATAGTAGACTTACAGTGGTGTACTCAAAATAGTAGACTTACAGTGGTGTTCTCAAAATAGTAGACTTACAGTGGTGTTCTCAAAATAGTAGACTTACAGTGGTGTACTCAAAATAGTAGACTTACAGTGGTGTACTCAAAATAGTAGACTTACAGTGGTGTACTCAAAATAGTAGAGGCAGTTGTCAGTCAGGATGAACCATCTCCTCTTCCACGTCTTCACTCTGCCTCCTGACCAACCAAACACACACATCTGAAATACTCTAGATATGCTACGGCTTTGGTCTGTTTACTATCTAGACGGCATCCTACTGTTGCTTTGATCCACTACACTACAGAGTCGAACAGGAAAGGGTCGGTGCTGGCTTTTAATGTTCCAGGTGTGAGTTGTAAATCAGCTAATAACATCTCTGGATATCTGTGAAGGACGGAGCTCCTCAAGGAGCAACAGTATTTAAGAAGTATATCAGCGAATAACATCTCTGGATATCTGTGAAGGACGGAGCTCCTCAAGGAGCAACAGTATTTAAGAAGTATATCAGCTAATAACATCTCTGGATATCTGTGAAGGACGGAGCTCCTCAAGGAGCAACAGTATTTAAGAAGTATATCAGCTAATAACATCTCTGGATATCTGTGAAGGACGGAGCTCCTCAAGGAGCAACAGTATTTAAGAAGTATATCAGCTAATAACATCTCTGGATATCTGTGAAGGACGGAGCTCCTCAAGGAGCAACAGTATTTAAGAAGTATATCAGCTAAATGATATCATGACCATGTTGTTGGGTGTCTCACCTAGTTTGAGGAGCCATCCCTCCCTGTCGGGGTTGAAGAAGGTGTGAGTCAGGTCGTTCCCATCATCCTCTGGGATTTTAAAGGGCTCGTTCCTGATGCTGTCGTATAGTTTCTGAAGAGAGAGACAGCAGAGAAGCCAGCTGATGAGGTAAGGGCCATTTCCTGGTTTGACATATGTTTAGTTTTTATGCAACTACATTTTTCCACCGCTATCAAGGTAGAATTCAAACCAAACAAACCAAACCCCATAGCTAGATAGCGGCCGATCCCAATACTTCAGGGTCATGTTACCTATATTAAAACTGTGAATGTCTGGTGTTTCTCACCATACACATCTCATTGGTCAACCAACTACTACTTCCTGATCATGTGACCTATGTGGCCTCTCTGATTGGCTGCTGTGTCTCGCCATGAACATCTCATTGGTCAATGAACTACTACTTCCTGATGATGTGACCTATGTGGCCTCTCTGATTGGCTGTTGTGTCTCACCGTGAGCAGCTCATTGGGCAGGTCCCCTCCGTTGTTGATGCCTCTGTTCATAGAGATGAATCTCTCTATAGGGGTCTTGTCCTTCACGTTGGGGTTGTGGAGGCTGGTGTTCAACATGATGATGGCAAATGACAGGATGTAGCAGGTGTCTGAGGGAACACAGAGAAATGTAGACATTATACTCAGTTTATATTGTTATTTCAGGGAAATCAGAACACATACAGTACATCTACACACACACACACACACCTGTAGACTGAAAGACTTCAGTGTTACAGTCACAGTAGCGTGTGGCGAAGGTCTCCATCATGCGGTCAATCTTCTGAGCCTCGCCGGGCAGACGGAAACTCCACAGGAACTGCCTGAGACATACAGACAGACATTCAGACAGGGGGTTCAGACCAGTCAGGCTCACAGAGCTCCTGTGTTCTGCCTTCAGACTACAACTTCAGCCCAAATCGTCTACAGTTATTTGACCAAATGTATTCTGTCATTTTAACATAGCTGAGAATTGAAAGGTTAGTTGATGAACAGTCCGTCAACCTACCTCAGTGCCTGTACCAGGTTGAGGTCTGAGAACTCATGGAGGTCCACAAAGGCTTTCAGTGTCTGGAGGTGGAGGTCTTCTCTGTAAAGACACAAGCAGACTGAGCAGACGGGGAGACACTAACTACAACAGCTATCATCATATTATTATTGATATGACTTCAGTATCTCCCAACTCCTCGAATATCTCCCCCTTTATCCTCTCCCCTCAGCCATCGCTGCTTCATCATCATCACCATCATCACCATCATCACCACCACCATCACCATCATCACCATCATCACCACCACCATCATCACCACCATCACCATCACCACCATCACCACCATCACCATCATCACCACCACCATCATCATCACCACCATCACCATCACCATCACATCACCACCACCATCACATCACATCACCACCATCATCACCACCATCACCATCACCACCACCATCATCATCATCACCACCACCATCATCACCACCATCATCACCATCACCACCACCATCATCATCATTACTACAACCATCATCATCATTACCACAACCACCATCATCACCATCATCACCATCACCACCATCATCACCATCACCACCACCATCATCATTATCACCACCACCATCATCATCATCACCACCACCATCATCATCATCATTACCACCATCATCATCATCATCATCACCACAACCACCATCATCATCATCATCACCATCACCACCATCATCACCACAACCATCACCATCATCACCATCATCATCATCATCATCATCATAACCATGTCCCTACTGTACCTCTCTCCCAGGTAGTCTCCAATAGCAGTCTTATTGAGCCCCTCCTCCTTGTAAAGGAACTCTGCTATTGGCTGAGGGTTCCTCTCCAGAAGCTTGTTCTCTACCAGGTAGTTTATACCCTAGAATGATGTAAAACAGACATCAATTAACCAATTAACCAATACATCAACCAGTCAATTAACCAATACATCAACCAGTCAATGTCCTGGTGCATCATCGGAGGGGACCACAGTGTCTGCTGACCCCTCTTTCTCCCCTCCTGTCCCCTCCTGTCTCAGCCTCCAGTATTTATGCTGCAGTAGTTTATGTGTCGGGGGGCTAGGATCAGTCTGTTATATCTGGAGTATTTCTCCTGTCTTATCCGGTTTCCTGTGTGAATTTAAGTATGCTCTCTCTAATTCTCCTTTCTTTCTTTCTTTCTTTCTTTCTTTCTTTCTTTCTTTCTTTCTTTCTTTCTTTCTTTCTTTCTTTCTTTCTTTCTTTCTTTCTTTCTTTCTTTCTTTCTTTCTTTCTTTCTTTCTTTCTTTCTTTCTTTCTTTCTTTCTTTCTCTCTTTCTCTCTCTCTTTCTCTCTCTCTCTCTCTCTCTCTCTCGGAGGACCTGAGCCCTAGGACCATGCCTCAGGACTACCTGGCATGATGACTCCTTTCTGTCCCCAGTCCACCTGGCCGTGCTGCTGCTCCAGTTTCAACTGTTCTGCCTGCGGCTATGGAACCCTGACCTGTTCACCGGACATGCTACCTGTCCCAGACCTGCTGTTTTCAACTCTCTAGAGACAGCAAGAGCGGTAGAGATACTCTCAATGATCGACTATGAAAAGCCAACTGACATTTACTCCTGAGGTGCTGACCTGTTGCACCCTCGACAACCACTGTGATTATTATTATTTGACCCTGCTGGTCATCTATGAAAATGTGAACATCTTGGCCATGTTCTGTTATAGTCTCCACCCGGCACAGCCAGAAGAGGACTGACCATCCCTCAGAGCCTGGTTCCTCTCCAGGTTTCTTCCTAGGTTTTGGCCTTTCTAGGGAGTTTTTCCTAGCCACCGTGCTTCTACACCTGCATTGCTTGCTGTTTGGGGTTTTAGGCTGGGTTTCTGTAAAGCACTTTGAGATATCAGCTGATGTAAGAAGGGCTTTATAAATACATTTGATTTGATTTGATTTAGACAATCAGTCAGTCAGATACTATAAAACACTTTAAATATAACACTTTTATATAGCTTTTGCAGTGATAAGAGTGAGTAACACACACATACACAGACACGCCGGCCTTCCGATCTGTGATTGGTTGTTAAATGCTGTTATTTGTCTTGTTTCAGAATGATCTCATAGATTCCATCTGTTTGACTAGACTTCCTAAAAGCTTGAGACGGAATTAGGGCACCGTTTTTTTTAAATCACTATTCCTTAAAGCTCTATCTCTTCCTCTTTCTCATCAGCACTGTAAGTGAGGGGAAAAGTTACATTCTGTGTCAATAGTCAACTGTTCGAAATAGCTTTAGCCATTAGAGCAGTGGTCACCAACCCTAGTCTTCGTAATCTATTGGTTGTAAATAGCTTTAGCCACTAGAGCAGTGGTCGCCAACCCTAGTCTTGGTAATCTACTGGTTGTAAATAGCTTTAGCCACTAGAGCAGTGGTCACCAACCCTAGCCCTGGTAATCTACTGGTTGTAAATAGCTTTAGCCACTAGAGCAGTGGTCACCAACCCTAGCCTTGGTAATCTACTGGTTGTAAATAGCTTTAGCCACTAGAGCAGTGGTCAACAACCCTAGTCTTAGTAATCTATTGGTTGTAAATAGCTTTAGACACTAGAGCAGTGGTCACCAACCCTAGTCTTGGTAATCTACTGGTTGTGAATAGCTTTAGCCATTAGAGCAGTGGTCACCAACCCTAGTCTTGGAGATCTACTGGTTGTAAATAGCTTTAGACACTAGAGCAGTGGTCACCAACCCTAGCCCTGGTAATCTATTGGTTGTAAATAGCTTTAGTCACTAGAGCAGTGGTCAACAACCCTAGTCTTAGTAATCTATTGGTTGTAAATAGCTTTAGCCACTAGAGCAGTGGTCGCCAACCCTAGCCCTGGTAATCTACTGGTTGTAAATAGCTTTAGCCACTAGAGCAGTGTTCACCAACCCTAGTCTTGGTAATCTACTGGTTGTAAATAGCTTTAGCCACTAGAGCAGTGGTCACCAACCCTAGCCCTGGTAATCTACTGGTTGTAAATAGCTTTAGCCACTAGAGCAGTGGTCAAGAACCCTAGTCTTAGTAATATATTGGATGTAAATAGCTTTAGCCACTAGAGCAGTGGTCACCAACCCGAGTCTTGGTAATCTACTGGTTGTAAATAGCTTTAGACACTAGAGCAGTGGTCACCAAGCCTAGTCTTGGAGATCTACTGGTTGTAAATAGCTTTAGACACGAGCAGTGGTCACCAACCCTAGTCTTGGTAATCTATTGGTTGGAAATAGCTTTAGCCACGAGAGCAGTGGTCAACAACCCTAGTCTTGGTAATCTACTGGTTGTAAATAGCTTTAGCCACTAGAGCAGTGGTTACCAACCCTAGCCCTGGTAATCTATTGGTTGTAAATAGCTTTAGCCACTAGAGCAGTGGTCACCAACCCTAGCCCTGGTAATCTACTGGTTGTAAATAGCTTTAGCCACTAGAGCAGTGGTCACCAACCGTAGTCTTGGTAATCTACTGGTTGTAAATAGCTTTAGCCACTAGAGCAGTGGTCACCAACCCTAGCCCTGGTAATCTACTGGTTGTAAATAGCTTTAGCCACTAGAGCAGTGGTCAACAACCCTAGTCTTAGTAATCTATTGGTTGTAAATAGCTTTAGCCACTAGAGCAGTGGTCACCAACCCTAGTCTTGTTAATCTACTGGTTGTAAATAGCTTTAGCCATTAGAGCAGTGGTCACCAACCCTAGTCTTGGAGATCTACTGGTTGTAAATAGCTTTAGCCACTAGAGCAGTGGTCACCAACCCTAGTCTTGGAGATCTACTGGTTGTAAATAGCTTTAGCCACTAGAGCAGTGGTCACCAACCCTAGTCTTGGTAATCTACTGGTTGTAAATAGCTTTAGCCACTAGAGCAGTGGTCAACAACCCTAGTCTTAGTAATCTATTGGTTGTAAATAGCTTTAGCCACTAGAGCAGTGGTCACCAACCCGAGTCTTGGTAATCTACTGGTTGTAAATAGCTTTAGACACTAGAGCAGTGGTCACCAACCCTAGTCTTGGAGATCTACTGGTTGTAAATTGCTTTAGACACTAGAGCAGTGGTCACCAACCCTAGTCTTGGTAATCTATTGGTTGTAAATAGATTTAGCCACTAGAGCAGTGGTCACCAACCCTAGTCTTGGTAATCTACTGGTTGTAAATAGCTTTAGCCATTAGAGCAGTGGTCATCAAGCCTAGTCTGGGAGATCTACTGGTTGTAAATAGGTTTAGACACTAGAGCAGTGGTCACCAACCCTAGTCTTGGTAATCTATTGGTTGGAAATAGCTTTAGCCACGAGAGCAGTGGTCAACAACACAAGTCTTGGTAATCTACTGGTTGTAAATAGCTTTAGCCACTAGAGCAGTGGTTACCAACCCTAGTCTTGGTAATCTATTGGTTGTAAATAGCTTTAGCCACTAGAGCAGTGGTCAACAACCCTAGTCTTAGTAATCTATTGGTTGTAAATAGCTTTAGCCACTAGAGCAGTGGTCACCAACCCTATCCCTGGTAATCTACTGGTTGTAAATAGCTTTAGCCACTAGAGCAGTGGTCACCAACCCTAGTCTTGGTAATCTACTGGTTGTAAATAGCTTTAGACACTAGAGCAGTGGTCACCAACCCTAGTCTTGGTAATCTATTGGTTGTAAATAGATTTAGCCACTAGAGCAGTGGTCACCAACCCTAGTCTTGGTAATCTACTGGTTGTAAATAGCTTTAGCCATTAGAGCAGTGGTCACCAAGCCTAGTCTTGGTAATCTATTGGTTGTAAATAGCTTTAGCCATTAGTGAAGTGGTCACCAACCCTAGTCTTGGAGATCTACTCGTTGTAAATAGCTTTAGACACTAGAGCAGTGGTCACCAACCCTAGCCCTGGTAATCTACTGGTTGTAAATAGCTTTAGCCACTAGAGCAGTGGTCAACAACCCTAGTCTTAGTAATCTATTGGTTGTAAATAGCTTTAGCCACTAGAGCAGTGGTCACCAACCCGAGTCTTGGTAATCTACTGGTTGTAAATAGCTTTAGACACTAGAGAATGGGTCACCAACCCTAGTCTTGGAGATCTACTGGTTGTAAATAGCTTTAGACACTAGAGCAGTGGTCACCAACCCTAGTCTTGGTAATCTATTGGTTGTAAATAGATTTAGCCACTAGAGCAGTGGTCAACAACCCTAGTCTTAGTAATCTATTGGTTGTAAATAGCTTTAGACACTAGAGCAGTGGTCACCAACCCTAGTCCTGGTAATCTACTGGTTGTAAATAGCTTTAGACACTAGAGCAGTGGTCACCAACCCTAGTCATGGTAATCTACTGGTTGTAAATAGCTTTAGACACTAGAGCAGTGGTCACCAACCCTAGTCTTGGAGATCTACTGGTTGTAAATAGCTTTAGACACTAGAGCAGTGGTCACCAACCCTAGTCTTGGAGATCTACTGGTTGTAAATAGCTTTAGCCACTAGAGCAGTGGTCACGAACCCTAGTCTTGGAGATCTACTGGTTGTAAATAGCTTTAGACACTAGAGCAGTCGCCACCAACCCTAGTCTTGGTAATCTGTTGGTTGTAAATAGATTTAGCCACTAGAGCAGTGGTCAACAACCCTAGTCTTAGTAATCTATTGGTTGTAAATAGCTTTAGCCACTAGAGCAGTGGTCACCAACCCGAGTCTTGGTAATCTACTGGTTGTAAATAGCTTTAGCCATTAGAGCAGTGGTGACCAACCCTAGTCTTGGAGATCTACTGGTTGTAAATAGCTTTAGACACTAGAGCAGTGGTCACCAACCCTAGTCTTGGTAATCTATTGGTTGTAAATAGATTTAGCCACTAGAGCAGTGGTCACCAACCCTAGTCTTGGTAATCTACTGGTTGTAAATAGCTTTAGCCACTAGAGCAGTGGTCAACAATCCTAGTCTTAGTAATCTATTGGTTGTAAATAGCTTTAGCCACTAGAGCAGTGGTCACCAACCCGAGTCTTGGTAATCTACTGGTTGAAAATAGCTTTAGACACTAGAGCAGTGGTCACCAACCCTAGTCTTGGAGATCTACTGTTTGTAAATAGCTTTAGACACTACAGCAGTCGTCACCAACCCTAGTCTTCGTAATCTATTGGTTGTAAATAGCTTTAGCCACTAGAGCAGTGGTCAACAACCCTGGTCTTAGTAATCTATTGGTTGTAAATAGCTTTAGCCACTAGAGCAGTGGTCACCAACCCGAGTCTTGGTAATCTATTGGTTGTAAATAGCTTTAGCCACTAGAGCAGTGGTCACCAACCCTAGTCTTGGTAATCTACTGGTTGTAAATAGCTTTAGCCATTAGAGCAGTGGTGACCAACCCTAGTCTTGGAGATCTACTGGTTGTAAATAGCTTTAGACACTAGAGCAGTGGTCACCAACCCTAGTCTTGGTAATCTATTGGTTGTAAATAGATTTAGCCACTAGAGCAGTGGTCACCAACCCTAGTCTTGGTAATCTACTGGTTGTAAATAGCTTTAGCCATTAGAGCAGTGGTCACCAAGCCTAGTCTTGGTAATCTATTGGTTGTAAATAGCTTTAGCCATTAGTGAAGTGGTCACCAACCCTAGTCTTGGAGATCTACTCGTTGTAAATAGCTTTAGACACTAGAGCAGTGGTCACCAACCCTAGCCCTGGTAATCTACTGGTTGTAAATAGCTTTAGCCACTAGAGCAGTGGTCACCAACCCTAGCCCTGGAAATCTACTGGTTGTAAATAGCTTTAGCCACTAGAGCAGTGGTCAACAACCCTAGTCTTAGTAATCTATTGGTTGTAAATAGCTTTAGCCACTAGAGCAGTGGTCACCAACCCGAGTCTTGGTAATCTACTGGTTGTAAATAGCTTTAGACACTAGAGAATGGGTCACCAACCCTAGTCTTGGAGATCTACTGGTTGTAAATAGCTTTAGACACTAGAGCAGTGGTCACCAACCCTAGTCTTGGTAATCTATTGGTTGTAAATAGATTTAGCCACTAGAGCAGTTGTCAACAACCCTAGTCTTAGTAATCTATTGGTTGTAAATAGCTTTAGACACTAGAGCAGTGGTCACCAACCCTAGTCCTGGTAATCTACTGGTTGTAAATAGCTTTAGACACTAGAGCAGTGGTCACCAACCCTAGTCATGGTAATCTACTGGTTGTAAATAGCTTTAGCCACTAGAGCAGTGGTCACCAACCCTAGCCCTGGTAATCTACTGGTTGTAAATAGCTTTGGCCACTAGAGCAGTGGTCACCAACCCTAGTCTTGGTAATCTACTGGTTGTAAATAGCTTTAGCCACTAGAGCAGTGGTCACCAACCCTAGCCCTGGTAATCTACTGGTTGTAAATAGCTTTAGCCACTAGAGCAGTGGTCAACAACCCTAGGTCTTAGTAATCTATTGGTTGTAAATAGCTTTAGCCACTAGAGCAGTGGTCACCAACCCTAGCCCTGGTAATCTACTGGTTGTAAATAGCTTTAGCCACTAGAGCAGTGGTCAACAACCCTAGTCTTAGTAATCTATTGGTTGTAAATAGCTTTAGCCACTAGAGCAGTGGTCACCAACCCGAGTCTTGGTAATCTACTGGTTGAAAATACCTTTAGACACTAGAGCAGTGGTCACCAACCCTAGTCTTGGAGATCTACTGTTTGTAAATAGCTTTAGACACTAGAGCAGTCGTCACCAACCCTAGTCTTCGTAATCTATTGGTTGTAAATAGATTTAGCCACTAGAGCAGTGGTCAACAACCCTAGTCTTATTAATCTATTGGTTGTAAATAGATTTAGCCACTAGAGCAGTGGTCACCAACCCGAGTCTTGGTAATCTATTGGTTGTAAATAGCTTTAGCCACTAGAGCAGTGGTCACCAACCCTAGTCTTGGTAATCTACTGGTTGTAAATAGCTTTAGCCATTAGAGCAGTGGTGACCAACCCTAGTCTTGGAGATCTACTGGTTGTAAATAGCTTTAGCCACTAGAGCAGTGGTCACCAACCCTAGTCTTGGTAATCTATTGGTTGTAAATAGATTTAGCCACTAGAGCAGTGGTCACCAACCCTAGTCTTGGTAATCTACTGGTTGTAAATAGCTTTAGCCACTAGAGCAGTGGTCAACAACCCTAGTCTTAGTAATCTATTGGTTGTAAATAGCTTTAGCCACTAGAGCAGTGGTCGCGAACCCTAGCCCTGGTAATCTATTGGTTGTAAATAGCTTTAGCCACTAGAGCAGTGGTCACCAACCCTAGCCCTGGTAATCTACTGGTTGTAAATAGCTTTGGCCACTAGAGCAGTGGTCACCAACCCTAGTCTTGGTAATCTACTGGTTGTAAATAGCTTTAGCCACTAGAGCAGTGGTCACCAACCCTAGCCCTGGTAATCTACTGGTTGTAAATAGCTTTAGCCACTAGAGCAGTGGTCAACAACCCTAGTCTTAGTAATCTATTGGTTGTAAATAGCTTTAGCCACTAGAGCAGTGGTCACCAACCCGAGTCTTGGTAATCTACTGGTTGAAAATACCTTTAGACACTAGAGCAGTGGTCACCAACCCTAGTCTTGGAGATCTACTGTTTGTAAATAGCTTTAGACACTAGAGCAGTCGTCACCAACCCTAGTCTTCGTAATCTATTGGTTGTAAATAGATTTAGCCACTAGAGCAGTGGTCAACAACCCTAGTCTTATTAATCTATTGGTTGTAAATAGATTTAGCCACTAGAGCAGTGGTCACCAACCCGAGTCTTGGTAATCTATTGGTTGTAAATAGCTTTAGCCACTAGAGCAGTGGTCACCAACCCTAGTCTTGGTAATCTACTGGTTGTAAATAGCTTTAGCCATTAGAGCAGTGGTGACCAACCCTAGTCTTGGAGATCTACTGGTTGTAAATAGCTTTAGACACTAGAGCAGTGGTCACCAACCCTAGTCTTGGTAATCTATTGGTTGTAAATAGATTTAGCCACTAGAGCAGTGGTCACCAACCCTAGTCTTGGTAATATACTGGTTGTAAATAGCTTCAGCCATTAGAGCAGTGGTCACCAAGCCTAGTCTTGGTAATCTATTGGTTGTAAATAGCTTTAGCCATTAGTGAAGTGGTCACCAACCCTAGTCTTGGAGATCTACTGGTTGTAAATAGCTTTAGCCACTAGAGCAGTGCATCAACAACCCTAGTCTTAGTAATCTATTGGTTGTAAATAGCTTTAGCCACTAGAGCAGTGGTCGCGAACCCTAGCCCTGGTAATCTATTGGTTGTAAATAGCTTTAGCCACTAGAGCAGTGGTCACCACCAGCCCGGCTACGGGTGCTGCCCTGGCAGGGTCCCCCAAGTCGGTACTCTGGTTGTAAATAGCTTTAGCCACTAGAGCAGTGGTCACCACCCTAGCCCGCCGGGAGCTGCCCTGGCGTGGTCCACCCAGTCGTACTGGTTGTAAATAGCTTGCCCTGGCAGGGCCCCCCGAGCGGACTACGGGAGCAGCACTGGCGGGTCACCAACCCTAGTCTTGGAGATCTACTGGTTGTAAATAGCTTTAGACACTAGAGCAGTCGTCACCAACCCTAGTCTTGGTAATCTATTTGTTGTAAATAGATTTAGCCACTAGAGCAGTGGTCAACAACCCTAGTCTTAGTAATCTATTGGTTGTAAATAGCTTTAGCCACTAGAGCAGTGGTCGCCAACCCTAGTCTTGGAGATCTACTGGTTGTAAATAGCTTTAGACACTAGAGCAGTGGTCACCAACCCTAGTCTTGGTAATCTATTGGTTGTAAATAGATTTAGCCACTAGAGCAGTGGTCACCAACCCTAGTCTTGGTAATCTACTGGTTGTAAATAGCTTTAGTCACTAGAGCAGTGGTCACCAACCCTAGTCTTGGTAATCTACTGGTTGTAAATAGCTTTAGCCATTAGAGAAGTGGTCACCAACCCTAGTCTTGGAGATCTACTCATTGTAAATAGCTTTAGACACTAGAGCAGTGGTCACCAACCCTAGTCCTGGTAATCTACTGGTTGTAAATAGCTTTAGACACTAGAGCAGTGGTCACCAACCCTAGTCATGGTAATCTACTGGTTGTAAATAGCTTTAGACACTAGAGCAGTGGTCACCAACCCTAGTCTTGGAGATCTACGGGTGCGCCTGGCGTGGTCACCAACCCTAGCGGTTCTAGGGGAGCCACTAGAGCAGTGGTCACCAACCCTAGTCTTGGTAATCTACTGGTTGTAAATAGCTTTAGCCACTAGAGCAGTGGTCAACAACCTTAGTCTTAGTAATCTATTGGTTGTAAATAGCTTTAGCCACTAGAGCAGTGGTCGCGAACCCTAGCCCTGGTAATCTATTGGTTGTAAATAGCTTTAGCCACTAGAGCAGTGGTCACCAACCCTAGCCCTGGTAATCTACTGGTTGTAAATAGCTTTAGCCACTAGAGCAGTGGTCACCAACCCTAGTCTTGGTAATCTACTGGTTGTAAATAGCTTTAGCCACTAGAGCAGTGGTCACCAACCCTAGCCCTGGTAATCTACTGGTTGTAAATAGCTTTAGCCACTAGAGCAGTGGTCAACAACCCTAGTCTTAGTAATCTATTGGTTGTAAATAGCTTTAGCCACTAGAGCAGTGGTCACCAACCCTAGTCTTCGTAATCTATTGGTTGTAAATAGATTTAGCCACTAGAGCAGTGGTCAACAACCCTAGTCTTAGTAATCAATTGGTTGTAAATAGCTTTAGCCACTAGAGCAGTGGTCACCAACCCGAGTCTTGGTAATCTATTGGTTGTAAATAGCTTTAGCCACTAGAGCAGTGGTCACCAACCCTAGTCTTGGTAATCTACTGGTTGTAAATAGCTTTAGCCATTAGAGCAGTGGTGACCAACCCTAGTCTTGGAGATCTACTGGTTGTAAATAGCTTTAGACACTAGAGCAGTGGTCACCAACCCTAGTCTTGGTAATCTATTGGTTGTAAATAGATTTAGCCACTAGAGCAGTGGTCACCAACCCTAGTCTTTGTAATCTACTGGTTGTAAATAGCTTTAGCCATTAGAGCAGTGTTCACCAAGCCTAGTCTTGGTAATCTATTGGTTGTAAATAGCTTTAGCCATTAGTGAAGTGGTCACCAACCCTAGTCTTGGAGATCTACTCGTTGTAAATAGCTTTAGACACTAGAGCAGTGGTCACCAACCCTAGCCCTGGTAATCTACTGGTTGTAAATAGCTTTAGCCACTAGAGCAGTGGTCACCAACCCTAGCCCTGGTAATCTACTGGTTGTAAATAGCTTTAGCCACTAGAGCAGTGGTCAACAACCCTAGTCTTAGTAATCTATTGGTTGTAAATAGCTTTAGCCACTAAAGCAGTGGTCACCAACCCGAGTCTTGGTAATCTACTGGTTGTAAATAGCTTTAGACACTAGAGCAGTGGTCACCAACCCTAGTCTTGGAGATCTACTGGTTGTAAATAGCTTTAGACACTAGAGCAGTGGTCACCAACCCTAGTCTTGGTAATCTATTGGTTGTAAATAGATTTAGCCACTAGAGCAGTGGTCGCGAACCCTAGCCCTGGTAATCTATTGGTTGTAAATAGCTTTAGCCACTAGAGCAGTGGTCACCAACCCTAGCCCTGGTAATCTACTGGTTGTAAATAGCTTTAGCCACTAGAGCAGTGGTCACCAACCATAGTCTTGGTAATCTACTGGTTGTAAATAGCTTTAGACACTAGAGCAGTGGTCACCAACCCTAGTCTTGGTAATATATTGGTTGTAAATAGATTTAGCCACTAGAGCAGTGGTCACCAACCCTAGTCTTGGTAATATACTGGTTGTAAATAGCTTCAGCCATTAGAGCAGTGGTCACCAAGCCTAGTCTTGGTAATCTATTGGTTGTAAATAGCTTTAGCCATTAGTGAAGTGGTCACCAACCCTAGTCTTGGAGATCTACTCGTTGTAAAAAGCTTTAGACACTAGAGCAGTGGTCACCAACCCTAGTCTTAGTAATCTATTGGTTGTAAATAGCTTTAGCCACTAGAGCAGTGGTCACCAACCCGAGTCTTGGTAATCTACTGGTTGTAAATAGCTTTAGACACTAGAGCAGTGGTCACCAACCCTAGTCTTGGATATCTACTGGTTGTAAATAGCTTTAGACACTAGAGCAGTGGTCACCAACCCTAGTCTTGGTAATCTATTGGTTGTAAATAGATTTAGCCACTAGAGCAGTGGTCAACAACCCTAGTCTTAGTAATCTATTGGTTGTAAATAGCTTTAGACACTAGAGCAGTGGTCACCAACCCTAGTCTTGGTAATCTACTGGTTGTAAATAGCTTTAGCCACTAGAGCAGTGCATCAACAACCCTAGTCTTAGTAATCTATTGGTTGTAAATAGCTTTAGCCACTAGAGCAGTGGTCGCGAACCCTAGCCCTGGTAATCTATTGGTTGTAAATAGCTTTAGCCACTAGAGCAGTGGTCACCAACCCTAGCCCTGGTAATCTACTGGTTGTAAATAGCTTTAGCCACTAGAGCAGTGGTCACAAACCATAGTCTTGGTAATCTACTGGTTGTAAATAGCTTTAGCCACTAGAGCAGTGGTCACCAACCCTAGCCCTGGTAATCTACTGGTTGTAAATAGCTTTAGCCACTAGAGCAGTGGTCAACAACCCTAGTCTTAGTAATCTATTGGTTGTAAATAGCTTTAGCCACTAGAGCAGTGGTCACCAACCCGAGTCTTGGTAATCTACTGGTTGTAAATAGCTTTAGACACTAGAGCAGTGGTCACCAACCCTAGTCTTGGAGATCTACTTGTTGTAAATAGCTTTAGACACTAGAGCAGTCGTCACCAACCCTAGTCTTGGTAATCTATTTGTTGTAAATAGATTTAGCCACTAGAGCAGTGGTCAACAACCCTAGTCTTAGTAATCTATTGGTTGTAAATAGCTTTAGCCACTAGAGCAGTGGTCGCCAACCCTAGTCTTGGAGATCTACTGGGTTGCTAGACACTGAGCAGTGGTCCCCCCTAGCGGCACTAGAGCAGTGGTCACCAACCCTAGTCTTGGTAATCTACTGGTTGTAAATAGCTTTAGTCACTAGAGCAGTGGTCACCAACCCTAGTCTTGGTAATCTACTGGTTGTAAATAGCTTTAGCCATTAGAGAAGTGGTCACCAACCCTAGTCTTGGAGATGTACTCATTGTAAATAGCTTTAGACACTAGAGCAGTGGTCACCAACCCTAGTCCTGGTAATCTACTGGTTGTAAATAGCTTTAGACACTAGAGCAGTGGTCACCAACCCTAGTCATGGTAATCTACTGGTTGTAAATAGCTTTAGACACTAGAGCAGTGGTCACCAACCCTAGTCTTGGAGATCTACTGGTTGTAAATAGCTTTAGACACTAGAGCAGTGGTCACCAACCCTAGTCTTGGTAATCTATTGGTTGTAAATAGATTTAGCCACTAGAGCAGTGGTCACCAACCCTAGTCTTGGTAATCTACTGGTTGTAAATAGCTTTAGCCACTAGAGCAGTGGTCAACAACCCTAGTCTTAGTAATCTATTGGTTGTAAATAGCTTTAGCCACTAGAGCAGTCGTCGCGAACCCTAGCCCTGGTAATCTATTGGTTGTAAATAGCTTTAGCCACTAGAGCAGTGGTCACCAACCCTAGCCCTGGTAATCTACTGGTTGTAAATAGCTTTAGCCACTAGAGCAGTTGTCACCAACCCTAGTCTTGGTAATCTACTGGTTGTAAATAGCTTTAGCCACTAGAGCAGTGGTCACCAACCCTAGCCCTGGTAATCTACTGGTTGTAAATAGCTTTAGCCACTAGAGCAGTGGTCAAAAACCCTAGTCTTAGTAATCTATTGGTTGTAAATAGCTTTAGCCACTAGAGCAGTGGTCACCAACCCTAGTCTTCGTAATCTATTGGTTGTAAATAGATTTAGCCACTAGAGCAGTGGTCAACAACCCTAGTCTTAGTAATCAATTGGTTGTAAATAGCTTTAGCCACTAGAGCAGTGGTCACCAACCCGAGTCTTGGTAATCTATTGGTTGTAAATAGCTTTAGCCACTAGAGCAGTGGTCACCAACCCTAGTCTTGGTAATCTACTGGTTGTAAATAGCTTTAGCCATTAGAGCAGTGGTGACCAACCCTAGTCTTGGAGATCTACTGGTTGTAAATAGCTTTAGACACTAGAGCAGTGGTCACCAACCCTAGTCTTGGTAATCTATTGGTTGTAAATAGATTTAGCCACTAGAGCAGTGGTCACCAACCCTAGTCTTTGTAATCTACTGGTTGTAAATAGCTTTAGCCATTAGAGCAGTGGTCACCAAGCCTAGTCTTGGTAATCTATTGGTTGTAAATAGCTTTAGCCATTAGTGAAGTGGTCACCAACCCTAGTCTTGGAGATCTACTCGTTGTAAATAGCTTTAGACACTAGAGCAGTGGTCACCAACCCTAGCCCTGGTAATCTACTGGTTGTAAATAGCTTTAGCCACTAGAGCAGTGGTCACCAACCCTAGCCCTGGTAATCTACTGGTTGTAAATAGCTTTAGCCACTAGAGCAGTGGTCAACAACCCTAGTCTTAGTAATCTATTGGTTGTAAATAGCTTTAGCCACTAGAGCAGTGGTCACCAACCCGAGTCTTGGTAATCTACTGGTTGTAAATAGCTTTAGACACTAGAGCAGTGGTCACCAACCCTAGTCTTGGAGATCTACTGGTTGTAAATAGCTTTAGACACTAGAGCAGTGGTCAACAACCCTAGTCTAGGTAATCTATTGGTTGTAAATAGATTTAGCCACTAGAGAAGTGGTCGCGAACCCTAGCCCTGGTAATCTATTGGTTGTAAATAGCTTTAGCCACTAGAGCAGTGGTCACCAACCCTAGCCCTGGTAATCTACTGGTTGTAAATAGCTTTAGCCACTAGAGCAGTGGTCACCAACCATAGTCTTGGTAATCTACTGGTTGTAAATAGCTTTAGCCACTAGAGCAGTGGTCACCAACCCTAGCCCTGTTAATCTACTGGTTGTAAATAGCTTTAGCCACTAGAGCAGTGGTCAACAACCCTAGTCTTAGTAATCTATTGGTTGTAAATAGCTTTAGCCACTAGAGCAGTGGTCACCAACCCGAGTCTTCGTAATCTACTGGTTGTAAATAGCTTTAGACACTAGAGCAGTGGTCACCAACCCTAGTCTTGGAGATCTACTGGTTGTAAATAGCTTTAGACACTAGAGCAGTCGTCACCAACCCTAGTCTTGGTAATCTATTTGTTGTAAATAGATTTAGCCACTAGAGCAGTGGTCAACAACCCTAGTCTTAGTAATCTATTGGTTGTAAATAGCTTTAGCCACTAGAGCAGTGGTCACCAACCCTAGTCTTGGAGATCTACTGGTTGTAAATAGCTTTAGACACTAGAGCAGTGGTCACCAACCCTAGTCTTGGTAATCTATTGGTTGTAAATAGCTTTAGCCACTAGAGCAGTGGTCACCAAACCTAGTCTTGGTAATCTACTGGTTGTAAATAGCTTTAGCCATTAGAGAAGTGGTCACCAACCCTAGTCTTGGAGATCTACTCATTGTAAATAGCTTTAGACACTAGAGCAGTGGTCACCAACCCTAGTCCTGGTAATCTACTGGTTGTAAATAGCTTTAGACACTAGAGCAGTGGTCACCAACCCTAGTCATGGTAATCTACTGGTTGTAAATAGCTTTAGACACTAGAGCAGTGGTCACCAACCCTAGTCCTGGTAATCTACTGGTTGTAAATAGCTTTAGCCACTAGAGCAGTGGTCACCAACCCTAGTCTTGGTAATCTACTGGTTGTAAATAGCTTTAGCCACTAGAGGAGTGGTCACCAACCCTAGCCCTGGTGATCTACTGGTTGTAAATAGCTTTTGCCACTAGAGCAGTGGTCAACAACCCTAGTCTTAGTAATCTATTGGTTGTAAATAGCTTTAGCCACTAGAGCAGTGGTCGCCAACCCTAGTCTTGGAGATCTACTGGTTGTAAATAGCTTTAGACACTAGAGCAGTGGTCACCAACCCTAGTCTTGGTAATCTATTGGTTGTAAATAGATTTAGCCACTAGAGCAGTGGTCACCAACCCTAGTCTTGGTAATCTACTGGTTGTAAATAGCTTTAGTCACTAGAGCAGTGGTCACCAACCCTAGTCTTGGTAATCTACTGGTTGTAAATAGCTTTAGCCATTAGAGAAGTGGTCACCAACCCTAGTCTTGGAGATCTACTCATTGTAAATAGCTTTAGACACTAGAGCAGTGGTCACCAACCCTAGTCCTGGTAATCTAGTGGTTGTAAATAGCTTTAGACACTAGAGCAGTGGTCACCAACCCTAGTCATGGTAATCTACTGGTTGTAAATAGCTTTAGACACTAGAGCAGTGGTCACCAACCCTAGTCTTGGAGATCTACTGGTTGTAAATAGCTTTAGACACTAGAGCAGTGGTCACCAACCCTAGTCTTGGTAATCTATTGGTTGTAAATAGATTTAGCCACTAGAGCAGTGGTCACCAACCCTAGTCTTGGTAATCTACTGGTTGTAAATAGCTTTAGCCACTAGAGCAGTGGTCAACAACCCTAGTCTTAGTAATCTATTGGTTGTAAATAGCTTTAGCCACTAGAGCAGTGGTCGCGAACTCTAGCCCTGGTAATCTATTGGTTGTAAATAGCTTTAGCCACTAGAGCAGTGGTCACCAACCCTAGCCCTGGTAATCTACTGGTTGTAAATAGCTTTAGACACTAGAGCAGTGGTCACCAACCCTAGTCTTGGTAATCTACTGGTTGTAAATAGCTTTAGCCACTAGAGCAGTGGTCACCAACCCTAGTCTTGGTAATCTACTGGTTGTAAATAGCTTTAGCCATTAGAGCAGTGGTGACCAACCCTAGTCTTGGAGATCTACTGGTTGTAAATAGCTTTAGACACTAGAGCAGTGGTCACCAACCCTAGTCTTGGTAATCTATTGGTTGTAAATAGATTTAGCCACTAGAGCAGTGGTCACCAACCCTAGTCTTTGTAATCTACTGGTTGTAAATAGCTTTAGCCATTAGAGCAGTGGTCACCAAGCCTAGTCTTGGTAATCTATTGGTTGTAAATAGCTTTAGCCATTAGTGAAGTGGTCACCAACCCTAGTCTAGGAGATCTACTCGTTGTAAATAGCTTTAGCCACTAGAGCAGTGGTCGCGAACCCTAGCCCTGGTAATCTATTGGTTGTAAATAGCTTTAGCCACTAGAGCAGTGGTCACCAACCCTAGCCCTGGTAATCTACTGGTTGTAAATAGCTTTAGCCACTAGAGCAGTGGTCACCAACCATAGTCTTGGTAATCTACTGGTTGTAAATATCTTTAGCCACTAGAGCAGTGGTCACCAACCCTAGCCCTGTTAATCTACTGGTTGTAAATAGCTTTAGCCACTAGAGCAGTGGTCAACAACCCTAGTCTTAGTAATCTATTGGTTGTAAATAGCTTTAGCCACTAGAGCAGTGGTCACCAA
This sequence comes from Salmo salar, assembly GCF_965601325.2. Taxonomy (NCBI): domain Eukaryota; kingdom Metazoa; phylum Chordata; class Actinopteri; order Salmoniformes; family Salmonidae; genus Salmo; species Salmo salar. The sequence continues at coordinate 69,190,594 of NC_138292.1, forward strand.
CCCGAGTCTTCGTAATCTACTGGTTGTAAATAGCTTTAGACACTAGAGCAGTGGTCACCAACCCTAGTCTTGGAGATCTACTGGTTGTAAATAGCTTTAGACACTAGAGCAGTCGTCACCAACCCTAGTCTTGGTAATCTATTTGTTGTAAATAGATTTAGCCACTAGAGCAGTGGTCAACAACCCTAGTCTTAGTAATCTATTGGTTGTAAATAGCTTTAGCCACTAGAGCAGTGGTCACCAACCCTAGTCTTGGAGATCTACTGGTTGTAAATAGCTTTAGACACTAGAGCAGTGGTCACCAACCCTAGTCTTGGTAATCTATTGGTTGTAAATAGCTTTAGCCACTAGAGCAGTGGTCACCAAACCTAGTCTTGGTAATCTACTGGTTGTAAATAGCTTTAGCCATTAGAGAAGTGGTCACCAACCCTAGTCTTGGAGATCTACTCATTGTAAATAGCTTTAGACACTAGAGCAGTGGTCACCAACCCTAGTCCTGGTAATCTACTGGTTGTAAATAGCTTTAGACACTAGAGCAGTGGTCACCAACCCTAGTCATGGTAATCTACTGGTTGTAAATAGCTTTAGAAACTAGAGCAGTGGTCACCAACCCTAGTCCTGGTAATCTACTGGTTGTAAATAGCTTTAGCCACTAGAGCAGTGGTCACCAACCCTAGTCTTGGTAATCTACTGGTTGTAAATAGCTTTAGCCACTAGAGGAGTGGTCACCAACCCTAGCCCTGGTGATCTACTGGTTGTAAATAGCTTTTGCCACTAGAGCAGTGGTCAACAACCCTAGTCTTAGTAATCTATTGGTTGTAAATAGCTTTAGCCACTAGAGCAGTGGTCACCAACCCTAGTCCTGGTAATCTACTGGTTTTAAATAGCTTTAGATACTAGAGCAGTGGTCACCAACCCTAGTCTTGGTAATCTACTGGTTGTAAATAGCTTTAGCCACTAGAGCAGTGGTCACCAACCCTAGCCCTGGTGATCTACTGGTTGTAAATAGCTTTAGCCACTAGAGCAGTGGTCAACAACCCTAGTCTTAGTAATCTATTGGTTGTAAATAGCTTTAGCCACTAGAGCAGTGGTCACCAACCCTAGTCTTCGTAATCTATTGGTTGTAAATAGATTTAGCCACTAGAGCAGTGGTCAACAACCCTAGTCTTAGTAATCTATTGGTTGTAAATAGCTTTAGCCACTAGAGCAGTGGTCACCAACCCGAGTCTTGGTAATCTATTGGTTGTAAATAGCTTTAGCCACTAGAGCAGTGGTCACCAACCCTAGTCTTGGTAATCTACTGGTTGTAAATAGCTGTAGCCATTAGAGTAGTGGTGACCAACCCTAGTCTTGGAGATCTACTGGTTGTAAATAGCTTTAGACACTAGAGCAGTGGTCACCAACCCTAGTCTTGGTAATCTATTGGTTGTAAATAGATTTAGCCACTAGAGCAGTGGTCACCAAACCTAGTCTTGGTAATCTACTGGTTGTAAATAGCTTTAGCCATTAGAGAAGTGGTCACCAACCCTAGTCTTGGAGATCTACTGGTTGTAAATAGCTGTAGCCATTAGAGTAGTGGTGACCAACCCTAGTCTTGGTAATCTACTGGTTGTAAATAGCTTTAGCCATTAGAGAAGTGGTCACCAACCCTAGTCTTGGAGATCTACTCATTGTAAATAGCTTTAGACACTAGAGCAGTGGTCACCAACCCTAGTCCTGGTAATCTACTGGTTGTAAATAGCTTTAGACACTAGAGCAGTGGTCACCAACCCTAGTCATGGTAATCTACTGGTTGTAAATAGCTTTAGAAACTAGAGCAGTGGTCACCAACCCTAGTCCTGGTAATCTACTGGTTGTAAATAGCTTTAGCCACTAGAGCAGTGGTCACCAACCCTAGTCTTGGTAATCTACTGGTTGTAAATAGCTTTAGCCACTAGAGGAGTGGTCACCAACCCTAGCCCTGGTGATCTACTGGTTGTAAATAGCTTTTGCCACTAGAGCAGTGGTCAACAACCCTAGTCTTAGTAATCTATTGGTTGTAAATAGCTTTAGCCACTAGAGCAGTGGTCACCAACCCTAGTCCTGGTAATCTACTGGTTTTAAATAGCTTTAGCCACTAGAGCAGTGGTCACCAACCCTAGCCCTGGTGATCTACTGGTTGTAAATAGCTTTAGCCACTAGAGCAGTGGTCAACAACCCTAGTCTTAGTAATCTATTGGTTGTAAATAGCTTTAGCCACTAGAGCAGTGGTCACCAACCCTAGTCTTCGTAATCTATTGGTTGTAAATAGATTTAGCCACTAGAGCAGTGGTCAACAACCCTAGTCTTAGTAATCTATTGGTTGTAAATAGCTTTAGCCACTAGAGCAGTGGTCACCAACCCGAGTCTTGGTAATCTATTGGTTGTAAATAGCTTTAGCCACTAGAGCAGTGGTCACCAACCCTAGTCTTGGTAATCTACTGGTTGTAAATAGCTGTAGCCATTAGAGTAGTGGTGACCAACCCTAGTCTTGGAGATCTACTGGTTGTAAATAGCTTTAGACACTAGAGCAGTGGTCACCAACCCTAGTCTTGGTAATCTATTGGTTGTAAATAGATTTAGCCACTAGAGCAGTGGTCACCAACCCTAGTCTTTGTAATCTACTGGTTGTAAATAGCTTTAGCCATTAGAGCAGTGGTCACCAAGCCTAGTCTTGGTAATCTATTGGTTGTAAATAGCTTTAGCCATTAGTGAAGTGGTCACCAACCCTAGTCTTGGAGATCTACTCGTTGTAAATAGCTTTAGACACTAGAGCAGTGGTCACCAACCCTAGCCCTGGTAATCTACTGGTTGTAAATAGCTTTAGCCACTAGAGCAGTGGTCACCAACCCTAGTCTTGGTAATCTATTGGTTGTAAATAGATTTAGCCACTAGAGCAGTGGTCACCAACCCTAGTCTTGGTAATCTACTGGTTGTAAATAGCTTTAGCCACTAGAGCAGTGGTCAACAACCCTAGTCTTAGTAATCTATTGGTTGTAAATAGCTTTAGCCACTAGAGCAGTGGTCGCGAACTCTAGCCCTGGTAATCTATTGGTTGTAAATAGCTTTAGCCACTAGAGCAGTGGTCACCAACCCTAGCCCTGGTAATCTACTGGTTGTAAATAGCTTTAGACACTAGAGCAGTGGTCACCAACCCTAGTCTTGGTAATCTACTGGTTGTAAATAGCTTTAGCCACTAGAGCAGTGGTCACCAACCCTAGTCTTGGTAATCTACTGGTTGTAAATAGCTTTAGCCATTAGAGCAGTGGTGACCAACCCTAGTCTTGGAGATCTACTGGTTGTAAATAGCTTTAGACACTAGAGCAGTGGTCACCAACCCTAGTCTTGGTAATCTATTGGTTGTAAATAGATTTAGCCACTAGAGCAGTGGTCACCAACCCTAGTCTTTGTAATCTACTGGTTGTAAATAGCTTTAGCCATTAGAGCAGTGGTCACCAAGCCTAGTCTTGGTAATCTATTGGTTGTAAATAGCTTTAGCCATTAGTGAAGTGGTCACCAACCCTAGTCTAGGAGATCTACTCGTTGTAAATAGCTTTAGCCACTAGAGCAGTGGTCGCGAACCCTAGCCCTGGTAATCTATTGGTTGTAAATAGCTTTAGCCACTAGAGCAGTGGTCACCAACCCTAGCCCTGGTAATCTACTGGTTGTAAATAGCTTTAGCCACTAGAGCAGTGGTCACCAACCATAGTCTTGGTAATCTACTGGTTGTAAATATCTTTAGCCACTAGAGCAGTGGTCACCAACCCTAGCCCTGTTAATCTACTGGTTGTAAATAGCTTTAGCCACTAGAGCAGTGGTCAACAACCCTAGTCTTAGTAATCTATTGGTTGTAAATAGCTTTAGCCACTAGAGCAGTGGTCACCAACCCGAGTCTTCGTAATCTACTGGTTGTAAATAGCTTTAGACACTAGAGCAGTGGTCACCAACCCTAGTCTTGGAGATCTACTGGTTGTAAATAGCTTTAGACACTAGAGCAGTCGTCACCAACCCTAGTCTTGGTAATCTATTTGTTGTAAATAGATTTAGCCACTAGAGCAGTGGTCAACAACCCTAGTCTTAGTAATCTATTGGTTGTAAATAGCTTTAGCCACTAGAGCAGTGGTCACCAACCCTAGTCTTGGAGATCTACTGGTTGTAAATAGCTTTAGACACTAGAGCAGTGGTCACCAACCCTAGTCTTGGTAATCTATTGGTTGTAAATAGCTTTAGCCACTAGAGCAGTGGTCACCAAACCTAGTCTTGGTAATCTACTGGTTGTAAATAGCTTTAGCCATTAGAGAAGTGGTCACCAACCCTAGTCTTGGAGATCTACTCATTGTAAATAGCTTTAGACACTAGAGCAGTGGTCACCAACCCTAGTCCTGGTAATCTACTGGTTGTAAATAGCTTTAGACACTAGAGCAGTGGTCACCAACCCTAGTCATGGTAATCTACTGGTTGTAAATAGCTTTAGAAACTAGAGCAGTGGTCACCAACCCTAGTCCTGGTAATCTACTGGTTGTAAATAGCTTTAGCCACTAGAGCAGTGGTCACCAACCCTAGTCTTGGTAATCTACTGGTTGTAAATAGCTTTAGCCACTAGAGGAGTGGTCACCAACCCTAGCCCTGGTGATCTACTGGTTGTAAATAGCTTTTGCCACTAGAGCAGTGGTCAACAACCCTAGTCTTAGTAATCTATTGGTTGTAAATAGCTTTAGCCACTAGAGCAGTGGTCACCAACCCTAGTCCTGGTAATCTACTGGTTTTAAATAGCTTTAGATACTAGAGCAGTGGTCACCAACCCTAGTCTTGGTAATCTACTGGTTGTAAATAGCTTTAGCCACTAGAGCAGTGGTCACCAACCCTAGCCCTGGTGATCTACTGGTTGTAAATAGCTTTAGCCACTAGAGCAGTGGTCAACAACCCTAGTCTTAGTAATCTATTGGTTGTAAATAGCTTTAGCCACTAGAGCAGTGGTCACCAACCCTAGTCTTCGTAATCTATTGGTTGTAAATAGATTTAGCCACTAGAGCAGTGGTCAACAACCCTAGTCTTAGTAATCTATTGGTTGTAAATAGCTTTAGCCACTAGAGCAGTGGTCACCAACCCGAGTCTTGGTAATCTATTGGTTGTAAATAGCTTTAGCCACTAGAGCAGTGGTGACCAACCCTAGTCTTGGAGATCTACTGGTTGTAAATAGCTTTAGACACTAGAGCAGTGGTCACCAACCCTAGTCTTGGTAATCTATTGGTTGTAAATAGATTTAGCCACTAGAGCAGTGGTCACCAACCCTAGTCTTTGTAATCTACTGGTTGTAAATAGCTTTAGCCATTAGAGCAGTGGTGACCAACCCTAGTCTTGGAGATCTACTGGTTGTAAATAGCTTTAGACACTAGAGCAGTGGTCACCAACCCTAGTCTTGGTAATCTATTGGTTGTAAATAGATTTAGCCACTAGAGCAGTGGTCACCAACCCTAGTCTTTGTAATCTACTGGTTGTAAATAGCTTTAGCCATTAGAGCAGTGGTCACCAAGCCTAGTCTTGGTAATCTATTGGTTGTAAATAGCTTTAGCCATTAGTGAAGTGGTCACCAACCCTAGTCTAGGAGATCTACTCGTTGTAAATAGCTTTAGCCACTAGAGCAGTGGTCGCGAACCCTAGCCCTGGTAATCTATTGGTTGTAAATAGCTTTAGCCACTAGAGCAGTGGTCACCAACCCTAGCCCTGGTAATCTACTGGTTGTAAATAGCTTTAGCCACTAGAGCAGTGGTCACCAACCATAGTCTTGGTAATCTACTGGTTGTAAATATCTTTAGCCACTAGAGCAGTGGTCACCAACCCTAGCCCTGTTAATCTACTGGTTGTAAATAGCTTTAGCCACTAGAGCAGTGGTCAACAACCCTAGTCTTAGTAATCTATTGGTTGTAAATAGCTTTAGCCACTAGAGCAGTGGTCACCAACCCGAGTCTTCGTAATCTACTGGTTGTAAATAGCTTTAGACACTAGAGCAGTGGTCACCAACCCTAGTCTTGGAGATCTACTGGTTGTAAATAGCTTTAGACACTAGAGCAGTCGTCACCAACCCTAGTCTTGGTAATCTATTTGTTGTAAATAGATTTAGCCACTAGAGCAGTGGTCAACAACCCTAGTCTTAGTAATCTATTGGTTGTAAATAGCTTTAGCCACTAGAGCAGTGGTCACCAACCCTAGTCTTGGAGATCTACTGGTTGTAAATAGCTTTAGACACTAGAGCAGTGGTCACCAACCCTAGTCTTGGTAATCTATTGGTTGTAAATAGCTTTAGCCACTAGAGCAGTGGTCACCAAACCTAGTCTTGGTAATCTACTGGTTGTAAATAGCTTTAGCCATTAGAGAAGTGGTCACCAACCCTAGTCTTGGAGATCTACTCATTGTAAATAGCTTTAGACACTAGAGCAGTGGTCACCAACCCTAGTCCTGGTAATCTACTGGTTGTAAATAGCTTTAGACACTAGAGCAGTGGTCACCAACCCTAGTCATGGTAATCTACTGGTTGTAAATAGCTTTAGAAACTAGAGCAGTGGTCACCAACCCTAGTCCTGGTAATCTACTGGTTGTAAATAGCTTTAGCCACTAGAGCAGTGGTCACCAACCCTAGTCTTGGTAATCTACTGGTTGTAAATAGCTTTAGCCACTAGAGGAGTGGTCACCAACCCTAGCCCTGGTGATCTACTGGTTGTAAATAGCTTTTGCCACTAGAGCAGTGGTCAACAACCCTAGTCTTAGTAATCTATTGGTTGTAAATAGCTTTAGCCACTAGAGCAGTGGTCACCAACCCTAGTCCTGGTAATCTACTGGTTTTAAATAGCTTTAGATACTAGAGCAGTGGTCACCAACCCTAGTCTTCGTAATCTATTGGTTGTAAATAGATTTAGCCACTAGAGCAGTGGTCAACAACCCTAGTCTTAGTAATCTATTGGTTGTAAATAGCTTTAGCCACTAGAGCAGTGGTCACCAACCCGAGTCTTGGTAATCTATTGGTTGTAAATAGCTTTAGCCACTAGAGCAGTGGTGACCAACCCTAGTCTTGGAGATCTACTGGTTGTAAATAGCTTTAGACACTAGAGCAGTGGTCACCAACCCTAGTCTTGGTAATCTATTGGTTGTAAATAGATTTAGCCACTAGAGCAGTGGTCACCAACCCTAGTCTTTGTAATCTACTGGTTGTAAATAGCTTTAGCCATTAGAGCAGTGGTCACCAAGCCTAGTCTTGGTAATCTATTGGTTGTAAATAGCTTTAGCCATTAGTGAAGTGGTCACCAACCCTAGTCTTGGAGATCTACTCGTTGTAAATAGCTTTAGACACTAGAGCAGTGGTCACCAACCCTAGCCCTGGTAATCTACTGGTTGTAAATAGCTTTAGCCACTAGAGCAGTGGTCACCAACCCTAGCCCTGGTAATCTACTGGTTGTAAATAGCTTTAGCCACTAGAGCAGTGGTCAACAACCCTAGTCTTAGTAATCTATTGGTTGTAAATAGCTTTAGCCACTAGAGCAGTGGTCACCAACCCGAGTCTTGGTAATCTACTGGTTGTAAATAGCTTTAGACACTAGAGCAGTGGTCACCAACCCTAGTCTTGGAGATCTACTGGTTGTAAATAGCTTTAGACACTAGAGCAGTGGTCACCAACCCTAGTCTTGGTAATCTATTGGTTGTAAATAGATTTAGCCACTAGAATAGTGGTCGCGAACCCTAGCCCTGGTAATCTACTGGTTGTAAATAGCTTTAGCCACTAGAGCAGTGGTCAACAACCCTAGTCTTAGTAATCTATTGGTTGTAAATAGCTTTAGCCACTAGAGCAGTGGTCACCAACCCGAGTCTTCGTAATCTACTGGTTGTAAATAGCTTTAGACACTAGAGCAGTGGTCACCAACCCTAGTCTTGGAGATCTACTGGTTGTAAATAGCTTTAGACACTAGAGCAGTCGTCACCAACCCTAGTCTTGGTAATCTATTTGTTGTAAATAGATTTAGCCACTAGAGCAGTGGTCAACAACCCTAGTCTTAGTAATCTATTGGTTGTAAATAGCTTTAGCCACTAGAGCAGTGGTCACCAACCCTAGTCTTGGAGATCTACTGGTTGTAAATAGCTTTAGACACTAGAGCAGTGGTCACCAACCCTAGTCTTGGTAATCTCTTGGTTGTAAATAGCTTTAGCAACTAGAGCAGTGGTCACCAACCCTAGTCTTGGTAATCTACTGGTTGTAAATAGCTTTAGCCATTAGAGAAGTGGTCACCAACCCTAGTCTTGGAGATCTACTCATTGTAAATAGCTTTAGACACTAGAGCAGTGGTCACCAACCCTAGTCCTGGTAATCTACTGGTTGTAAATAGCTTTAGACACTAGAGCAGTGGTCACCAACCCTAGTCATGGTAATCTACTGGTTGTAAATAGCTTTAGACACTAGAGCAGTGGTCACCAACCCTAGTCCTGGTAATCTACTGGTTGTAAATAGCTTTAGCCAATAGAGCAGTGGTCACCAACCCTAGTCTTGGTAATCTACTTGTTGTAAATAGCTTTAGCCACTAGAGGAGTGGTCACCAACCCTAGCCCTGGTGATCTACTGGTTGTAAATAGCTTTTGCCACTAGAGCAGTGGTCAACAACCCTAGTCTTAGTAATCTATTGGTTGTAAATAGCTTTAGCCACTAGAGCAGTGGTCACCAACCCTAGGCCTGGAAATCTACTGGTTGTAAATAGCTTTAGCCACTAGAGCAGTGGTCACCAACCCTAGTCTTGGTAATCTACTGGTTGTAAATAGCTTTAGCCACTAGAGCAGTGGTCACCAACCCTAGCCCTGGTAATCTACTGGTTGTAAATAGCTTTAGCCACTAGAGCAGTGGTCAACAACCCTAGTCTTAGTAATCTATTGGTTGTAAATAGCTTTAGCCACTAGAGCAGTGGTCACCAACCCGAGTCTTGGTAATCTACTGGTTGTAAATAGCTTTAGACACTAGAGCAGTGGTCACCAACCCTAGTCTTGGAGATCTACTGGTTGTAAATAGCTTTAGACACTAGAGCAGTGGTCACCAACCCGAGTGTTGGTAATCTACTGGTTGTAAATAGCTTTAGACACTAGAGCAGTGGTCACCAACCCTAGTCTTGGAGATCTACTGGTTGTAAATAGCTTTAGACACTAGAGCAGTGGTCACCAACCCTAGTCTTGGTAATCTATTGGTTGTAAATAGATTTAGCCACTAGAGCAGTGGTCAACAACCCTAGTCTTAGTAATCTATTGGTTGTAAATAGCTTTAGCCACTAGAGCAGTGGTCACCAACCCGAGTCTTGGTAATCTACTGGTTGTAAATAGCTTTAGACACTAGAGCAGTGGTCACCAACCCTAGTCTTGGAGATCTACAGGTTGTAAATAGCTTTAGACACTAGAGCAGTGGTCACCAAACCTAGTCTTGGTAATCTATTGGTTGTAAATAGATTTAGCCACTAGAGCAGTGGTCAACAACCCTAGTCTTAGTAATCTATTGGTTGTAAATAGCTTTAGCCACTAGAGCAGTGGTCACCAACCCGAGTCTTGGTAATCTACTGGTTGTAAATAGCTTTAGCCACTAGAGCAGTGGTCACCAACCCTAGTCTTGGTAATCTACTGGTTGTAAATAGCTTTAGCCACTTTAGTAGTGGTCACCAACCCTAGCCCTGGTGATCTACTGGTTGTAAATAGCTTTAGCCACTAGAGCAGTGGTCAACAACCCTAGTCTTAGTAATCTATTGGTTGTAAATAGCTTTAGCCACTAGAGCAGTGGTCACCAACCCTAGCCCTGGTAATCTACTGGTTGTAAATAGCTTTAGCCACTAGAGCAGTGGTCACCAACCCTAGTCTTGGTAATCTACTGGTTGTAAATAGCTTTAGCCACTAGAGCAGTGGTCACCAACCCTAGCCCTGGCAATCTACTGGTTGTAAATAGCTTTTGCCACTAGAGCAGTGGTCAACAACCCTAGTCTTAGTAATCTATTGGTTGTAAATAGCTTTAGCCACTAGAGCAGTGGTCACCAACCCGAGTCTTGGTAATCTACTGGTTGTAAATAGCTTTAGACACTAGAGCAGTGGTCACCAACCCTAGTCTTGGAGATCTACTGGTTGTAAATAGCTTTAGCCATTAGAGCAGTGGTGACCAACCCTAGTCTTGGAGATCTACTGGTTGTAAATAGCTTTAGACACTAGAGCAGTGGTCACCAACCCTAGTCTTGGTAATCTACTGGTTGTAAATAGATTTAGCCACTAGAGCAGTGGTCACCAACCCTAGCCCTGGTAATCTACTGGTTGTAAATAGCTTTAGCCATTAGAGCAGTGGTCACCAAGCCTAGTCTTGGTAATCTATTGGTTGTAAATAGCTTTAGCCATTAGAGAAGTGGTCACCAACCCTAGTCTTGGAGATCTACTCGTTGTAAATAGCTTTAGACACTAGAGCAGTGGTCACCAACCCTAGTCCTGGTAATCTACTGGTTGTAAATAGCTTTAGACACTAGAGCAGTGGTCTCCAACCCTAGTCCTGGTAATCTACTGGTTGTAAATAGCTTTAGCCACTAGAGCAGTGGTCACCAACACTAGTCTTGGTAATCTACTGGTTGTAAATAGCTTTAGCCACTAGAGCAGTGGTCAACAACCCTAGTCTTAGTAATCTATTGGTTGTAAATAGCTTTAGCCACTAGAGCAGTGGTCGCGAACCCTAGCCCTGGTAATCAACTAGTTGTAAATATCTTTAGCCACTAGAGCAGTGGTCACCAACCCTAGCCCTGGTAATCTACTGGTTGTAAATAGCTTTAGCCACTAGAGCAGTGGTCACCAACCCTAGCCCTGGTAATCTACTGGTTGTAAATAGCTTTAGCCACTAGAGCACTGGTCAACAACCCTAGTCTTAGTAATCTATTGGTTGTAAATAGCTTTAGCCACTAGAGCAGTGGTCACCAACCCGAGTCTTGGTAATCTACTGGTTGTAAATAGCTTTAGCCATTAGAGCAGTGGTGACCAACCCTAGTCTTGGAGATCTACTGGTTGTAAATAGCTTTAGACACTAGAGCAGTGGTCACCAACCCTAGTCTTGGTAATCTATTGGTTGTAAATAGATTTAGGCACTAGAGCAGTGGTCACCAACCCTAGTCTTGGTAATCTACTGGTTGTAAATAGCTTTAGCCACTAGAGCAGTGGTCAACAACCCTAGTCTTAGTAATCTATTGGTTGTAAATAGCTTTAGCCACTAGAGCAGTGGTCGCGAACCCTAGCCCTGGTAATCTATTGGTTGTAAATAGCTTTAGCCACTAGAGCAGTGGTCACCAACCCTAGCCCTGGTAATCTACTGGTTGTAAATAGCTTTAGCCACTAGAGCAGTGGTCACCAACCCTAGTCTTGGTAATCTACTGGTTGTAAATAGCTTTAGCCACTAGAGCAGTGGTCACCAACCCTAGCCCTGGTAATCTACTGGTTGTAAATAGCTTTAGCCACTAGAACAGTGGTCAACAACCCTAGTCTTAGTAATCTATTGGTTGTAAATAGCTTTAGCCATTAGAGCAGTGGTCACCAACCCGGGTCTTGGTAATCTACTGGTTGAAAATAGCTTTAGACACTAGAGCAGTGGTCACCAACCCTAGTCTTGGAGATCTACTGGTTGTAAATAGCTTTAGACACTAGAGCAGTCGTCACCAACCCTAGTCTTCGTAATCTATTGGTTGTAAATAGATTTAGCCACTAGAGCAGTGGTCAACAACCCTAGTCTTAGTAATCTATTGTTTGTAAATAGCTTTAGCCACTAGAGCAGTGGTCACCAACCCTAGTCTTGGTAATCTACTGGTTGTAAATAGCTTTAGCCACTAGAGCAGTGGTCAACAACCCTAGTCTTAGTAATCTATTGGTTGTAAATAGCTTTAGCCACTAGAGCAGTGGTCGCGAACCCTAGCCCTGGTAATCTACTGGTTGTAAATAGCTTTAGCCACTAGAGCAGTGGTCACCAACCCTAGCCCTGGTAATCTACTGGTTGTAAATAGCTTTAGCCACTAGAGCAGTGGTCACCAACCCTAGCCCTGGTAATCTACTGGTTGTAAATAGCTTTAGCCACTAGAGCAGTGGTCAACAACCCTAGTCTTAGTAATCTATTGGTTGTAAATAGCTTTAGCCACTAGAGCAGTGGTCACCAACCCGAGTCTTGGTAATCTACTGGTTGTAAATAGCTTTAGACACTAGAGCAGTGGTCACCAACCCTAGTCTTGGAGATCTACTGGTTGTAAATAGCTTTAGACACTAGAGCAGTCGTCACCAACCCTAGTCTTGGTAATCTATTGGTTGTAAATAGATTTAGCCACTAGAGCAGTGGTCAACAACCCTAGTCTTAGTAATCTATTGGTTGTAAATAGCTTTAGCCACTAGAGCAGTGGTCACCAACCCGAGTCTTGGTAATCTACTGGTTGTAAATAGCTTTAGCCATTAGAGCAGTGGTGACCAACCCTAGTCTTGGAGATCTACTGGTTGTAAATAGCTTTAGACACTAGAGCAGTGGTCACCAACCCTAGTCTTGGTAATCTATTGGTTGTAAATAGATTTAGCCACTAGAGCAGTGGTCACCAACCCTAGTCTTGGTAATCTACTGGTTGTAAATAGCTTTAGCCACTAGAGCAGTGGTCAACAACCCTAGTCTTAGTAATCTATTGGTTGTAAATAGCTTTAGCCACTAGAGCAGTGGTCGCGAACCCTAGCCCTGGTAATCTATTGGTTGTAAATAGCTTTAGCCACTAGAGCAGTGGTCACCAACCCTAGCCCTGGTAATCTACTGGTTGTAAATAGCTTTAGCCACTAGAGCAGTGGTCACCAACCCTAGTCTTGGTAATCTACTGGTTGTAAATAGCTTTAGCCACTAGAGCAGTGGTCACCAACCCTAGCCCTGGTAATCTACTGGTTGTAAATAGCTTTAGCCACTAGAGCAGTGGTCAACAACCCTAGTCTTAGTAATCTATTGGTTGTAAATAGCTTTAGCCACTAGAGCAGTGGTCACCAGCCCGAGTCTTGGTAATCTACTGGTTGTAAATAGCTTTAGACACTAGAGCAGTGGTCACCAACCCTAGTCTTGGAGATCTACTGGTTGTAAATAGCTTTAGACACTAGAGCAGTGGTCACCAACCCTAGTCTTGGTAATCTATTGGTTGTAAATAGCTTTAGCCAATAGAGCAGTGGTCACCAACCCTAGTCTTGGTAATCTACTGGTTGTAAATAGCTTTAGCCATTAGAGCAGTGGTGACCAACCCTAGTCTTGGAGATCTACTGGTTGTAAATAGCTTTAGACACTAGAGCAGTGGTCACCAACCCTAGTCTTGGTAATCTATTGGTTGTAAATAGATTTAGCCACTAGAGCAGTGGTCACCAACCCTAGTCGTGGTAATCTACTGGTTGTAAATAGCTTTAGCCACTAGAGCAGTGGTCACCAACCCTAATCTTGGTAATCTACTGGTTGTAAATAGCTTTAGCCACTAGAGCAGTGGTCACCAACCCTAGCCCTGGTAATCTACTGGTTGTAAATAGCTTTAGCCACTAGAGCAGTGGTCAACAACCCTAGTCTTAGTAATCTATTGGTTGTAAATAGCTTTAGCCACTAGAGCAGTGGTCACCATCCCGAGTCTTGGTAATCTACTGGTTGTAAATAGCTTTAGACACTAGAGCAGTGGTCACCAACCCTAGTCATGGTAATCTACTGGTTGTAAATAGCTTTAGACACTAGAGCAGTGGTCACCAACCCTAGTCCTGGTAATCTACTGGTTGTAAATAGCTTTAGCCACTAGAGCAGTGGTCACCAACCCTAGTCTTGGTAATCTACTGGTTGTAAATAGCTTTAGCCACTAGAGCAGTGGTCACCAACCCTAGCCCTGGTGATCTACTGGTTGTAAATAGCTTTAGCCACTAGAGCAGTGGTCAACAACCCTAGTCTTAGTAATCTATTGGTTGTAAATAGCTTTAGCCACTAGAGCAGTGGTCACCAACCCTAGCCCTGGTAATCTACTGGTTGTAAATAGCTTTAGCCACTAGAGCAGTGGTCACCAACCCTAGTCTTGGTAATCTACTGGTTGTAAATAGCTTTAGCCACTAGAGCAGTGGTCACCAACCCTAGCCCTGGTAATCTACTGGTTGTAAATAGCTTTAGCCACTAGAGCAGTGGTCAACAACCCTAGTCTTAGTAATCTATTGGTTGTAAATAGCTTTAGCCACTAGAGCAGTGGTCACCAACCCGAGTCTTGGTAATCTACTGGTTGTAAATAGCTTTAGCCATTAGAGCAGTGGTGACCAACCCTAGTCTTGGAGATCTACTGGTTGTAAATAGCTTTAGACACTAGAGCAGTGGTCACCAACCCTAGTCTTGGTAATCTATTGGTTGTAAATAGATTTAGCCACTAGAGCAGTGGTCACCAACCCTAGTCGTGGTAATCTACTGGTTGTAAATAGCTTTAGCCACTAGAGCAGTGGTCACCAACCCTAATCTTGGTAATCTACTGGTTGTAAATAGCTTTAGCCACTAGAGCAGTGGTCACCAACCCTAGCCCTGGTAATCTACTGGTTGTAAATAGCTTTAGCCACTAGAGCAGTGGTCAACAACCCTAGTCTTAGTAATCTATTGGTTGTAAATAGCTTTAGCCACTAGAGCAGTGGTCACCATCCCGAGTCTTGGTAATCTACTGGTTGTAAATAGCTTTAGACACTAGAGCAGTGGTCACCAACCCTAGTCTTAGTAATCTATTGGTTGTAAATAGCTTTAGCCACTAGAGCAGTGGTCACCAACCCTAGCCCTGGTAATCTACTGGTTGTAAATAGCTTTAGCCACTAGAGCAGTGGTCACCAACCCTAGTCTTGGTAATCTACTGGTTGTAAATAGCTTTAGCCACTAGAGCAGTGGTCACCAACCCTAGCCCTGGTAATCTACTGGTTGTAAATAGCTTTAGCCACTAGAGCAGTGGTCAACAACCCTAGTCTTAGTAATCTATTGGTTGTAAATAGCTTTAGCCACTAGAGCAGTGGTCACCAACCCGAGTCTTGGTAATCTACTGGTTGTAAATAGCTTTAGACACTAGAGCAGTGGTCACCAACCCTAGTCTTGGAGATCTACTGGTTGTAAATAGCTTTAGACACTAGAGCAGTGGTCACCAACCCTAGTCTTGGTAATCTATTGGTTGTAAATAGCTTTAGCCAATAGAGCAGTGGTCACCAACCCTAGTCTTGGTAATCTACTGGTTGTAAATAGCTTTAGCCATTAGAGCAGTGGTGACCAACCCTAGTCTTGGAGATCTACTGGTTGTAAATAGCTTTAGACACTAGAGCAGTGGTCACCAACCCTAGCCCTGGTAATCTACTGGTTGTAAATAGCTTTAGCCACTAGAGCAGTGGTCAACAACCCTAGTCTTAGTAATCTATTGGTTGTAAATAGCTTTAGCCACTAGAGCAGTGGTCACCAACCCTAGTCTTGGTAATCTACTGGTTGTAAATAGCTTTAGCCACTAGAGCAGTGGTCACCAACCCTAGCCCTGGTGATCTACTGGTTGTAAATAGCTTTAGCCACTAGAGCAGTGGTCAACAACCCTAGTCTTAGTAATCTATTGGTTGTAAATAGCTTTAGCCACTAGAGCAGTGGTCACCAACCCTAGCCCTGGTAATCTACTGGTTGTAAATAGCTTTAGCCACTAGAGCAGTGGTCACCAACCCTAGTCTTGGTAATCTACTGGTTGTAAATAGCTTTAGCCACTAGAGCAGTGGTCACCAACCCTAGCCCTGGTAATCTACTGGTTGTAAATAGCTTTAGCCACTAGAGCAGTGGTCAACAACCCTAGTCTTAGTAATCTATTGGTTGTAAATAGCTTTAGCCACTAGAGCAGTGGTCACCAACCCGAGTCTTGGTAATCTATTGGTTGTAAATAGATTTAGCCACTAGAGCACTGGTCAACAACCCTAGTCTTAGTAATCTATTGGTTGTAAATAGCTTTAGCCACTAGAGCAGTGGTCACCAACCCGAGTCTTGGTAATCTACTGGTTGTAAATAGCTTTAGACACTAGAGCAGTGGTCACCAACCCTAGTCTTGGTAATCTATTGGTTGTAAATAGATTTAGCCACTAGAGCAGTGGTCAACAACCCTAGTCTTAGTAATCTATTGGTTGTAAATAGCTTTAGCCACTAGAGCAGTGGTCACCAACCCGAGTCTTGGTAATCTACTGGTTGTAAATAGCTTTAGACACTAGAGCAGTGGTCACCAACCCTAGTCTTGGAGATCTACTGGTTGTAAATAGCTTTAGACACTAGAGCAGTGGTCACCAACCCTAGTCTTGGTAATCTATTGGTTGTAAATAGCTTTAGCCAATAGAGCAGTGGTCACCAACCCTAGTCTTGGTAATCTACTGGTTGTAAATAGCTTTAGCCATTAGAGCAGTGGTGACCAACCCTAGTCTTGGAGATCTACTGGTTGTAAATAGCTTTAGACACTAGAGCAGTGGTCACCAACCCTAGTCTTGGTAATCTATTGGTTGTAAATAGATTTAGCCATTAGAGCAGTGGTCACCAACCCTAGTCGTGGTAATCTACTGGTTGTAAATAGCTTTAGCCACTAGAGCAGTGGTCACCAACCCTAGTCTTGGTAATCTACTGGTTGTAAATAGCTTTAGCCACTAGAGCAGTGGTCACCAACCCTAGCCCTGGTAATCTACTGGTTGTAAATAGCTTTAGCCACTAGAGCAGTGGTCAACAACCCTAGTCTTAGTAATCTATTGGTTGTAAATAGCTTTAGCCACTAGAGCAGTGGTCACCAACCCTAGTCTTGGTAATCTACTGGTTGTAAATAGCTTTAGCCATTAGAGCAGTTGTCACCAACCCTAGTCTTGGAGATCTACTGGTTGTAAATAGCTTTAGCCACTAGAGCAGTGGTCACGAACCCTAGTCTTGGAGATCTACTGGTTGTAAATAGCTTTAGACACTAGAGCAGTGGTCACCAACCCTAGCCCTGGTAATCTACTGGTTGTAAATAGCTTTAGCCACTAGAGCAGTGGTCAACAACCCTAGTCTTAGTAATCTATTGGTTGTAAATAGCTTTAGCCACTAGAGCAGTGGTCACCAACCCTAGTCTTGGTAATCTACTGGTTGTAAATAGCTTTAGCCATTAGAGCAGTTGTCACCAACCCTAGTCTTGGAGATCTACTGGTTGTAAATAGCTTTAGACACTAGAGCAGTGGTCACCAACCCTAGTCCTGGTAATCTACTGGTTGTAAATAGCTTTAGACACTAGAGCAGTGGTCTCCAACCCTAGTCCTGGTAATCTACTGGTTGTAAATAGCTTTAGCCACTAGAGCAGTGGTCACCAACACTAGTCTTGGTAATCTACTGGTTGTAAATAGCTTTAGCCACTAGAGCAGTGGTCAACAACCCTAGTCTTAGTAATCTATTGGTTGTAAATAGCTTTAGCCACTAGAGCAGTGGTCGCGAACCCTAGCCCTGGTAATCAACTAGTTGTAAATATCTTTAGCCACTAGAGCAGTGGTCACCAACCCTAGCCCTGGTAATCTACTGGTTGTAAATAGCTTTAGCCACTAGAGCAGTGGTCACCAACCCTAGCCCTGGTAATCTACTGGTTGTAAATAGCTTTAGCCACTAGAGCACTGGTCAACAACCCTAGTCTTAGTAATCTATTGGTTGTAAATAGCTTTAGCCACTAGAGCAGTGGTCACCAACCCGAGTCTTGGTAATCTACTGGTTGTAAATAGCTTTAGCCATTAGAGCAGTGGTGACCAACCCTAGTCTTGGAGATCTACTGGTTGTAAATAGCTTTAGACACTAGAGCAGTGGTCACCAACCCTAGTCTTGGTAATCTATTGGTTGTAAATAGATTTAGGCACTAGAGCAGTGGTCACCAACCCTAGTCTTGGTAATCTACTGGTTGTAAATAGCTTTAGCCACTAGAGCAGTGGTCAACAACCCTAGTCTTAGTAATCTATTGGTTGTAAATAGCTTTAGCCACTAGAGCAGTGGTCGCGAACCCTAGCCCTGGTAATCTATTGGTTGTAAATAGCTTTAGCCACTAGAGCAGTGGTCACCAACCCTAGCCCTGGTAATCTACTGGTTGTAAATAGCTTTAGCCACTAGAGCAGTGGTCACCAACCCTAGTCTTGGTAATCTACTGGTTGTAAATAGCTTTAGCCACTAGAGCAGTGGTCACCAACCCTAGCCCTGGTAATCTACTGGTTGTAAATAGCTTTAGCCACTAGAACAGTGGTCAACAACCCTAGTCTTAGTAATCTATTGGTTGTAAATAGCTTTAGCCATTAGAGCAGTGGTCACCAACCCGGGTCTTGGTAATCTACTGGTTGAAAATAGCTTTAGACACTAGAGCAGTGGTCACCAACCCTAGTCTTGGAGATCTACTGGTTGTAAATAGCTTTAGACACTAGAGCAGTCGTCACCAACCCTAGTCTTCGTAATCTATTGGTTGTAAATAGATTTAGCCACTAGAGCAGTGGTCAACAACCCTAGTCTTAGTAATCTATTGTTTGTAAATAGCTTTAGCCACTAGAGCAGTGGTCACCAACCCTAGTCTTGGTAATCTACTGGTTGTAAATAGCTTTAGCCACTAGAGCAGTGGTCAACAACCCTAGTCTTAGTAATCTATTGGTTGTAAATAGCTTTAGCCACTAGAGCAGTGGTCGCGAACCCTAGCCCTGGTAATCTACTGGTTGTAAATAGCTTTAGCCACTAGAGCAGTGGTCACCAACCCTAGCCCTGGTAATCTACTGGTTGTAAATAGCTTTAGCCACTAGAGCAGTGGTCACCAATCCTAGCCCTGGTAATCTACTGGTTGTAAATAGCTTTAGCCACTAGAGCAGTGGTCAACAACCCTAGTCTTAGTAATCTATTGGTTGTAAATAGCTTTAGCCACTAGAGCAGTGGTCACCAACCCGAGTCTTGGTAATCTACTGGTTGTAAATAGCTTTAGACACTAGAGCACTGGTCACCAACCCTAGTCTTGGAGATCTACTGGTTGTAAATAGCTTTAGACACTAGAGCAGTCGTCACCAACCCTAGTCTTGGTAATCTATTGGTTGTAAATAGATTTAGCCACTAGAGCAGTGGTCAACAACCCTAGTCTTAGTAATCTATTGGTTGTAAATAGCTTTAGCCACTAGAGCAGTGGTCACCAACCCGAGTCTTGGTAATCTACTGGTTGTAAATAGCTTTAGCCATTAGAGCAGTGGTGACCAACCCTAGTCTTGGAGATCTACTGGTTGTAAATAGCTTTAGACACTAGAGCAGTGGTCACCAACCCTAGTCTTGGTAATCTATTGGTTGTAAATAGATTTAGCCACTAGAGCAGTGGTCACCAACCCTAGTCTTGGTAATCTACTGGTTGTAAATAGCTTTAGCCACTAGAGCAGTGGTCAACAACCCTAGTCTTAGTAATCTATTGGTTGTAAATAGCTTTAGCCACTAGAGCAGTGGTCGCGAACCCTAGCCCTGGTAATCTATTGGTTGTAAATAGCTTTAGCCACTAGAGCAGTGGTCACCAACCCTAGCCCTGGTAATCTACTGGTTGTAAATAGCTTTAGCCACTAGAGCAGTGGTCACCAACCCTAGTCTTGGTAATCTACTGGTTGTAAATAGCTTTAGCCACTAGAGCAGTGGTCACCAACCCTAGCCCTGGTAATCTACTGGTTGTAAATAGCTTTAGCCACTAGAGCAGTGGTCAACAACCCTAGTCTTAGTAATCTATTGGTTGTAAATAGCTTTAGCCACTAGAGCAGTGGTCACCAGCCCGAGTCTTGGTAATCTACTGGTTGTAAATAGCTTTAGACACTAGAGCAGTGGTCACCAACCCTAGTCTTGGAGATCTACTGGTTGTAAATAGCTTTAGACACTAGAGCAGTGGTCACCAACCCTAGTCTTGGTAATCTATTGGTTGTAAATAGCTTTAGCCAATAGAGCAGTGGTCACCAACCCTAGTCTTGGTAATCTACTGGTTGTAAATAGCTTTAGCCATTAGAGCAGTGGTGACCAACCCTAGTCTTGGAGATCTACTGGTTGTAAATAGCTTTAGACACTAGAGCAGTGGTCACCAACCCTAGTCTTGGTAATCTATTGGTTGTAAATAGATTTAGCCACTAGAGCAGTGGTCACCAACCCTAGTCGTGGTAATCTACTGGTTGTAAATAGCTTTAGCCACTAGAGCAGTGGTCACCAACCCTAATCTTGGTAATCTACTGGTTGTAAATAGCTTTAGCCACTAGAGCAGTGGTCACCAACCCTAGCCCTGGTAATCTACTGGTTGTAAATAGCTTTAGCCACTAGAGCAGTGGTCAACAACCCTAGTCTTAGTAATCTATTGGTTGTAAATAGCTTTAGCCACTAGAGCAGTGGTCACCATCCCGAGTCTTGGTAATCTACTGGTTGTAAATAGCTTTAGACACTAGAGCAGTGGTCACCAACCCTAGTCATGGTAATCTACTGGTTGTAAATAGCTTTAGACACTAGAGCAGTGGTCACCAACCCTAGTCCTGGTAATCTACTGGTTGTAAATAGCTTTAGCCACTAGAGCAGTGGTCACCAACCCTAGTCTTGGTAATCTACTGGTTGTAAATAGCTTTAGCCACTAGAGCAGTGGTCACCAACCCTAGCCCTGGTGATCTACTGGTTGTAAATAGCTTTAGCCACTAGAGCAGTGGTCAACAACCCTAGTCTTAGTAATCTATTGGTTGTAAATAGCTTTAGCCACTAGAGCAGTGGTCACCAACCCTAGCCCTGGTAATCTACTGGTTGTA
This sequence comes from Salmo salar, assembly GCF_965601325.2. Taxonomy (NCBI): domain Eukaryota; kingdom Metazoa; phylum Chordata; class Actinopteri; order Salmoniformes; family Salmonidae; genus Salmo; species Salmo salar. The sequence continues at coordinate 69,211,423 of NC_138292.1, forward strand.
AATAGCTTTAGCCACTAGAGCAGTGGTCACCAACCCTAGTCTTGGTAATCTACTGGTTGTAAATAGCTTTAGCCACTAGAGCAGTGGTCACCAACCCTAGCCCTGGTAATCTACTGGTTGTAAATAGCTTTAGCCACTAGAGCAGTGGTCAACAACCCTAGTCTTAGTAATCTATTGGTTGTAAATAGCTTTAGCCACTAGAGCAGTGGTCACCAACCCGAGTCTTGGTAATCTACTGGTTGTAAATAGCTTTAGACACTAGAGCAGTGGTCACCAACCCTAGTCTTGGAGATCTACTGGTTGTAAATAGCTTTAGACACTAGAGCAGTGGTCACCAACCCTAGTCTTGGTAATCTATTGGTTGTAAATAGCTTTAGCCAATAGAGCAGTGGTCACCAACCCTAGTCTTGGTAATCTACTGGTTGTAAATAGCTTTAGCCATTAGAGCAGTGGTGACCAACCCTAGTCTTGGAGATCTACTGGTTTTAAATAGCTTTAGCCACTAGAGCAGTGGTCACCAACCCTAGCCCTGGTAATCTACTGGTTGTAAATAGCTTTAGCCACTAGAGCAGTGGTCAACAACCCTAGTCTTAGTAATCTATTGGTTGTAAATAGCTTTAGCCACTAGAGCAGTGGTCACCAACCCTAGTCTTGGTAATCTACTGGTTGTAAATAGCTTTAGCCACTAGAGCAGTGGTCACCAACCCTAGCCCTGGTGATCTACTGGTTGTAAATAGCTTTAGCCACTAGAGCAGTGGTCAACAACCCTAGTCTTAGTAATCTATTGGTTGTAAATAGCTTTAGCCACTAGAGCAGTGGTCACCAACCCTAGCCCTGGTAATCTACTGGTTGTAAATAGCTTTAGCCACTAGAGCAGTGGTCACCAACCCTAGTCTTGGTAATCTACTGGTTGTAAATAGCTTTAGCCACTAGAGCAGTGGTCACCAACCCTAGCCCTGGTAATCTACTGGTTGTAAATAGCTTTAGCCACTAGAGCAGTGGTCAACAACCCTAGTCTTAGTAATCTATTGGTTGTAAATAGCTTTAGCCACTAGAGCAGTGGTCACCAACCCGAGTCTTGGTAATCTATTGGTTGTAAATAGATTTAGCCACTAGAGCACTGGTCAACAACCCTAGTCTTAGTAATCTATTGGTTGTAAATAGCTTTAGCCACTAGAGCAGTGGTCACCAACCCGAGTCTTGGTAATCTACTGGTTGTAAATAGCTTTAGACACTAGAGCAGTGGTCACCAACCCTAGTCTTGGTAATCTATTGGTTGTAAATAGATTTAGCCACTAGAGCAGTGGTCACCAACCCTAGTCTTGGAGATCTACTGGTTGTAAATAGCTTTAGACACTAGAGCAGTGGTCACCAACCCTAGTCTTGGTAATCTATTGGTTGTAAATAGCTTTAGCCAATAGAGCAGTGGTCACCAACCCTAGTCTTGGTAATCTACTGGTTGTAAATAGCTTTAGCCATTAGAGCAGTGGTGACCAACCCTAGTCTTGGAGATCTACTGGTTGTAAATAGCTTTAGACACTAGAGCAGTGGTCACCAACCCTAGTCTTGGTAATCTATTGGTTGTAAATAGATTTAGCCATTAGAGCAGTGGTCACCAACCCTAGTCGTGGTAATCTACTGGTTGTAAATAGCTTTAGCCACTAGAGCAGTGGTCACCAACCCTAGTCTTGGTAATCTACTGGTTGTAAATAGCTTTAGCCACTAGAGCAGTGGTCACCAACCCTAGCCCTGGTAATCTACTGGTTGTAAATAGCTTTAGCCACTAGAGCAGTGGTCAACAACCCTAGTCTTAGTAATCTATTGGTTGTAAATAGCTTTAGCCACTAGAGCAGTGGTCACCAACCCTAGTCTTGGTAATCTACTGGTTGTAAATAGCTTTAGCCATTAGAGCAGTTGTCACCAACCCTAGTCTTGGAGATCTACTGGTTGTAAATAGCTTTAGCCACTAGAGCAGTGGTCACCAACCCTAGTCTTGGTAATCTACTGGTTGTAAATAGCTTTAGCCATTAGAGCAGTGGTCACCAAGCCTAGTCTTGGAGATCTACTGGTTGTAAATAGCATTAGACACTAGAGCAGTGGTCACCAATCCTAGTCTTGGTAATCTATTGGTTGGAAATAGCTTTAGCCACGAGAGCAGTGGTCAACAACCCTAGTCTTGGTAATCTACTGGTTGTAAATAGCTTTAGCCACTAGAGCAGTGGTTACCAACCCTAGTCTTGGTAATCTATTGGTTGTAAATAGCTTTAGCCACGAGAGCAGTGGTCAACAACCCTAGTCTTGGTAATCTACTGGTTGTAAATAGCTTTAGCCACTAGAGCAGTGGTCAACAACCCTAGTCTTGGTAATCTACTGGTTGGAAATAGCTTTAGCCACTAGAGCAGTGGTTACCAACCCTAGTCTTGGTAATCTATTGGTTGTAAATAGCTTTAGACACTAGAGCAGTGGTCATCAACCCTAGTCCTGGTAATCTACTGGTTGTAAATAGCTTTAGCCACTAGAGCAGTGGTCAACAACCCTAGTCTTAGTAATCTATTGGTTGTAAATAGCTGTAGCCACTAGAGCAGTGGTCACCAACCCTAGCCCTGGTAATCTACTGGTTGTAAATAGCTTTAGCCACTAGAGCAGTGGTCACCAACCCTAGTCTTGGTAATCTACTGGTTGTAAATAGCTTTAGCCACTAGAGCAGTGGTCACCAACCCTAGCCCTGGTAATCTACTGGTTGTAAATAGCTTGTGCCACTAGAGCAGTGGTCAACAACCCTAGTCTTAGTAAACTATTGGTGTAAATAGCTTTAGCCACTAGAGCAGTGGTCACCAACCCTAGTCTTGGTAATCTACTGGTTGTAAATAGCTTTAGCCAGTAGAGCAGTGGTCACCAACCCTAGTCTTGGAGATCTACTGGTTGTAAATAGCTTTAGACACTAGATCAGTGGTCACCAACCCTAGTCTTGGTAATCTACTGGTTGTAAATAGCTTTAGCCACTAGAGCAGTGGTCAACAACCCTAGTCTTAGTAATCTATTGGTTGTAAATAGCTTTAGACACTAGAGCAGTGGTCACCAACCCTAGTCTTGGTAATCTACTGGTTGTAAATAGCTTTAGTCACTAGAGCAGTGCATCAACAACCCTAGTCTTAGTAATCTATTGGTTGTAAATAGCTTTAGCCACTAGAGCAGTGGTCGCGAACCCTAGCCCTGGTAATCTATTGGTTGTAAATAGCTTTAGCCACTAGAGCAGTGGTCACCAACCCTAGCCCTGGTAATCTACTGGTTGTAAATAGCTTTAGCCACTAGAGCAGTGGTCACCAACCCTAGTCTTGGTAATCTACTGGTTGTAAATAGCTTTAGCCACTAGAGCAGTGGTCACCAACCCTAGCCCTGGTAATCTACTGGTTGTAAATAGCTTTAGCCACTAGAGCAGTGGTCAACAACCCTAGTCTTAGTAATCTATTGGTTGTAAATAGCTTTAGCCACTAAAGCAGTGGTCACCAACCCGAGTCTTGGTAATCTACTGGTTGTAAATAGCTTTAGACACTAGAGCAGTGGTCACCAACCCTAGTCTTGGAGATCTACTGGTTGTAAATAGCTTTAGACACTAGAGCAGTCGTCACCAACCCTAGTCTTGGTAATCTATTGGTTGTAAATAGATTTAGCCACTAGAGCAGTGGTCAACAACCCTAGTCTTAGTAATCTATTGGTTGTAAATAGCTTTAGCCACTAGAGCAGTGGTCACCAACCCGAGTCTTGGTAATCTACTGGTTGTAAATAGCTTTAGACACTAGAGCAGTGGTCACCAACCCTAGTCTTGGAGATCTACTGGTTGTAAATAGCTTTAGACACTAGAGCAGTGGTCACCAACCCTAGTCTTGGTAATCTATTGGTTGTAAATAGCTTTAGCCACTAGAGCAGTGGTCACCGACCCTAGTCTTGGTAATCTACTGGTTGTAAATAGCTTTAGCCATTAGAGAAGTGGTCACCAACCCTAGTCTTGGAGATCTACTCATTGTAAATAGCTTTAGACACTAGAGGAGTGGTCACCAACCCTAGTCCTGGTAATCTACTGGTTGTAAATAGCTTTAGACACTAGAGCAGTGGTCACCAACCCTAGTCATGGTAATCTACTGGTTGTAAATAGCTTTAGACACTAGAGCAGTGGTCACCAACCCTAGTCCTGGTAATCTACTGGTTGTAAATAGCTTTAGCCACTAGAGCAGTGGTCACCAACCCTAGTCTTGGTAATCTACTGGTTGTAAATAGCTTTAGCCACTAGAGCAGTGGTCACCAACCCTAGCCCTGGTGATCTACTGGTTGTAAATAGCTTTAGCCACTAGAGCAGTGGTCACCAACCCTAGTCTTAGTAATCTATTGGTTGTAAATAGCTTTAGCCACTAGAGCAGTGGTCACCAACCCGAGTCTTGGTAATCTATTGGTTGTAAATAGATTTAGCCACTAGAGCACTGGTCAACAACCCTAGTCTTAGTAATCTATTTGTTGTAAATAGCTTTAGCCACTAGAGCAGTGGTCACCAACCCGAGTCTTGGTAATCTACTGGTTGTAAATAGCTTTAGACACTAGAGCAGTGGTCACCAACCCTAGTCTTGGTAATCTATTGGTTGTAAATAGATTTAGCCACTAGAGCAGTGGTCAACAACCCTAGTCTTAGTAATCTATTGGTTGTAAATAGCTTTAGCCACTAGAGCAGTGGTCACCAACCCGAGTCTTGGTAATCTACTGGTTGTAAATAGCTTTAGACACTAGAGCAGTGGTCACCAACCCTAGTCTTGGAGATCTACTGGTTGTAAATAGCTTTAGACACTAGAGCAGTGGTCACCAACCCTAGTCTTGGTAATCTATTGGTTGTAAATAGCTTTAGCCAATAGAGCAGTGGTCACCAACCCTAGTCTTGGTAATCTACTGGTTGTAAATAGCTTTAGCCATTAGAGCAGTGGTGACCAACCCTAGTCTTGGAGATCTACTGGTTGTAAATAGCTTTAGACACTAGAGCAGTGGTCAACAACCCTAGTCTTAGTAATCTATTGGTTGTAAATAGCTTTAGCCACTAGAGCAGTGGTCACCAACCCGAGTCTTGGTAATCTACTGGTTGTAAATAGCTTTAGACACTAGAGCAGTGGTCACCAACCCTAGTCTTGGAGATCTACTGGTTGTAAATAGCTTTAGACACTAGAGCAGTGGTCACCAACCCTAGTCTTGGTAATCTATTGGTTGTAAATAGCTTTAGCCAATAGAGCAGTGGTCACCAACCCTAGTCTTGGTAATCTACTGGTTGTAAATAGCTTTAGCCATTAGAGCAGTGGTGACCAACCCTAGTCTTGGAGATCTACTGGTTGTAAATAGCTTTAGACACTAGAGCAGTGGTCACCAACCCTAGTCTTGGTAATCTATTGGTTGTAAATAGATTTAGCCACTAGAGCAGTGGTCACCAACCCTAGTCGTGGTAATCTACTGGTTGTAAATAGCTTTAGCCACTAGAGCAGTGGTCACCAACCCTAGTCTTGGTAATCTACTGGTTGTAAATAGCTTTAGCCACTAGAGCAGTGGTCACCAACCCTAGCCCTGGTAATCTACTGGTTGTAAATAGCTTTAGCCACTAGAGCAGTGGTCAACTACCCTAGTCTTAGTAATCTATTGGTTGTAAATAGCTTTAGCCACTAGAGCAGTGGTCACCAACCCTAGTCTTGGTAATCTACTGGTTGTAAATAGCTTTAGCCATTAGAGCAGTTGTCACCAACCCTAGTCTTGGAGATCTACTGGTTGTAAATAGCTTTAGCCACTAGAGCAGTGGTCACCAACCCCAGTCTTGGAGATCTACTGGTTGTAAATAGCTTTTGCCACTAGAGCAGTGGTCAACAACCCTAGTCTTAGTAATCTATTGGTTGTAAATAGCTTTAGCCACTAGAGCAGTGGTCACCAACCCTAGTCTTGGTAATCTACTGGTTGTAAATAGCTTTAGCCAGTAGATCAGTGGTCACCAACCCTAGTCTTGGAGATCTACTGGTTGTAAATAGCTTTAGACACTAGAGCAGTGGTCACCAACCTTAGTCTTGGTAATCTACTGGTTGTAAATAGCTTTAGCCACTAGAGCAGTGGCCAACAACCCTAGTCTTAGTAATCTATTGGTTGTAAATAGCTTTAGCCACTAGAGCAGTGGTCACCAACCCTAGCCCTGGTAATCTATTGGTTGTAAATAGCTTTAGCCACTAGAGCAGTGGTCACCCACCCTAGCCCTGGTAATCTACTGGTTGTAAATAGCTTTAGCCACTAGAGCAGTGGTCACCAACCCTAGTCTTGGTGATCTACTGGTTGTAAATAGCTTTAGCCACTAGAGCAGTGGTCACCAACCCTAGCCCTGGTAATCTACTGGTTGTAAATAGCTTTAGCCACTAGAGCAGTGGTCAACAACCCTAGTCTTAGTAATCTATTGGTTGTAAATAGCTTTAGCCACTAGAGCAGTGGTCACCAACCCTAGTCTTGGTAATCTATTGGTTGTAAATAGCTTTAGCCATTAGAGCAGTTGTCACCAACCCTAGTCTTGGAGATCTACTGGTTGTAAATAGCTTTAGCCACTAGAGCAGTGGTCACCAACCCTAGTCTTGGTAATCTACTGGTTGTAAATAGCTTTAGCCATTAGAGCAGTGGTCACCAAGCCTAGTCTTGGAGATCTACTGGTTGTAAATAGCATTAGACACTAGAGCAGTGGTCACCAATCCTAGTCTTGGTAATCTATTGGTTGGAAATAGCTTTAGCCACGAGAGCAGTGGTCAACAACCCTAGTCTTGGTAATCTACTGGTTGTAAATAGCTTTAGCCACTAGAGCAGTGGTTACCAACCCTAGTCTTGGTAATCTATTCGTTGTAAATAGCTTTAGCCACGAGAGCAGTGGTCAACAACCCTAGTCTTGGTAATCTACTGGTTGTAAATAGCTTTAGCCACTAGAGCAGTGGTCAACAACCCTAGTCTTGGTAATCTACTGGTTGGAAATAGCTTTAGCCACTAGAGCAGTGGTTACCAACCCTAGTCTTGGTAATCTATTGGTTGTAAATAGCTTTAGACACTAGAGCAGTGGTCATCAACCCTAGTCCTGGTAATCTACTGGTTATAAATAGCTTTAGCCACTAGAGCAGTGGTCAACAACCCTAGTCTTAGTAATCTATTTGTTGTAAAAAGCTTTAGCCACTAGAGCAGTGGTCACCAACCCTAGCCCTGGTAATCTACTGGTTGTAAATAGCTTTAGCCACTAGAGCAGTGGTCACCAACCCTAGTCTTGGTAATCTACTGGTTGTAAATAGCTTTAGACACTAGAGCAGTGGTCACCAACCCTAGTCTTGGTAATCTACTGGTTGTAAATAGCTTTAGCCACTAGAGCAGTGGTCAACAACCCTAGTCTTAGTAATCTATTGGTTGTAAATAGCTTTAGCCACTAGAGCAGTGGTCACCAACCCGAGTCTTGGTAATCTACTGGTTGTAAATAGCTTTAGACACTAGAGCAGTGGTCACCAACCCTAGTCTTGGAGATCTACTGGTTGTAAATAGCTTTAGACACTAGAGCAGTGGTCACCAACCCTAGTCTTGGTAATCTATTGGTTGTAAATAGCTTTAGCCACTAGAGCAGTGGTCACCGACCCTAGTCTTGGTAATCTACTGGTTGTAAATAGCTTTAGCCATTAGAGAAGTGGTCACCAACCCTAGTCTTGGAGATCTACTCATTGTAAATAGCTTTAGACACTAGAGCAGTGGTCACCAACCCTAGTCCTGGTAATCTACTGGTTGTAAATTGCTTTAGACACTAGAGCAGTGGTCACCAACCCTAGTCATGGTAATCTACTTGTTGTAAATAGCTTTAGACACTAGAGCAGTGGTCACCAACCCTAGTCCTGGTAATCTACTGGTTGTGAATAGCTTTAGCCACTAGAGCAGTGGTCACCAACCCTAGTCTTGGTAATCTACTGGTTGTAAATAGCTTTAGCCACTAGAGCAGTGGTCACCAACCCTAGCCCTGGTGATCTACTGGTTGTAAATAGCTTTAGCCACTAGAGGAGTGGTCACCAACCCTAGTCTTAGTAATCTATTGGTTGTAAATAGCTTTAGCCACTAGAGCAGTGGTCACCAACCCGAGTCTTGGTAATCTATTGGTTGTAAATAGATTTAGCCACTAGAGCACTGGTCAACAACCCTAGTCTTAGTAATCTATTGGTTGTAAATAGCTTTAGCCACTAGAGCAGTGGTCACCAACCCGAGTCTTGGTAATCTACTGGTTGTAAATAGCTTTAGACACTAGAGCAGTGGTCACCAACCCTAGTCTTGGTAATCTATTGGTTGTAAATAGATTTAGCCACTAGAGCAGTGGTCAACAACCCTAGTCTTAGTAATCTATTGGTTGTAAATAGCTTTAGCCACTAGAGCAGTGGTCACCAACCCGAGTCTTGGTAATCTACTGGTTGTAAATAGCTTTAGACACTAGAGCAGTGGTCACCAACCCTAGTCTTGGTAATCTACTGGTTGTAAATAGCTTTAGCCATTAGAGCAGTGGTGACCAACCCTAGTCTTGGAGATCTACTGGTTGTAAATAGCTTTAGACACTAGAGCAGTCGTCACCAACCCTAGTCTTGGTAATCTATTGGTTGTAAATAGATATAGCCACTAGAGCAGTGGTCACCAACCCTAGTCGTGGTAATCTACTGGTTGTAAATAGCTTTAGCCACTAGAGCAGTGGTCACCAACCCTAGTCTTGGTAATCTACTGGTTGTAAATAGCTTTAGCCAGTAGATCAGTGGTCACCAACCCTAGTCTTGGAGATCTACTGGTTGTAAATAGCTTTAGCCACTAGAGCAGTGGTCACCAACCCTAGCCCTGGTAATCTACTGGTTGTAAATAGCTTTAGCCACTAGAGCAGTGGTCAACTACCCTAGTCTTAGTAATCTATTGTTTGTAAATAGCTTTAGCCACTAGAGCAGTGGTCACCAACCCTAGTCTTGGTAATCTACTGGTTGTAAATAGCTTTAGCCATTAGAGCAGTTGTCCCCAACCCTAGTCTTGGAGATCTACTGGTTGTAAATAGCTTTAGCCACTAGAGCAGTGGTCACCAACACCAGTCTTGGAGATCTACTGGTTGTAAATAGCTTTTGCCACTAGAGCAGTGGTCAACAACCCTAGTCTTAGTAATCTATTGGTTGTAAATAGCTTTAGCCACTAGAGCAGTGGTCACCAACCCTAGTCTTGGTAATCTACTGGTTGTAAATAGCTTTAGCCAGTAGATCAGTGGTCACCAACCCTAGTCTTGGAGATCTACTGGTTCTAAATAGCTTTAGACACTAGAGCAGTGGTCACCAACCTTAGTCTTGGTAATCTACTGGTTGTAAATAGCTTTAGCCACTAGAGCAGTGGCCAACAACCCTAGTCTTAGTAATCTATTGGTTGTAAATAGCTTTAGCCACTAGAGCAGTGGTCGCCAACCCTAGCCCTGGTAATCTATTGGTTGTAAATAGCTTTAGCCACTAGAGCAGTGGTCACCCACCCTAGCCCTGGTAATCTACTGGTTGTAAATAGCTTTAGCCACTAGAGCAGTGGTCACCAACCCTAGTCGTGGTAATCTACTGGTTGTAAATAGCTTTAGCCACTAGAGCAGTGGTCACCAACCCTAGTCTTGGTAATCTACTGGTTGTAAATAGCTTTAGCCACTAGAGCAGTGGTCACCAACCCTAGCCCTGGTAATCTACTGGTTGTAAATAGCTTTAGACACTAGAGCAGTGGTCAACTACCCTAGTCTTAGTAATCTATTGGTTGTAAATAGCTTTAGCCACTAGAGCAGTGGTCACCAACCCTAGTCTTGGTAATCTACTGGTTGTAAATAGCTTTAGCCATTAGAGCAGTTGTCCCCAACCCTAGTCTTGGAGATCTACTGGTTGTAAATAGCTTTAGCCACTAGAGCAGTGGTCACCAACACCAGTCTTGGAGATCTACTGGTTGTAAATAGCTTTTGCCACTAGAGCAGTGGTCAACAACCCTAGTCTTAGTAATCTATTGGTTGTAAATAGCTTTAGCCACTAGAGCAGTGGTCACCAACCCTAGTCTTGGTAATCTACTGGTTGTAAATAGCTTTAGCCAGTAGATCAGTGGTCACCAACCCTAGTCTTGGAGATCTACTGGTTCTAAATAGCTTTAGACACTAGAGCAGTGGTCACCAACCTTAGTCTTGGTAATCTACTGGTTGTAAATAGCTTTAGCCACTAGAGCAGTGGCCAACAACCCTAGTCTTAGTAATCTATTGGTTGTAAATAGCTTTAGCCACTAGAGCAGTGGTCGCCAACCCTAGCCCTGGTAATCTATTGGTTGTAAATAGCTTTAGCCACTAGAGCAGTGGTCACCCACCCTAGCCCTGGTAATCTACTGGTTGTAAATAGCTTTAGCCACTAGAGCAGTGGTCACCAACCCTAGTCTTGGTGATCTACTGGTTGTAAATAGCTTTAGCCACTAGAGCAGTGGTCACCAACCCTAGCCCTGGTAATCTACTGGTTGTAATTAGCTTTAGCCACTAGAGCAGTGGTCAACAACCCTAGTCTTAGTAATCTATTGGTTGTAAATAGCTTTAGCCACTAGAGCAGTGGTCACCAACCCTAGTCTTGGTAATCTACTGGTTGTAAATAGCTTTAGCCATTAGAGCAGTTGTCACCAACCCTAGTCTTGGAGATCTACTGGTTGTAAATAGCTTTAGCCACTAGAGCAGTGGTCACCAACCCTAGTCTTGGTAATCTACTGGTTGTAAATAGCTTTAGACACTAGAGCAGTGGTCACCAACCCTAGTCTTGGAGATCTACTGGTTGTAAATAGCTTTAGACACTAGAGCAGTGGTCACCAACCCTAGTCTTGGTAATCTATTGGTTGTAAATAGCTTTAGCCAATAGAGCAGTGGTCACCAACCCTAGTCTTGGTAATCTACTGGTTGTAAATAGCTTTAGCCATTAGAGCAGTGGTGACCAACCCTAGTCTTGGAGATCTACTGGTTGTAAATAGCTTTAGACACTAGAGCAGTGGTCACCAACCCTAGTCTTGGTAATCTATTGGTTGTAAATAGATTTAGCCACTAGAGCAGTGGTCACCAACCCTAGTCGTGGTAATCTACTGGTTGTAAATAGCTTTAGCCACTAGAGCAGTGGTCACCAACCCTAGTCTTGGTAATCTACTGGTTGTAAATAGCTTTAGCCACTAGAGCAGTGGTCACCAACCCTAGCCCTGGTAATCTACTGGTTGTAAATAGCTTTAGCCACTAGAGCAGTGGTCAACTACCCTAGTCTTAGTAATCTATTGGTTGTAAATAGCTTTAGCCACTAGAGCAGTGGTCACCAACCCTAGTCTTGGTAATCTACTGGTTGTAAATAGCTTTAGCCATTAGAGCAGTTGTCACCAACCCTAGTCTTGGAGATCTACTGGTTGTAAATAGCTTTAGCCACTAGAGCAGTGGTCACCAACCCCAGTCTTGGAGATCTACTGGTTGTAAATAGCTTTTGCCACTAGAGCAGTGGTCAACAACCCTAGTCTTAGTAATCTATTGGTTGTAAATAGCTTTAGCCACTAGAGCAGTGGTCACCAACCCTAGTCTTGGTAATCTACTGGTTGTAAATAGCTTTAGCCAGTAGATCAGTGGTCACCAACCCTAGTCTTGGAGATCTACTGGTTGTAAATAGCTTTAGACACTAGAGCAGTGGTCACCAACCTTAGTCTTGGTAATCTACTGGTTGTAAATAGCTTTAGCCACTAGAGCAGTGGTCAACAACCCTAGTCTTGGTAATCTACTGGTTGGAAATAGCTTTAGCCACTAGAGCAGTGGTTACCAACCCTAGTCTTGGTAATCTATTGGTTGTAAATAGCTTTAGACACTAGAGCAGTGGTCATCAACCCTAGTCCTGGTAATCTACTGGTTATAAATAGCTTTAGCCACTAGAGCAGTGGTCAACAACCCTAGTCTTAGTAATCTATTGGTTGTAAATAGCTTTAGCCACTAGAGCAGTGGTCACCAACCCTAGCCCTGGTAATCTACTGGTTGTAAATAGCTTTAGCCACTAGAGCAGTGGTCACCAACCCTAGTCTTGGTAATCTACTGGTTGTAAATAGCTTTAGACACTAGAGCAGTGGTCACCAACCCTAGTCTTGGTAATCTACTGGTTGTAAATAGCTTTAGCCACTAGAGCAGTGGTAAACAACCCTAGTCTTAGTAATCTATTGGTTGTAAATAGCTTTAGCCACTAGAGCAGTGGTCACCAACCCGAGTCTTGGTAATCTACTGGTTGTAAATAGCTTTAGACACTAGAGCAGTGGTCACCAACCCTAGTCTTGGAGATCTACTGGTTGTAAATAGCTTTAGACACTAGAGCAGTGGTCACCAACCCTAGTCTTGGTAATCTATTGGTTGTAAATAGCTTTAGCCACTAGAGCAGTGGTCACCGACCCTAGTCTTGGTAATCTACTGGTTGTAAATAGCTTTAGCCATTAGAGAAGTGGTCACCAACCCTAGTCTTGGAGATCTACTCATTGTAAATAGCTTTAGACACTAGAGCAGTGGTCACCAACCCTAGTCCTGGTAATCTACTGGTTGTAAATTGCTTTAGACACTAGAGCAGTGGTCACCAACCCTAGTCATGGTAATCTACTTGTTGTAAATAGCTTTAGACACTAGAGCAGTGGTCACCAACCCTAGTCCTGGTAATCTACTGGTTGTGAATAGCTTTAGCCACTAGAGCAGTGGTCACCAACCCTAGTCTTGGTAATCTACTGGTTGTAAATAGCTTTAGCCACTAGAGCAGTGGTCACCAACCCTAGCCCTGGTGATCTACTGGTTGTAAATAGCTTTAGCCACTAGAGGAGTGGTCACCAACCCTAGTCTTAGTAATCTATTGGTTGTAAATAGCTTTAGCCACTAGAGCAGTGGTCACCAACCCGAGTCTTGGTAATCTATTGGTTGTAAATAGATTTAGCCACTAGAGCACTGGTCAACAACCCTAGTCTTAGTAATCTATTGGTTGTAAATAGCTTTAGCCACTAGAGCAGTGGTCACCAACCCGAGTCTTGGTAATCTACTGGTTGTAAATAGCTTTAGACACTAGAGCAGTGGTCACCAACCCTAGTCTTGGTAATCTATTGGTTGTAAATAGCTTTAGCCACTAGAGCAGTGGTCACCAACCCGAGTCTTGGTAATCTACTGGTTGTAAATAGCTTTAGACACTAGAGCAGTGGTCACCAACCCTAGTCTTGGTAATCTACTGGTTGTAAATAGCTTTAGCCATTAGAGCAGTGGTGACCAACCCTAGTCTTGGAGATCTACTGGTTGTAAATAGCTTTAGACACTAGAGCAGTCGTCACCAACCCTAGTCTTGGTAATCTATTGGTTGTAAATAGATATAGCCACTAGAGCAGTGGTCACCAACCCTAGTCGTGGTAATCTACTGGTTGTAAATAGCTTTAGCCACTAGAGCAGTGGTCACCAACCCTAGTCTTGGTAATCTACTGGTTGTAAATAGCTTTAGCCACTAGAGCAGTGGTCACCAACCCTAGCCCTGGTAATCTACTGGTTGTAAATAGCTTTAGCCACTAGAGCAGTGGTCAACTACCCTAGTCTTAGTAATCTATTGGTTGTAAATAGCTTTAGCCACTAGAGCAGTGGTCACCAACCCTAGTCTTGGTAATCTACTGGTTGTAAATAGCTTTAGCCATTAGAGCAGTTGTCCCCAACCCTAGTCTTGGAGATCTACTGGTTGTAAATAGCTTTAGCCACTAGAGCAGTGGTCACCAACACCAGTCTTGGAGATCTACTGGTTGTACATAGCTTTTGCCACTAGAGCAGTGGTCAACAACCCTAGTCTTAGTAATCTATTGGTTGTAAATAGCTTTAGCCACTAGAGCAGTGGTCACCAACCCTAGTCTTGGTAATCTACTGGTTGTAAATAGCTTTAGCCAGTAGATCAGTGGTCACCAACCCTAGTCTTGGAGATCTACTGGTTCTAAATAGCTTTAGACACTAGAGCAGTGGTCACCAACCTTAGTCTTGGTAATCTACTGGTTGTAAATAGCTTTAGCCACTAGAGCAGTGGCCAACAACCCTAGTCTTAGTAATCTATTGGTTGTAAATAGCTTTAGCCACTAGAGCAGTGGTCGCCAACCCTAGCCCTGGTAATCTATTGGTTGTAAATAGCTTTAGCCACTAGAGCAGTGGTCACCCACCCTAGCCCTGGTAATCTACTGGTTGTAAATAGCTTTAGCCACTAGAGCAGTGGTCACCAACCCTAGTCTTGGTGATCTACTGGTTGTAAATAGCTTTAGCCACTAGAGCAGTGGTCACCAACCCTAGCCCTGGTAATCTACTGGTTGTAATTAGCTTTAGCCACTAGAGCAGTGGTCAACAACCCTAGTCTTAGTAATCTATTGGTTGTAAATAGCTTTAGCCACTAGAGCAGTGGTCACCAACCCTAGTCTTGATAATCTACTGGTTGTAAATAGCTTTAGCCATTAGAGCAGTTGTCACCAACCCTAGTCTTGGAGATCTACTGGTTGTAAATAGCTTTAGCCACTAGAGCAGTGGTCACCAACCCTAGTCTTGGTAATCTACTGGTTGTAAATAGCTTTAGCCATTAGAGCAGTGGTCACCAAGCCTAGTCTTGGAGATCTACTGGTTATAAATAGCATTAGACACTAGAGCAGTGGTCACCAATCCTAGTCTTGGTAATCTATTGGTTGGAAATAGCTTTAGCCACGAGAGCAGTGGTCAACAACCCTAGTCTTGGTAATCTACTGGTTGTAAATAGCTTTAGCCACTAGAGCAGTGGTTACCAACCCTAGTCTTGCTAATCTATTGGTTGTAAATAGCTTTAGCCACGAGAGCAGTGGTCAACAACCCTAGTCTTGGTAATCTACTGGTTGTAAATAGCTTTAGCCACTAGAGCAGTGGTCAACAACCCTAGTCTTGGTAATCTACTGGTTGGAAATAGCTTTAGCCACTAGAGCAGTGGTTACCAACCCTAGTCTTGGTAATCTATTGGTTGTAAATAGCTTTAGACACTAGAGCAGTGGTCATCAACCCTAGTCCTGGTAATCTACTGGTTATAAATAGCTTTAGCCACTAGAGCAGTGGTCAACAACCCTAGTCTTAGTAATCTATTGGTTGTAAATAGCTTTAGCCACTAGAGCAGTGGTCACCAACCCTAGCCCTGGTAATCTACTGGTTGTAAATAGCTTTAGCCACTAGAGCAGTGGTCACCAACCCTAGTCTTGGTAATCTACTGGTTGTAAATAGCTTTAGCCACTAGAGCAGTGGTCACCAACCCTAGCCCTGGTAATCTACTGGTTGTAAATAGCTTGTGCCACTAGAGCAGTGGTCAACAACCCTAGTCTTAGTAAACTATTGGTGTAAATAGCTTTAGCCACTAGAGCAGTGGTCACCAACCCTAGTCTTGGTAATCTACTGGTTGTAAATAGCTTTAGCAAGTAGAGCAGTGGTCACCAACCCTAGTCTTGGAGATCTACTGGTTGTAAATAGCTTTAGACACTAGAGCAGTGGTCACCAACCCTAGTCTTGGTAATCTACTGGTTGTAAATAGCTTTAGCCACTAGAGCAGTGGTCAACAACCCTAGTCTTAGTAATCTATTGGTTGTAAATAGCTTTAGACACTAGAGCAGTGGTCACCAACCCTAGTCTTGGTAATCTACTGGTTGTAAATAGCTTTAGTCACTAGAGCAGTGCATCAACAACCCTAGTCTTAGTAGTCTATTGGTTGTAAATAGCTTTAGCCACTAGAGCAGTGGTCGCGAACCCTAGCCCTGGTAATCTATTGGTTGTAAATAGCTTTAGCCACTAGAGCAGTGGTCACCAACCCTAGCCCTGGTAATCTACTGGTTGTAAATAGCTTTAGCCACTAGAGCAGTGGTCACCAACCCTAGTCTTGGTAATCTACTGGTTGTAAATAGCTTTAGCCACTAGAGCAGTGGTCACCAACCCTAGCCCTGGTAATCTACTGGTTGTAAATAGCTTTAGCCACTAGAGCAGTGGTCAACAACCCTAGTCTTAGTAATCTATTGGTTGTAAATAGCTTTAGCCACTAGAGCAGTGGTCACCAACCCGAGTCTTGGTAATCTACTGGTTGTAAATAGCTTTAGACACTAGAGCAGTGGTCACCAACCCTAGTCTTGGAGATCTACTGGTTGTAAATAGCTTTAGACACTAGAGCAGTCGTCACCAACCCTAGTCTTGGTAATCTATTGGTTGTAAATAGATTTAGCCACTAGAGCAGTGGTCAACAACCCTAGTCTTAGTAATCTATTGGTTGTAAATAGCTTTAGCCACTAGAGCAGTGGTCACCAACCCGAGTCTTGGTAATCTACTGGTTGTAAATAGCTTTAGACACTAGAGCAGTGGTCACCAACCCTAGTCTTGGAGATCTACTGGTTGTAAATAGCTTTAGACACTAGAGCAGTGGTCACCAACCCTAGTCTTGGTAATCTATTGGTTGTAAATAGCTTTAGCCACTAGAGCAGTGGTCACCGACCCTAGTCTTGGTAATCTACTGGTTGTAAATAGCTTTAGCCATTAGAGAAGTGGTCACCAACCCTAGTCTTGGAGATCTACTCATTGTAAATAGCTTTAGACACTAGAGCAGTGGTCACCAACCCTAGTCCTGGTAATCTACTGGTTGTAAATAGCTTTAGACACTAGAGCAGTGGTCACCAACCCTAGTCATGGTAATCTACTGGTTGTAAATAGCTTTAGACACTAGAGCAGTGGTCACCAACCCTAGTCTTGGTAATCTATTGGTTGTAAATAGCTTTAGCCACTAGAGCAGTGGTCACCGACCCTAGTCTTGGTAATCTACTGGTTGTAAATAGCTTTAGCCATTAGAGAAGTGGTCACCAACCCTAGTCTTGGAGATCTACTCATTGTAAATAGCTTTAGACACTAGAGCAGTGGTCACCAACCCTAGTCCTGGTAATCTACTGGTTGTAAATTGCTTTAGACACTAGAGCAGTGGTCACCAACCCTAGTCATGGTAATCTACTGGTTGTAAATAGCTTTAGACACTAGAGCAGTGGTCACCAACCCTAGTCCTGGTAATCTACTGGTTGTAAATAGCTTTAGCCACTAGAGCAGTGGTCACCAACCCTAGTCTTGGTAATCTACTGGTTGTAAATAGCTTTAGCCACTAGAGCAGTGGTCACCAACCCTAGCCCTGGTGATCTACTGGTTGTAAATAGCTTTAGCCACTAGAGCAGTGGTCACCAACCCTAGTCTTAGTAATCTATTGGTTGTAAATAGCTTTAGCCACTAGAGCAGTGGTCACCAACCCGAGTCTTGGTAATCTATTGGTTGTAAATAGATTTAGCCACTAGAGCACTGGTCAACAACCCTAGTCTTAGTAATCTATTGGTTGTAAATAGCTTTAGCCACTAGAGCAGTGGTCACCAACCCGAGTCTTGGTAATCTACTGGTTGTAAATAGCTTTAGACACTAGAGCAGTGGTCACCAACCCTAGTCTTGGTAATCTATTGGTTGTAAATAGATTTAGCCACTAGAGCAGTGGTCAACAACCCTAGTCGTGGTAATCTACTGGTTGTAAATAGCTTTAGCCACTAGAGCAGTGGTCACCAACCCTAGTCTTGGTAATCTACTGGTTGTAAATAGCTTTAGCCACTAGAGCAGTGGTCACCAACCCTAGCCCTGGTAATCTACTGGTTGTAAATAGCTTTAGCCACTAGAGCAGTGGTCAACTACCCTAGTCTTAGTAATCTATTGGTTGTAAATAGCTTTAGCCACTAGAGCAGTGGTCACCAACCCTAGTCTTGGTAATCTACTGGTTGTAAATAGCTTTAGCCAGTAGATCAGTGGTCACCAACCCTAGTCTTGGAGATCTACTGGTTCTAAATAGCTTTAGACACTAGAGCAGTGGTCACCAACCTTAGTCTTGGTAATCTACTGGTTGTAAATAGCTTTAGCCACTAGAGCAGTGGCCAACAACCCTAGTCTTAGTAATCTATTGGTTGTAAATAGCTTTAGCCACTAGAGCAGTGGTCGCCAACCCTAGCCCTGGTAATCTATTGGTTGTAAATAGCTTTAGCCACTAGAGCAGTGGTCACCCACCCTAGCCCTGGTAATCTACTGGTTGTAAATAGCTTTAGCCACTAGAGCAGTGGTCACCAACCCTAGTCTTGGTGATCTACTGGTTGTAAATAGCTTTAGCCACTAGAGCAGTGGTCACCAACCCTAGCCCTGGTAATCTACTGGTTGTAATTAGCTTTAGCCACTAGAGCAGTGGTCAACAACCCTAGTCTTAGTAATCTATTGGTTGTAAATAGCTTTAGCCACTAGAGCAGTGGTCACCAACCCTAGTCTTGGTAATCTACTGGTTGTAAATAGCTTTAGCCATTAGAGCAGTTGTCACCAACCCTAGTCTTGGAGATCTACTGGTTGTAAATAGCTTTAGCCACTAGAGCAGTGGTCACCAACCCTAGTCTTGGTAATCTACTGGTTGTAAATAGCTTTAGCCATTAGAGCAGTGGTCACCAAGCCTAGTCTTGGAGATCTACTGGTTGTAAATAGCATTAGACACTAGAGCAGTGGTCACCAATCCTAGTCTTGGTAATCTATTGGTTGGAAATAGCTTTAGCCACGAGAGCAGTGGTCAACAACCCTAGTCTTGGTAATCTACTGGTTGTAAATAGCTTTAGCCACTAGAGCAGTGGTTACCAACCCTAGTCTTGCTAATCTATTGGTTGTAAATAGCTTTAGCCACGAGAGCAGTGGTCAACAACCCTAGTCTTGGTAATCTACTGGTTGTAAATAGCTTTAGCCACTAGAGCAGTGGTCACCAACCCTAGCCCTGGTAATCTACTGGTTGTAATTAGCTTTAGCCACTAGAGCAGTGGTCAACAACCCTAGTCTTAGTAATCTATTGGTTGTAAATAGCTTTAGCCACTAGAGCAGTTGTCACCAACCCTAGTCTTGGAGATCTACTGGTTGTAAATAGCTTTAGCCATTAGAGCAGAGGTCACCAAGCCTAGTCTTGGAGATCTACTGGTTGTAAATAGCATTAGACACTAGAGCAGTGGTCACCAATCCTAGTCTTGGTAATCTATTGGTTGGAAATAGCTTTAGCCACGAGAGCAGTGGTCAACAACCCTAGTCTTGGTAATCTACTGGTTGTAAATAGCTTTAGCCACTAGAGCAGTGGTTACCAACCCTAGTCTTGCTAATCTATTGGTTGTAAATAGCTTTAGCCACGAGAGCAGTGGTCAACAACCCTAGTCTTGGTAATCTACTGGTTGTAAATATCTTTAGCCACTAGAGCAGTGGTCAACAACCCTAGTCTTGGTAATCTACTGGTTGGAAATAGCTTTAGCCACTAGAGCAGTGGTTACCAACCCTAGTCTTGGTAATCTATTGGTTGTAAATAGCTTTAGACACTAGAGCAGTGGTCATCAACCCTAGTCCTGGTAATCTACTGGTTATAAATAGCTTTAGCCACTAGAGCAGTGGTCAACAACCCTAGTCTTAGTAATCTATTGGTTGTAAATAGCTTTAGCCACTAGAGCAGTGGTCACCAACCCTAGCCCTGGTAATCTACTGGTTGTAAATAGCTTTAGCCACTAGAGCAGTGGTCACCAACCCTAGTCTTGGTAATCTACTGGTTGTAAATAGCTTTAGCCACTAGAGCAGTGGTCACCAACCCTAGCCCTGGTAATCTACTGGTTGTAAATAGCTTGTGCCACTAGAGCAGTGGTCAACAACCCTAGTCTTAGTAAACTATTGGTGTAAATAGCTTTAGCCACTAGAGCAGTGGTCACCAACCCTAGTCTTGGTAATCTACTGGTTGTAAATAGCTTTAGCCAGTAGAGCAGTGGTCACCAACCCTAGTCTTGGAGATCTACTGGTTGTAAATAGCTTTAGACACTAGAGCAGTGGTCACCAACCCTAGTCTTGGTAATCTACTGGTTGTAAATAGCTTTAGCCACTAGAGCAGTGGTCAACAACCCTAGTCTTGGTAATCTACTGGTTGTAAATAGCTTTAGTCACTAGAGCAGTGCATCAACAACCCTAGTCTTAGTAGTCTATTGGTTGTAAATAGCTTTAGCCACTAGAGCAGTGGTCGCGAACCCTAGCCCTGGTAATCTATTGGTTGTAAATAGCTTTAGCCACTAGTGCAGTGGTCACCAACCCTAGCCCTGGTAATCTACTGGTTGTAAATAGCTTTAGCCACTAGAGCAGTGGTCACCAACCCTAGTCTTGGTAATCTACTGGTTGTAAATAGCTTTAGCCACTAGAGCAGTGGTCACCAACCCTAGCCCTGGTAATCTACTGGTTGTAAATAGCTTTAGCCACTAGAGCAGTGGTCAACAACCCTAGTCTTAGTAATCTATTGGTTGTAAATAGCTTTAGCCACTAGAGCAGTGGTCACCAACCCGAGTCTTGGTAATCTACTGGTTGTAAATAGCTTTAGACACTAGAGCAGTGGTCACCAACCCTAGTCTTGGAGATCTACTGGTTGTAAATAGCTTTAGACACTAGAGCAGTCGTCACCAACCCTAGTCTTGGTAATCTATTGGTTGTAAATAGATTTAGCCACTAGAGCAGTGGTCAACAACCCTAGTCTTAGTAATCTATTGGTTGTAAATAGCTTTAGCCACTAGAGCAGTGGTCACCAACCCGAGTCTTGGTAATCTACTGGTTGTAAATAGCTTTAGACACTAGAGCAGTGGTCACCAACCCTAGTCTTGGAGATCTACTGGTTGTAAATAGCTTTAGACACTAGAGCAGTTGTCACCAACCCTAGTCTTGGTAATCTATTGGTTGTAAATAGCTTTAGCCACTAGAGCAGTGGTCACCGACCCTAGTCTTGGTAATCTACTGGTTGTAAATAGCTTTAGCCATTAGAGAAGTGGTCACCAACCCTAGTCTTGGAGATCTACTCATTGTAAATAGCTTTAGACACTAGAGCAGTGGTCACCAACCCTAGTCCTGGTAATCTACTGGTTGTAAATAGCTTTAGACACTAGAGCAGTGGTCACCAACCCTAGTCATGGTAATCTACTGGTTGTAAATAGCTTTAAACACTAGAGCAGTGGGCACCAACCCTAGTCCTGGTAATCTACTGGTTGTAAATAGCTTTAGCCACTAGAGCAGTGGTCACCAACCCTAGTCTTGGTAATCTACTGGTTGTAAATAGCTTTAGCCACTAGAGCAGTGGTCAACAACCCTAGCCCTGGTGATCTACTGGTTGTAAATAGCTTTAGCCACTAGAGCAGTGGTCAACAACCCTAGTCTTAGTAATCTATTGGTTGTAAATAGCTTTAGCCACTAGAGCAGTGGTCACCAACCCTAGCCCTGGTAATCTACTGGTTGTAAATAGCTTTAGCCACTAGAGCAGTGGTCACCAACCCTAGTCTTGGTAATCTACTGGTTGTAAATAGCTTTAGCCACTAGAGCAGTGGTCACCAACCCTAGCCCTGGTAATCTACTGGTTGTAAATAGCTTTAGCCACTAGAGCAGTGGTCAACAACCCTAGTCTTATTAATCTATTGGTTGTAAATAGCTTTAGCCACTAGAGCAGTGGTCACCATCCCGAGTCTTGGTAATCTACTGGTTGTAAATAGCTTTAGCCATTAGAGCAGTTGTCACCAACCCTAGTCTTGGAGATCTACTGGTTGTAAATAGCTTTAGCCACTAGAGCAGTGGTCACCAACCCTAGTCTTGGTAATCTACTGGTTGTAAATAGCTTTAGCCATTAGAGCAGTGGTCACCAAGCCTAGTCTTGGAGATCTACTGGTTGTAAATTGCATTAGACACTAGAGCAGTGGTCACCAATCCTAGTCTTGGTAATCTATTGGTTCGAAATAGCTTTAGCCACGAGAGCAGTGGTCAACAACCCTAGTCTTGGTAATCTACTGGTTGTAAATAGCTTTAGCCACTAGAGCAGTGGTTACCAACCCTAGTCTTGGTAATCTATTGGTTGTAAATAGCTTTAGCCACGAGAGCAGTGGTCAACAACCCTAGTCTTGGTAATCTACTGGTTGTAAATAGCTTTAGCCACTAGAGCAGTGGTCAACAACCCTAGTCTTGGTAATCTACTGGTTGGAAATAGCTTTAGCCACTAGAGCAGTGGTTACCAACCCTAGTCTTGGTAATCTATTGGTTGTAAATAGCTTTAGACACTAGAGCAGTGGTCATCAACCCTAGTCCTGGTAATCTACTGGTTATAAATAGCTTTAGCCACTAGAGCAGTGGTCAACAACCCTAGTCTTAGTAATCTATTGGTTGTAAATAGCTTTAGCCACTAGAGCAGTGGTCACCAACCCTAGCCCTGGTAATCTACTGGTTGTAAATAGCTTTAGCCACTAGAGCAGTGGTCACCAACCCTAGTCTTGGTAATCTACTGGTTGTAAATAGCTTTAGCCACTAGAGCAGTGGTCACCAACCCTAGCCCTGGTAATCTACTGGTTGTAAATAGCTTGTGCCACTAGAGCAGTGGTCAACAACCCTAGTCTTAGTAAACTATTGGTGTAAATAGCTTTAGCCACTAGAGCAGTGGTCACCAACCCTAGTCTTGGTAATCTACTGGTTGTAAATAGCTTTAGCCAGTAGAGGAGTGGTCACCAACCCTAGTCTTGGAGATCTACTGGTTGTAAATAGCTTTAGACACTAGAGCAGTGGTCACCAACCCTAGTCTTGGTAATCTACTGGTTGTAAATAGCTTTAGCCACTAGAGCAGTGGTCAACAACCCTAGTCTTAGTAATCTATTGGTTGTAAATAGCTTTAGACACTAGAGCAGTGGTCACCAACCCTAGTCTTGGTAATCTACTGGTTGTAAATAGCTTTAGTCACTAGAGCAGTGCATCAACAACCCTAGTCTTAGTAATCTATTGGTTGTAAATAGCTTTAGCCACTAGAGCAGTGGTCGCGAACACTAGCCCTGGTAATCTATTGGTTGTAAATAGCTTTAGCCACTAGAGCAGTGGTCACCAACCCTAGCCCTGGTAATCTACTGGTTGTAAATAGCTTTAGCCACTAGAGCAGTGGTCACCAACCCTAGTCTTGGTAATCTACTGGTTGTAAATAGCTTTAGCCACTAGAGCAGTGGTCACCAACCCTAGCCCTGGTAATCTACTGGTTGTAAATAGCTTTAGCCACTAGAGCAGTGGTCAACAACCCTAGTCTTAGTAATCTATTGGTTGTAAATAGCTTTAGCCACTAGAGCAGTGGTCACCAACCCGAGTCTTGGTAATCTACTGGTTGTAAATAGCTTTAGACACTAGAGCAGTGGTCACCAACCCTAGTCTTGGAGATCTACTGGTTGTAAATAGCTTTAGACACTAGAGCAGTCGTCACCAACCCTAGTCTTGGTAATCTATTGGTTGTAAATAGATTTAGCCACTAGAGCAGTGGTCAACAACCCTAGTCTTAGTAATCTATTGGTTGTAAATAGCTTTAGCCACTAGAGCAGTGGTCACCAACCCGAGTCTTGGTAATCTACTGGTTGTAAATAGCTTTAGACACTAGAGCAGTGGTCACCAACCCTAGTCTTGGAGATCTACTGGTTGTAAATAGCTTTAGACACTAGAGCAGTGGTCACCAACCCTAGTCTTGGTAATCTATTGGTTGTAAATAGCTTTAGCCACTAGAGCAGTGGTCACCGACCCTAGTCTTGGTAATCTACTGGTTGTAAATAGCTTTAGCCATTAGAGAAGTGGTCACCAACCCTAGTCTTGGAGATCTACTCATTGTAAATAGCTTTAGACACAAGAGCAGTGGTCACCAACCCTAGTCCTGGTAATCTACTGGTTGTAAATAGCTTTAGACACTAGAGCAGTGGTCACCAACCCTAGTCATGGTAATCTACTGGTTGTAAATAGCTTTAAACACTAGAGCAGTGGGCACCAACCCTAGTCCTGGTAATCTACTGGTTGTAAATAGCTTTAGCCACTAGAGCAGTGGTCACCAACCCTAGTCTTGGTAATCTACTGGTTGTAAATAGCTTTAGCCACTAGAGCAGTGGTCAACAACCCTAGCCCTGGTGATCTACTGGTTGTAAATAGCTTTAGCCACTAGAGCAGTGGTCAACAACCCTAGTCTTAGTAATCTATTGGTTGTAAATAGCTTTAGCCACTAGAGCAGTGGTCACCAACCCTAGCCCTGGTAATCTACTGGTTGTAAATAGCTTTAGCCACTAGAGCAGTGGTCACCAACCCTAGTCTTGGTAATCTACTGGTTGTAAATAGCTTTAGCCACTAGAGCAGTGGTCACCAACCCTAGCCCTGGTAATCTACTGGTTGTAAATAGCTTTAGCCACTAGAGCAGTGGTCAACAACCCTAGTCTTAGTAATCTATTGGTTGTAAATAGCTTTAGCCACTAGAGCAGTGGTCACCATCCCGAGTCTTGGTAATCTACTGGTTGTAAATAGCTTTAGCCATTAGGGCAGTTGTCACCAACCCTAGTCTTGGAGATCTACTGGTTGTAAATAGCTTTAGCCACTAGAGCAGTGGTCACCAACCCTAGTCTTGGTAATCTACTGGTTGTAAATAGCTTTAGCCATTAGAGCAGTGGTCACCAAGCCTAGTCTTGGAGATCTACTGGTTGTAAATAGCATTAGACACTAGAGCAGTGGTCACCAATCCTAGTCTTGGTAATCTATTGGTTCGAAATAGCTTTAGCCACGAGAGCAGTGGTCAACAACCCTAGTCTTGGTAATCTACTGGTTGTAAATAGCTTTAGCCACTAGAGCAGTGGTCACCAACCCTAGTCTTGGTAATCTACTGGTTGTAAATAGCTTTAGCCATTAGAGCAGTGGTCACCAAGCCTAGTCTTGGAGATCTACTGGTTGTAAATAGCATTAGACACTAGAGCAGTGGTCAACAACCCTAGTCTTGGTAATCTACTGGTTGGAAATAGCTTTAGCCACTAGAGCAGTGGTTACCAACCCTAGTCTTGGTAATCTATTGGTTGTAAATAGCTTTAGACACTAGAGCAGTGGTCATCAACCCTAGTCCTGGTAATCTACTGGTTATAAATAGCTTTAGCCACTAGAGCAGTGGTCAACAACCCTAGTCTTGGTAATCTACTGGTTGTAAATAGCTTTAGCCACTAGAGCAGTGGTCACCAACCCTAGCCCTGGTAATCTACTGGTTGGAAATAGCTTTAGCCACTAGAGCAGTGGTCACCAACCCTAGTCTTGGTAATCTACTGGTTGTAAATAGCTTTAGCCACTAGAGCAGTGGTCACCAACCCTAGCCCTGGTAATCTACTGGTTGTAAATAGCTTGTAGCCACTAGAGCAGTGGTCAACAACCCTAGTCTTAGTAATCTATTGGTTGTAAATAGCTTTAGCCACTAGAGCAGTGGTCACCAACCCTAGCCCTGGTAATCTACTGGTTGTAAATAGCTTTAGCCAGTAGAGCAGTGGTCACCAACCCTAGTCTTGGTAGATCTACTGGTTGTAAATAGCTTTAGACACTAGAGCAGTGGTCACCAACCCTAGCCCTGGTAATCTACTGGTTGTAAATAGCTTGTAGCCACTAGAGCAGTGGTCAACAACCCTAGTCTTAGTAATCTATTGGTTGTAAATAGCTTTAGACACTAGAGCAGTGGTCACCAACCCTAGTCTTGGTAATCTACTGGTTGTAAATAGCTTTAGCCACTAGAGCAGTGCATCAACAACCCTAGTCTTAGTAGATCTACTGGTTGTAAATAGCTTTAGCCACTAGAGCAGTGGTCGCGAACCCTAGCCCTGGTAATCTATTGGTTGTAAATAGCTTTAGCCACTAGAGCAGTGGTCACCAACCCTAGCCCTGGTAATCTACTGGTTGTAAATAGCTTTAGCCACTAGAGCAGTGGTCACCAACCCTAGTCTTGGTAATCTACTGGTTGTAAATAGCTTTAGCCACTAGAGCAGTGCGTCACCAACCCTAGCCCTGGTAATCTACTGGTTGTAAATAGCTTTAGCCACTAGAGCAGTGGTCAACAACCCTAGTCTTAGTAATCTATTGGTTGTAAATAGCTTTAGCCACTAGAGCAGTGGTCACCAACCCGAGTCTTGGTAATCTACTGGTTGTAAATAGCTTTAGACACTAGAGCAGTGGTCACCAACCCTAGTCTTGGAGATCTACTGGTTGTAAATAGCTTTAGACACTAGAGCAGTCGTCACCAACCCTAGTCTTGGTAATCTATTGGTTGTAAATAGATTTAGCCACTAGAGCAGTGGTCAACAACCCTAGTCTTAGTAATCTATTGGTTGTAAATAGCTTTAGCCACTAGAGCAGTGGTCACCAACCCGAGTCTTGGTAATCTACTGGTTGTAAATAGCTTTAGACACTAGAGCAGTGGTCACCAACCCTAGTCTTGGAGATCTACTGGTTGTAAATAGCTTTAGACACTAGAGCAGTGGTCACCAACCCTAGTCTTGGTAATCTATTGGTTGTAAATAGCTTTAGCCACTAGAGCAGTGGTCACCGACCCTAGTCTTGGTAATCTACTGGTTGTAAATAGCTTTAGCCATTAGAGAAGTGGTCACCAACCCTAGTCTTGGAGATCTACTCATTGTAAATAGCTTTAGACACAAGAGCAGTGGTCACCAACCCTAGTCCTGGTAATCTACTGGTTGTAAATAGCTTTAGACACTAGAGCAGTGGTCACCAACCCTAGTCATGGTAATCTACTGGTTGTAAATAGCTTTAAACACTAGAGCAGTGGGCACCAACCCTAGTCCTGGTAATCTACTGGTTGTAAATAGCTTTAGCCACTAGAGCAGTGGTCACCAACCCTAGTCTTGGTAATCTACTGGTTGTAAATAGCTTTAGCCACTAGAGCAGTGGTCAACAACCCTAGCCCTGGTGATCTACTGGTTGTAAATAGCTTTAGCCACTAGAGCAGTGGTCAACAACCCTAGTCTTAGTAATCTATTGGTTGTAAATAGCTTTAGCCACTAGAGCAGTGGTCACCAACCCTAGCCCTGGTAATCTACTGGTTGTAAATAGCTTTAGCCACTAGAGCAGTGGTCACCAACCCTAGTCTTGGTAATCTACTGGTTGTAAATAGCTTTAGCCACTAGAGCAGTGGTCACCAACCCTAGCCCTGGTAATCTACTGGTTGTAAATAGCTTTAGCCACTAGAGCAGTGGTCAACAACCCTAGTCTTAGTAATCTATTGGTTGTAAATAGCTTTAGCCACTAGAGCAGTGGTCACCATCCCGAGTCTTGGTAATCTACTGGTTGTAAATAGCTTTAGCCATTAGGGCAGTTGTCACCAACCCTAGTCTTGGAGATCTACTGGTTGTAAATAGCTTTAGCCACTAGAGCAGTGGTCACCAACCCTAGTCTTGGTAATCTACTGGTTGTAAATAGCTTTAGCCATTAGAGCAGTGGTCACCAAGCCTAGTCTTGGAGATCTACTGGTTGTAAATAGCATTAGACACTAGAGCAGTGGTCACCAATCCTAGTCTTGGTAATCTATTGGTTCGAAATAGCTTTAGCCACGAGAGCAGTGGTCAACAACCCTAGTCTTGGTAATCTACTGGTTGTAAATAGCTTTAGCCACTAGAGCAGTGGTTACCAACCCTAGTCTTGGTAATCTATTGGTTGTAAATAGCTTTAGCCACGAGAGCAGTGGTCAACAACCCTAGTCTTGGTAATCTACTGGTTGTAAATAGCTTTAGCCACTAGAGCAGTGGTCAACAACCCTAGTCTTGGTAATCTACTGGTTGGAAATAGCTTTAGCCACTAGAGCAGTGGTTACCAACCCTAGTCTTGGTAATCTATTGGTTGTAAATAGCTTTAGACACTAGAGCAGTGGTCATCAACCCTAGTCCTGGTAATCTACTGGTTATAAATAGCTTTAGCCACTAGAGCAGTGGTCAACAACCCTAGTCTTAGTAATCTATTGGTTGTAAATAGCTTTAGCCACTAGAGCAGTGGTCACCAACCCTAGCCCTGGTAATCTACTGGTTGTAAATAGCTTTAGCCACTAGAGCAGTGGTCACCAACCCTAGTCTTGGTAATCTACTGGTTGTAAATAGCTTTAGCCACTAGAGCAGTGGTCACCAACCCTAGCCCTGGTAATCTACTGGTTGTAAATAGCTTGTGCCACTAGAGCAGTGGTCAACAACCCTAGTCTTAGTAAACTATTGGTGTAAATAGCTTTAGCCACTAGAGCAGTGGTCACCAACCCTAGTCTTGGTAATCTACTGGTTGTAAATAGCTTTAGCCAGTAGAGCAGTGGTCACCAACCCTAGTCTTGGAGATCTACTGGTTGTAAATAGCTTTAGACACTAGAGCAGTGGTCACCAACCCTAGTCTTGGTAATCTACTGGTTGTAAATAGCTTTAGCCACTAGAGCAGTGGTCAACAACCCTAGTCTTAGTAATCTATTGGTTGTAAATAGCTTTAGACACTAGAGCAGTGGTCACCAACCCTAGTCTTGGTAATCTACTGGTTGTAAATAGCTTTAGTCACTAGAGCAGTGCATCAACAACCCTAGTCTTAGTAATCTATTGGTTGTAAATAGCTTTAGCCACTAGAGCAGTGGTCGCGAACACTAGCCCTGGTAATCTATTGGTTGTAAATAGCTTTAGCCACTAGAGCAGTGGTCACCAACCCTAGCCCTGGTAATCTACTGGTTGTAAATAGCTTTAGCCACTAGAGCAGTGGTCACCAACCCTAGTCTTGGTAATCTACTGGTTGTAAATAGCTTTAGCCACTAGAGCAGTGGTCACCAACCCTAGCCCTGGTAATCTACTGGTTGTAAATAGCTTTAGCCACTAGAGCAGTGGTCAACAACCCTAGTCTTAGTAATCTATTGGTTGTAAATAGCTTTAGCCACTAGAGCAGTGGTCACCAACCCGAGTCTTGGTAATCTACTGGTTGTAAATAGCTTTAGACACTAGAGCAGTGGTCACCAACCCTAGTCTTGGAGATCTACTGGTTGTAAATAGCTTTAGACACTAGAGCAGTCGTCACCAACCCTAGTCTTGGTAATCTATTGGTTGTAAATAGATTTAGCCACTAGAGCAGTGGTCAACAACCCTAGTCTTAGTAATCTATTGGTTGTAAATAGCTTTAGCCACTAGAGCAGTGGTCACCAACCCGAGTCTTGGTAATCTACTGGTTGTAAATAGCTTTAGACACTAGAGCAGTGGTCACCAACCCTAGTCTTGGAGATCTACTGGTTGTAAATAGCTTTAGACACTAGAGCAGTGGTCACCAACCCTAGTCTTGGTAATCTATTGGTTGTAAATAGCTTTAGCCACTAGAGCAGTGGTCACCGACCCTAGTCTTGGTAATCTACTGGTTGTAAATAGCTTTAGCCATTAGAGAAGTGGTCACCAACCCTAGTCTTGGAGATCTACTCATTGTAAATAGCTTTAGACACTAGAGCAGTGGTCACCAACCCTAGTCCTGGTAATCTACTGGTTGTAAATAGCTTTAGACACTAGAGCAGTGGTCACCAACCCTAGTCATGGTAATCTACTGGTTGTAAATAGCTTTAAACACTAGAGCAGTGGGCACCAACCCTAGTCCTGGTAATCTACTGGTTGTAAATAGCTTTAGCCACTAGAGCAGTGGTCACCAACCCTAGTCTTGGTAATCTACTGGTTGTAAATAGCTTTAGCCACTAGAGCAGTGGTCAACAACCCTAGCCCTGGTGATCTACTGGTTGTAAATAGCTTTAGCCACTAGAGCAGTGGTCAACAACCCTAGTCTTAGTAATCTATTGGTTGTAAATAGCTTTAGCCACTAGAGCAGTGGTCACCAACCCTAGCCCTGGTAATCTACTGGTTGTAAATAGCTTTAGCCACTAGAGCAGTGGTCACCAACCCTAGTCTTGGTAATCTACTGGTTGTAAATAGCTTTAGCCACTAGAGCAGTGGTCACCAACCCTAGCCCTGGTAATCTACTGGTTGTAAATAGCTTTAGCCACTAGAGCAGTGGTCAACAACCCTAGTCTTAGTAATCTATTGGTTGTAAATAGCTTTAGCCACTAGAGCAGTGGTCACCATCCCGAGTCTTGGTAATCTACCGGTTGTAAATAGCTTTAGACACTAGAGCAGTGGTCACCAACCCTAGTCTTGGTAATCTATTGGTTGTAAATAGATTTAGCCACTAGAGCAGTGGTCACCAACCCTAGCCCTGGTAATCTACTGGTTGTAAATAGCTTTAGCCACTAGAGCAGATGTCAACAACCCTAGTCTTAGTAATCTATTGGTTGTAAATAGCTTTAGCCACTAGAGCAGTGGTCACCAACCCGAGTCTTGGTAATCTACTGGTTGTAAATAGCTTTAGACACTAGAGCAGTGGTCTAGTCTTGGTAATCTATGGTTGTAAATAGCTTTAGACACTAGAGCAGTGGTCATCAACCGTAGTCCTGGTAATCTACTGGTTATAAATAGCTTTAGCTACTAGAGCAGTGGTCAACAACCCTAGTCTTAGTAATCTATTGGTTGTAAATAGCTTTAGCCACTAGAGCAGTGGGCACCAACCCTAGCCCTGGTAATCTACTGGTTGTAAATAGCTTTAGCCACTAGAGCAGTGGTCACCAACCCTAGTCTTGGTAATCTACTGGTTGTAAATAGCTTTAGCCACTAGAGCAGTGGTCACCAACCCTAGCCCTGGTGATCTACTGGTTGTAAATAGCTTGTAGCCACTAGAGCAGTGGTCAACAACCCTAGTCTTAGTAAACTATTGGTTGTAAATAGCTTTAGCCACTAGAGCAGTGGTCACCAACCCTAGCCCTGGTAATCTACTGGTTGTAAATAGCTTTAGCCACTAGAGCAGTGGTCACCAACCCTAGTCTTGGTAATCTACTGGTTGTAAATAGCTTTAGCCACTAGAGCAGTGGTCACCAACCCTAGCCCTGGTAATCTACTGGTTGTAAATAGCTTTAGCCACTAGAGCAGTGGTCAACAACCCTAGTCTTAGTAATCTATTGGTTGTAAATAGCTTTAGCCACTAGAGCAGTGGTCACCATCCCGAGTCTTGGTAATCTACCGGTTGTAAATAGCTTTAGACACTAGAGCAGTGGTCACCAACCCTAGTCTTGGTAATCTATTGGTTGTAAATAGATTTAGCCACTAGAGCAGTGGTCACCAACCCTAGCCCTGGTAATCTACTGGTTGTAAATAGCTTTAGCCACTAGAGCAGATGTCAACAACCCTAGTCTTAGTAATCTATTGGTTGTAAATAGCTTTAGCCACTAGAGCAGTGGTCACCAACCCGAGTCTTGGTAATCTACTGGTTGTAAATAGCTTTAGACATTAGAGCAGTGGTCACCAACCCTACTCTTGGAGATCTACTGGTTGTAAATAGCTTTAGACACTAGAGCAGTGGTCACCAACCCTAGTCTTGGTAATCTATTGGTTGTAAATAGATTTAGCCACTAGAGCAGTGGTCAACAACCCTAGTCTTAGTAATCTATTGGTTGTAAATAGCTTTAGCCACTAGAGCAGTGGTCACCAACCCGAGTCTTGGTAATCTACTGGTTGTAAATAGCTTTAGACACTAGAGCAGTGGTCACCAACCCTAGTCTTGGTAATCTACTGGTTGTAAATAGCTTTAGCCATTAGAGCAGTGGTGACCAACCCTAGTCTTGGAGATCTACTGGCTGTAAATAGCTTTAGACACTAGAGCAGTGGTCACCAACCCTAGTCTTGGTAATCTATTGGTTGTAAATAGCTTTAGCCAATAGAGCAGTGGTCACCAACCCTAGTCTTGGTAATCTACTGGTTGTAAATAGCTTTAGCCATTAGAGCAGTGGTGACCAACCCTAGTCTTGGAGATCTACTGGTTGTTAATAGCTTTAGACACTAGAGCAGTGGTCACCAACCCTAGTCTTGGTAATCTATTGGTTGTAAATAGATTTAGCCACTAGAGCAGTGGTCACCAACCCTAGTCGTGGTAATCTACTGGTTGTAAATAGCTTTAGCCACTAGAGCAGTGGTCACCAACCCTAGTCTTGGTAATCTACTGGTTGTAAATAGCTTTAGCCACTAGAGCAGTGGTCACCAACCCTAGCCCTGGTGATCTACTGGTTGTAAATAGCTTTAGCCACTAGAGCAGTGGTCAACAACCCTAGTCTTAGTAATCTATTGGTTGTAAATAGCTTTAGCCACTAGAGCAGTGGTCACCAACCCTAGCCCTGGTAATCTACTGGTTGTAAATAGCTTTAGCCACTAGAGCAGTGGTCACCAACCCTAGTCTTGGTAATCTACTGGTTGTAAATAGCTTTAGCCACTAGAGCAGTGGTCACCAACCCTAGCCCTGGTAATCTACTGGTTGTAAATAGCTTTAGCCACTAGAGCAGTGGTCAACAACCCTAGTCTTAGTAATCTATTGGTTGTAAATAGCTTTAGCCACTAGAGCAGTGGTCACCAACCCGAGTCTTGGTAATCTATTGGTTGTAAATAGATTTAGCCACTAGAGCAGTGGTCAACAACCCTAGTCTTAGTAATCTATTGGTTGTAAATAGCTTTAGCCACTAGAGCAGTGGTCACCAACCCGAGTCTTGGTAATCTACCGGTTGTAAATAGCTTTAGACACTAGAGCAGTGGTCACCAACCCTAGTCTTGTTAATCTATTGGTTGTAAATAGATTTAGCCACTAGAGCAGTGGTCAACAACCCTAGTCTTAGTAATCTATTGGTTGTAAATAGCTTTAGCCACTAGAGCAGTGGTCACCAACCCGAGTCTTGGTAATCTACTGGTTGTAAATAGCTTTAGACACTAGAGCAGTGGTCACCAACCCTAGTCTTGGAGATCTACTGGTTGTAAATAGCTTTAGACACTAGAGCAGTGGTCACCAACCCTAGTCTTGGTAATCTATTGGTTGTAAATAGCTTTAGCCAATAGAGCAGTGGTCACCAACCCTAGTCTTGGAGATCTACTGGTTGTAAATAGCTTTAGACACTAGAGCAGTGGTCACCAACCCTAGTCTTGGTAATCTATTGGTTGTAAATAGATTTAGCCACTAGAGCAGTGGTCTCCAACCCTAGTCGTGGTAATGTACTGGTTGTAATTAGCTTTAGCCACTAGAGCAGTGGTCACCAACCCTAGTCTTGGTAATCTACTGGTTGTAAATAGCTTTAGCCACTAGAGCAGTGGTCACCAACCCTAGCCCTGGTCATCTACTGGTTGTAAATAGCTTTAGCCACTAGAGCAGTGGTCAACAACCCTAGTCTTAGTAATCTATTGGTTGTAAATAGCTTTAGCCACTAGAGCAGTGGTCACCAACCCTAGTCTTGGTAATCTACTGGTTGTAAATAGCTTTAGCCATTAGAGCAGTTGTCACCAACCCTAGTCTTGGAGATCTACTGGTTGTAAATAGCTTTAGCCACTAGAACAGTGGTCACCAACCCTAGTCTTGGAGATCTACTGGTTGTAAATAGCTTTTGCCACTAGAGCAGTGGTCAACAACCCTAGTCTTAGTAATCTATTGGTTGTAAATAGCTTTAGCCACTAGAGCAGTGGTCACCAACCCTAGTCTTGGTAATCTACTGGTTGTAAATAGCTTTAGCCAGTAGATCAGTGGTCACCAACCCTAGTCTTGGAGATCTACTGGTTGTAAATAGCTTTAGACACTAGAGCAGTGGTCACCAACCCTAGTCTTGGTAATCTACTGGTTGTAAATAGCTTTAGCCACTAGAGCAGTGGTCACCAAGCCTAGTCTTGGAGATCTACTGGTTGTAAATAGCATTAGACACTAGAGCAGTGGTCACCAATCCTAGTCTTGGTAATCTATTGGTTGGAAATAGCTTTAGCCACGAGAGCAGTGGTCAACAACCCTAGTCTTGGTAATCTACTGGTTGTAAATAGCTTTAGCCACTAGAGCAGTGGTTACCAACCCTAGTCTTGGTAATCTATTGGTTGTAAATAGCTTTAGCCACGAGAGCAGTGGTCAACAACCCTAGTCTTGGTAATCTACTGGTTGTAAATAGCTTTAGCCACTAGAGCAGTGGTCAACAACCCTAGTCTTGGTAATCTACTGGTTGGAAATAGCTTTAGCCACTAGAGCAGTGGTTACCAACCCTAGTCTTGGTAATCTATTGGTTGTAAATAGCTTTAGACACTAGAGCAGTGGTCATCAACCCTAGTCCTGGTAATCTACTGGTTGTAAATAGCTTTAGCCACTAGAGCAGTGGTCAACAACCCTAGTCTTAGTAATCTATTGGTTGTAAATAGCTTTAGCCACTAGAGCAGTGGTCACCAACCCTAGCCCTGGTAATCTACTGGTTGTAAATAGCTTTAGCCACTAGAGCAGTGGTCACCAACCCTAGTCTTGGTAATCTACTGGTTGTAAATAGCTTTAGCCACTAGAGCAGTGGTCACCAACCCTAGCCCTGGTAATCTACTGGTTGTAAATAGCTTGTGCCACTAGAGCAGTGGTCAACAACCCTAGTCTTAGTAATCTATTGGTGTAAATAGCTTTAGCCACTAGAGCAGTGGTCACCAACCCTAGTCTTGGTAATCTACTGGTTGTAAATAGCTTTAGCCAGTAGAGCAGTGGTCACCAACCCTAGTCTTGGAGATCTACTGGTTGTAAATAGCTTTAGACACTAGAGCAGTGGTCACCAACCCTAGTCTTGGTAATCTACTGGTTGTAAATAGCTTTAGCCACTAGAGCAGTGGTCAACAACCCTAGTCTTAGTAATCTATTGGTTGTAAATAGCTTTAGCCACTAGAGCAGTGGTCGCCAACCCTAGCCCTGGTAATCTATTGGTTGTAAATAGCTTTAGCCACTAGAGCAGTGGTCACCAACCCTAGCCCTGGTAATCTACTGGTTGTAAATAGCTTTAGCCACTAGAGCAGTGGTCAACAACCCTAGTCTTAGTAATCTATTGGTTGTAAATAGCTTTAGCCACTAGAGCAGTGGTCACCAACCCTAGTCTTGGTAATCTACTGGTTGTAAATAGCTTTAGCCATTAGAGCAGTTGTCACCAACCCTAGTCTTGGAGATCTACTGGTTGTAAATAGCTTTAGCCACTAGAGCAGTGGTCACCAACCCTAGTCTTGGAGATCTACTGGTTGTAAATAGCTTTTGCCACTAGAGCAGTGGTCAACTACCCTAGTCTTAGTAATCTATTGGTTGTAAATAGCTTTAGCCACTAGAGCAGTGGTCACCAACCCTAGTCTTGGTAATCTACTGGTTGTAAATAGCTTTAGCCAGTAGATCAGTGGTCACCAACCCTAGTCTTGGAGATCTACTGGTTGTAAATAGCTTTAGACACTAGAGCAGTGGTCACCAACCCTAGTCTTGGTAATCTACTGGTTGTAAATAGCTTTAGCCACTAGAGCAGTGGTCACCAAGCCTAGTCTTGGAGATCTACTGGTTGTAAATAGCATTAGACACTAGAGCAGTGGTCACCAATCCTAGTCTTGGTAATCTATTGGTTGGAAATAGCTTTAGCCACGAGAGCAGTGGTCAACAACCCTAGTCTTGGTAATCTACTGGTTGTAAATAGCTTTAGCCACTAGAGCAGTGGTTACCAACCCTAGTCTTGGTAATCTATTGGTTGTAAATAGCTTTAGCCACGAGAACCCTAGTCTTAGTAATCTACTGGTTGTAAATAGCTTTAGCCATTAGAGCAGTGGTCACCAACCCTAGCCCTGGTAATCTACTGGTTGTAAATAGCTTTAGCCACTAGAGCAGTGGTCACCAACCCTAGTCTTTGAGATCTACTTGTTGTAAATAGCTTTAGCCACTAGAGCAGTGGTCACCAACCCTAGTCTTGGTAATCTACTGGTTGTAAATAGCTTTAGCCATTAGAGCAGTTGTCTCCAACCCTAGTCTTGGAGATCTACTGGTTGTAAATAGCTTTAGCCACTAGAGCAGTGGTCACCAACCCTAGTCTTTGAGATCTACTGGTTGTAAATAGCTTTAGACACTAGAGCAGTGGTCACCAACCCTACTCTTGGAGATCTACTGGTTGTAAATAGCTTTAGCCATTAGAGCAGTGGTCACCAAGACTAGTCTTGGAGATCTACTGGTTGTAAATAGCTTTAGACACTAGAGCAGTGGTCACCAACCCTAGTCTTGGTAATCTATTGGTTGGAAATAGCTTTAGCCACGAGAGCAGTGGTCAAAACCCTAGTCTTGGTAATCTACTGGTTGTAAATAGCTTTAGCCACTAGAGCAGTGGTTACCAACCCTAGTCTTGGTAATCTATTGGTTGTAAATAGCTTTAGCCATTAGAGCAGTGGTCACCAACCCTAGTCTTGGAGATCTACTCGTTGTAAATAGCTTTAGACACTAGAGCAGTGGTCACCAACTTTAGTCCTGGTAATCTACTGGTTGTAAATAGCTTTAGACACTAGAGCAGTGGTCAACAACCCTAGTCCTGGTAATCTACTGGTTGTAAATAGCTTTAGCCACTAGAGCAGTGGTCACCAACCCTAGTCTTGGTAATCTACTGGTTGTAAATAGCTTTAGCCACTAGAGCAGTGGTCACCAACCCTAGCCCTGGTGATCTACTGGTTGTAAATAGCTTTAGCCACTATAGCAGTGGTCATCAACCCTAGTCTTAGTAATCTATTGGTTGTGAATAGCTTTAGCCACTAGAGCAGTGGTCGCGAACCCTAGCCCTAGTAATCTATTGGTTGTAAATAGCTTTAGCCACTAGAGCAGTGGTCAACAACCCTAGTCTTGGTAATCTACTGGTTGTAAATAGCTTTAGCCACTAGAGCAGTGGTCAACAACCCTAGTCTTGGTAATCTACTGGTTGGAAATAGCTTTAGCCACTAGAGCAGTGGTTACCAACCCTAGTCTTGGTAATCTATTGGTTGTAAATAGCTTTAGACACTAGAGCAGCTGTCATCAACCCTAGTCCTGGTAATCTACTGGTTGTAATTAGCTTTAGCCACTAGAGCTGTGGTCAACAACCCTAGTCTTAGTAATCTATTGGTTGTAAATAGCTTTAGCCACTAGAGCAGTGGTCAACAACCCTAGTCTTAGTAATCTATTGGTTGTAAATAGCTTTAGCCACTAGAGCAGTGGTCACCAACCCTAGCCCTGGTAATCTACTGGTTGTAAATAGCTTTAGCCACTAGAGCAGTGGTCACCAACCCTAGTCTTGGTAATCTACTGGTTGTAAATAGCTTTAGCCACTAGAGCAGTGGTCACCAACCCTAGCCCTGGTAATCTACTGGTTGTAAATAGCTTGTGCCACTAGAGCAGTGGTCAACAACCCTAGTCTTAGTAATCTATTGGTGTAAATAGCTTTAGCCACTAGAGCAGTGGTCACCAACCCTAGTCTTGGTAATCTACTGGTTGTAAATAGCTTTAGCCAGTAGAGCAGTGGTCACCAACCCTAGTCTTGGAGATCTACTGGTTGTAAATAGCTTTAGACACTAGAGCAGTGGTCACCAACCCTAGTCTTGGTAATCTACTGGTTGTAAATAGCTTTAGCCACTAGAGCAGTGGTCAACAACCCTAGTCTTAGTAATCTATTGGTTGTAAATAGCTTTAGCCACTAGAGCAGTGGTCACCAACCCTAGTCTTGGTAATCTACTGGTTGTAAATAGCTTTAGCCATTAGAGCAGTTGTCACCAACCCTAGTCTTGGAGATCTACTGGTTGTAAATAGCTTTAGCCACTAGAGCAGTGGTCACCAACCCTAGTCTTGGAGATCTACTGGTTGTAAATAGCTTTTGCCACTAGAGCAGTGGTCAACTACCCTAGTCTTAGTAATCTATTGGTTGTAAATAGCTTTAGCCACTAGAGCAGTGGTCACCAACCCTAGTCTTGGTAATCTACTGGTTGTAAATAGCTTTAGCCAGTAGATCAGTGGTCACCAACCCTAGTCTTGGAGATCTACTGGTTGTAAATAGCTTTAGACACTAGAGCAGTGGTCACCAACCCTAGTCTTGGTAATCTACTGGTTGTAAATAGCTTTAGCCACTAGAGCAGTGGTCACCAAGCCTAGTCTTGGAGATCTACTGGTTGTAAATAGCATTAGACACTAGAGCAGTGGTCACCAATCCTAGTCTTGGTAATCTATTGGTTGGAAATAGCTTTAGCCACGAGAGCAGTGGTCAACAACCCTAGTCTTGGTAATCTACTGGTTGTAAATAGCTTTAGCCACTAGAGCAGTGGTTACCAACCCTAGTCTTGGTAATCTATTGGTTGTAAATAGCTTTAGCCACGAGAACCCTAGTCTTAGTAATCTACTGGTTGTAAATAGCTTTAGCCATTAGAGCAGTGGTCACCAACCCTAGCCCTGGTAATCTACTGGTTGTAAATAGCTTTAGCCACTAGAGCAGTGGTCACCAACCCTAGTCTTTGAGATCTACTTGTTGTAAATAGCTTCAGCCACTAGAGCAGTGGTCACCAACCCTAGTCTTGGTAATCTACTGGTTGTAAATAGCTTTAGCCATTAGAGCAGTTGTCTCCAACCCTAGTCTTGGAGATCTACTGGTTGTAAATAGCTTTAGCCACTAGAGCAGTGGTCACCAACCCTAGTCTTTGAGATCTACTGGTTGTAAATAGCTTTAAACACTAGAGCAGTGGTCACCAACCCTACTCTTGGAGATCTACTGGTTGTAAATAGCTTTAGCCATTAGAGCAGTGGTCACCAAGACTAGTCTTGGAGATCTACTGGTTGTAAATAGCTTTAGACACTAGAGCAGTGGTCACCAACCCTAGTCTTGGTAATCTATTGGTTGGAAATAGCTTTAGCCACGAGAGCAGTGGTCAAAACCCTAGTCTTGGTAATCTACTGGTTGTAAATAGCTTTAGCCACTAGAGCAGTGGTTACCAACCCTAGTCTTGGTAATCTATTGGTTGTAAATAGCTTTAGCCATTAGAGCAGTGGTCACCAACCCTAGTCTTGGAGATCTACTCGTTGTAAATAGCTTTAGACACTAGAGCAGTGGTCACCAACTTTAGTCCTGGTAATCTACTGGTTGTAAATAGCTTTAGACACTAGAGCAGTGGTCAACAACCCTAGTCCTGGTAATCTACTGGTTGTAAATAGCTTTAGCCACTAGAGCAGTGGTCACCAACCCTAGTCTTGGTAATCTACTGGTTGTAAATAGCTTTAGCCACTAGAGCAGTGGTCACCAACCCTAGCCCTGGTGATCTACTGGTTGTAAATAGCTTTAGCCACTATAGCAGTGGTCATCAACCCTAGTCTTAGTAATCTATTGGTTGTGAATAGCTTTAGCCACTAGAGCAGTGGTCGCGAACCCTAGCCCTAGTAATCTATTGGTTGTAAATAGCTTTAGCCACTAGAGCAGTGGTCAACAACCCTAGTCTTGGTAATCTACTGGTTGTAAATAGCTTTAGCCACTAGAGCAGTGGTCAACAACCCTAGTCTTGGTAATCTACTGGTTGGAAATAGCTTTAGCCACTAGAGCAGTGGTTACCAACCCTAGTCTTGGTAATCTATTGGTTGTAAATAGCTTTAGACACTAGAGCAGCTGTCATCAACCCTAGTCCTGGTAATCTACTGGTTGTAATTAGCTTTAGCCACTAGAGCTGTGGTCAACAACCCTAGTCTTAGTAATCTATTGGTTGTAAATAGCTTTAGCCACTAGAGCAGTGGTCACCAACCCTAGCCCTGGTAATCTACTGGTTGTAAATAGCTTTAGCCACTAGAGCAGTGGTCACCAACCCTAGTCTTGGTAATCTACTGGTTGTAAATAGCTTTAGCCACTAGAGCAGTGGTCACCAACCCTAGCCCTGGTAATCTACTGGTTGTAAATAGCTTGTCCCACTAGAGCAGTGGTCAACAACCCTAGTCTTAGTAATCTATTGGTGTAAATAGCTTTAGCCACTAGAGCAGTGGTCACCAACCCTAGTCTTGGTAATCTACTGGTTGTAAATAGCTGTAGCCAGTAGAGCAGTGGTCACCAACCCTAGTCTTGGAGATCTACTGGTTGTAAATAGCTTTAGACACTAGAGCAGTGGTCACCAACCCTAGTCTTGGTAATCTACTGGTTGTAAATAGCTTTAGCCACTAGAGCAGTGGTCAACAACCCTAGTCTTAGTAATCTATTGGTTGTAAATAGCTTTAGCCACTAGAGCAGTGGTCGCCAACCCTAGCCCTGGTAATCTATTGGTTGTAAATAGCTTTAGCCACTAGAGCAGTGGTCACCAACCCTAGCCCTGGTAATCTACTGGTTGTAAATAGCTTTAGCCACTACAGCAGTGGTCACCAACCCTAGTCTTGGTAATCTACTGGTTGTAAATAGCTTTAGCCACTAGAGCAGTGGTCACCAACCCTAGCCCTGGTAATCTACTGGTTGTAAATAGCTTTAGCCACTAGAGCAGTGGTCAACAACCCTAGTCTTAGTAATCTATTGGTTGTAAATAGCTTTAGCCACTAGAGCAGTGGTCACCAACCCTAGTCTTGGTAATCTACTGGTTGTAAATAGCTTTAGCCATTAGAGCAGTTGTCTCCAACCCTAGTCTTGGAGATCTACTGGTTGTAAATAGCTTTAGCCACTAGAGCAGTGGTCACCAACCCTAGTCTTGGAGATGTACTGGTTGTAAATAGCTTTAGACACTAGAGCAGTGGTCACCAACCCTAGTCTTGGTAATCTACTGGTTGTAAATAGCTTTAACCACTAGAGCAGTGGTCAACAACCCTAGTCTTAGTAATCTATTGGTTGTAAATAGCTTTAGCCACTAGAGCAGTGGTCACAACCCGAGTCTTGGTAATCTACTGGTTGTAAATAGCTTTAGACACTAGAGCAGTGGTCACCAACCCTACTCTTGGAGATCTACTGGTTGTAAATAGCTTTAGCCATTAGAGCAGTGGTCACCAAGACTGGTCTTGGAGATCTACTGGTTGTAAATAGCTTTAGACACTTGAGCAGTGGTCACCAACCCTAGTCTTGGTAATCTATTGGTTGGAAATAGCTTTAGCCACGAGAGCAGTGGTCAAAACCCTAGTCTTGGTAATCTACTGGTTGTAAATAGCTTTAGCCACTAGAGCAGTGGTTACCAACCCTAGTCTTGGTAATCTATTGGTTGTAAATAGCTTTAGCCATTAGAGCAGTGGTCACCAACCCTAGTCTTGGAGATCTACTCGTTGTAAATAGCTTTAGACACTAGAGCAGTGGTCACCAACTTTAGTCCTGGTAATCTACTGGTTGTAAATAGCTTTAGACACTAGAGCAGTGGTCAACAACCCTAGTCCTGGTAATCTACTGGTTGTAAATAGCTTTAGCCACTAGAGCAGTGGTCACCAACCCTAGTCTTGGTAATCTACTGGTTGTAAATAGCTTTAGCCACTAGAGCAGTGGTCACCAACCCTAGCCCTGGTGATCTACTGGTTGTAAATAGCTTTAGCCACTATAGCAGTGGTCATCAACCCTAGTCTTAGTAATCTATTGGTTGTGAATAGCTTTAGCCACTAGAGCAGTGGTCGCGAACCCTAGCCCTAGTAATCTATTGGTTGTAAATAGCTTTAGCCACTAGAGCAGTGGTCAACAACCCTAGTCTTGGTAATCTACTGGTTGTAAATAGCTTTAGCCACTAGAGCAGTGGTCAACAACCCTAGTCTTGGTAATCTACTGGTTGGAAATAGCTTTAGCCACTAGAGCAGTGGTTACCAACCCTAGTCTTGGTAATCTATTGGTTGTAAATAGCTTTAGACACTAGAGCAGCTGTCATCAACCCTAGTCCTGGTAATCTACTGGTTGTAATTAGCTTTAGCCACTAGAGCTGTGGTCAACAACCCTAGTCTTAGTAATCTATTGGTTGTAAATAGCTTTAGCCACTAGAGCAGTGGTCACCAACCCTAGCCCTGGTAATCTACTGGTTGTAAATAGCTTTAGCCACTAGAGCAGTGGTCACCAACCCTAGTCTTGGTAATCTACTGGTTGTAAATAGCTTTAGCCACTAGAGCAGTGGTCACCAACCCTAGCCCTGGTAATCTACTGGTTGTAAATAGCTTGTCCCACTAGAGCAGTGGTCAACAACCCTAGTCTTAGTAATCTATTGGTGTAAATAGCTTTAGCCACTAGAGCAGTGGTCACCAACCCTAGTCTTGGTAATCTACTGGTTGTAAATAGCTGTAGCCAGTAGAGCAGTGGTCACCAACCCTAGTCTTGGAGATCTACTGGTTGTAAATAGCTTTAGACACTAGAGCAGTGGTCACCAACCCTAGTCTTGGTAATCTACTGGTTGTAAATAGCTTTAGCCACTAGAGCAGTGGTCAACAACCCTAGTCTTAGTAATCTATTGGTTGTAAATAGCTTTAGCCACTAGAGCAGTGGTCGCCAACCCTAGCCCTGGTAATCTATTGGTTGTAAATAGCTTTAGCCACTAGAGCAGTGGTCACCAACCCTAGCCCTGGTAATCTACTGGTTGTAAATAGCTTTAGCCACTAGAGCAGTGGTCACCAACCCTAGTCTTGGTAATCTACTGGTTGTAAATAGCTTTAGCCACTAGAGCAGTGGTCACCAACCCTAGCCCTGGTAATCTACTGGTTGTAAATAGCTTTAGCCACTAGAGCAGTGGTCAACAACCCTAGTCTTAGTAATCTATTGGTTGTAAATAGCTTTAGCCACTAGAGCAGTGGTCACCAACCCTAGTCTTGGTAATCTACTGGTTGTAAATAGCTTTAGCCATTAGAGCAGTTGTCTCCAACCCTAGTCTTGGAGATCTACTGGTTGTAAATAGCTTTAGCCACTAGAGCAGTGGTCACCAACCCTAGTCTTGGAGATGTACTGGTTGTAAATAGCTTTAGACACTAGAGCAGTGGTCACCAACCCTAGTCTTGGTAATCTACTGGTTGTAAATAGCTTTAGCCACTAGAGCAGTGGTCAACAACCCTAGTCTTAGTAATCTATTGGTTGTAAATAGCTTTAGCCACTAGAGCAGTGGTCACAACCCGAGTCTTGGTAATCTACTGGTTGTAAATAGCTTTAGACACTAGAGCAGTGGTCACCAACCCTACTCTTGGAGATCTACTGGTTGTAAATAGCTTTAGCCATTAGAGCAGTGGTCACCAAGACTGGTCTTGGAGATCTACTGGTTGTAAATAGCTTTAGACACTTGAGCAGTGGTCACCAACCCTAGTCTTGGTAATCTATTGGTTGGAAATAGCTTTAGCCACGAGAGCAGTGGTCAAAACCCTAGTCTTGGTAATCTACTGGTTGTAAATAGCTTTAGCCACTAGAGTAGTGGTCGCGAACCCTAGCCCTAGTAATCTATTGGTTGTAAATAGCTTTAGCCACTAGAGCAGTGGTCACCAACCCTAGTCTTGGAGATCTACTGGTTGTAAATAGCTTTAGACACTAGAGCAGTAGTCAACAACCCTAGTCTTGGTAATCTATTGGTTGTAAATAGATTTAGCCACTAGAGCAGTGGTCACCAACCCTAGTCTTGGTAATCTATTGGTTGGAAATAGCTTTAGCCACGAGAGCAGTGGTCAAAACCCTAGTCTTGGTAATCTACTGGTTGTAAATAGCTTTAGCCACTAGAGTAGTGGTCGCGAACCCTAGCCCTAGTAATCTATTGGTTGTAAATAGCTTTAGCCACTAGAGCAGTGGTCACCAACCCTAGTCTTGGAGATCTACTGGTTGTAAATAGCTTTAGACACTAGAGCAGTAGTCAACAACCCTAGTCTTGGTAATCTATTGGTTGTAAATAGATTTAGCCACTAGAGCAGTGGTCACCAACCCTAGTCTTGGTAATCTGTTGGTTGGAAATAGCTTTAGCCACGAGAGCAGTGGTCAACAACCCTAGTCTTGGTAATCTACTGGTTGTAAATAGCTTTAGCCACTAGAGCAGTGGTTACCAACCCTAGTCTTGGTAATCTACTGGTTGTAAATAGCTTTAGCCACTAGAGCAGTGGTCAACAACCCTAGTCTTGGTAATCTACTGGTTGGAAATAGCTTTAGCCACTAGAGCAGTGGTTACCAACCCTAGTCTTGGTAATCTATTGGTTGTAAATAGCTTTAGACACTAGAGCAGTCGTCATCAACCCTAGTCCTGGTAATCTACTGGTTGTAATTAGCTTTAGCCACTAGAGCTGTGGTCAACAACCCTAGTCTTAGTAATCTATTGGTTGTAAATAGCTTTAGCCACTAGAGCAGTGGTCACCAACCCTAGCCCTGGTAATCTACTGGTTGTAAATAGCTTTAGCCACTAGAGCAGTGGTCACCAACCCTAGTCTTGGTAATCTACTGGTTGTAAATAGCTTTAGCCACTAGAGCAGTGGTCACCAACCCTAGCCCTGGTAATCTACTGGTTGTAAATAGCATGTGCCACTAGAGCAGTGGTCAACAACCCTAGTCTTAGTAATCTATTGGTTGTAAATAGCTTTAGCCACTAGAGCAGTGGTCACCAACCCTAGTCTTGGTAATCTACTGGTTGTAAATAGCTTTAGCCATTAGAGCAGTTGTCACCAACCCTACTCTTGGAGATCTACTG
The DNA here is from genome assembly GCF_965601325.2 of Salmo salar. Taxonomy (NCBI): domain Eukaryota; kingdom Metazoa; phylum Chordata; class Actinopteri; order Salmoniformes; family Salmonidae; genus Salmo; species Salmo salar. The sequence continues at coordinate 69,255,847 of NC_138292.1, forward strand.
GTTGTAAATAGCTTTAGCCACTAGAGCAGTGGTCACCAACCCTAGTCTTGGTAATCTACTGGTTGTAATTAGCTTTAGCCATTAGAGCAGTGGTCACCAAGCCTAGTCTTGGAGATCTACTGGTTGTAAATAGCATTAGACACTAGAGCAGTGGTCACCAATCCTAGTCTTGGTAATCTATTGGTTGGAAATAGCTTTAGCCACGAGAGCAGTGGTCAACAACCCTAGTCTTGGTAATCTACTGGTTGTAAATAGCTTTAGCCACTAGAGCAGTGGTTACCAACCCTAGTCTTGGTAATCTATTGGTTGTAAATAGCTTTAGCCACGAGAGCAGTGGTCAACAACCCTAGTCTTGGTAATCTACTGGTTGTAAATAGCTTTAGACACTAGAGCAGTGGTCATCAACCCTAGTCCTGGTAATCTACTGGTTGTAAATAGCTTTAGCCACTAGAGCAGTGGTCAACAACCCTAGTCTTAGTAATCTATTGGTTGTAAATAGCTTTAGCCACTAGAGCAGTGGTCACCAACCCTAGCCCTGGTAATCTACTGGTTGTAAATAGCTTTAGCCACTAGAGCAGTGGTCACCAACCCTAGTCTTGGTAATCTACTGGTTGTAAAAAGCTTTAGCCACTAGAGCAGTGGTCACCAACCCTAGCCCTGGTAATCTACTGGTTGTAAATAGCTTGTGCCACTAGAGCAGTAGTCAACAACCCTAGTCTTAGTAATCTATTGGTGTAAATAGCTTTAGCCACTAGAGCAGTGGTCACCAACCCTAGTCTTGGTAATCTACTGGTTGTAAATAGCTTTAGCCAGTAGAGCAGTGGTCACCAACCCTAGTCTTGGAGATCTACTGATTGTAAATAGCTTTAGACACTAGAGCAGTGGTCACCAACCCTAGTCTTGGTAATCTACTGGTTGTAAATAGCTTTAGCCACTAGAGCAGTGGTCAACAACCCTAGTCTTAGTAATCTATTGGTTGTAAATAGCTTTAGCCACTAGAGCAGTGGTCGCCAACCCTAGCCCTGGTAATCTATTGGTTGTAAATAGCTTTAGCCACTAGAGCAGTGGTCACCAACCCTAGCCCTGGTAATCTACTGGTTGTAAATAGCTTCAGCCACTAGAGCAGTGGTCACCAACCCTAGTCTTGGTAATCTACTGGTTGTAAATAGCTTTAGCCACTAGAGCAGTGGTCACCAACCCTAGCCCTAGTAATCTACTGGTTGTAAATAGCTTTAGCCACTAGAGCAGTGGTCAACAACCCTAGTCTTAGTAATCTATTGGTTGTAAATAGCTTTAGCCACTTGTGCAGTGGTCACCAACCCTAGTCTTGGTAATCTACTGGTTGTAAATAGCTTTAGCCATTAGAGCTGTTGTCTCCAACCCTAGTCTTGGAGATCTACTGGTTGTAAATAGCTTTAGCCACTAGAGCAGTGGTCACCAACCCTAGTCTTTGAGATCTACTGGTTGTAAATAGCTTTAGACACTAGAGCAGTGGTCACCAACCCTAGTCTTGGTAATCTACTGGTTGTAAATAGCTTTAGCCACTAGAGCAGTGGTCAACAACCCTAGTCTTAGTAATCTATTGGTTGTAAATAGCTTTAGCCACTAGAGCAGTGGTCACCAACCCGAGTCTTGGTAATCTACTGGTTGTAAATAGCTTTAGACACTAGAGCAGTGGTCACCAACCCTACTCTTGGAGATCTACTGGTTGTAAATAGCTTTAGCCATTAGAGCAGTGGTCACCAAGACTAGTCTTGGAGATCTACTGGTTGTAAATAGCTTTAGACACTAGAGCAGTGGTCACCAACCCTAGTCTTGGTAATCTATTGGTTGGAAATAGCTTTAGCCACGAGAGCAGTGGTCAAAACCCTAGTCTTGGTAATCTACTGGTTGTAAATAGCTTTAGACACTAGAGCAGTGGTTACCAACCCTAGTCTTGGTAATCTATTGGTTGTAAATAGCTTTAGCCATTAGAGCAGTGGTCACCAACCCTAGTCTTGGAGATCTACTCGTTGTAAATAGCTTTAGACACTAGAGCAGTGGTCACCAACTTTAGTCCTGGTAATCTACTGGTTGTAAATAGCTTTAGACACTAGAGCAGTGGTCAACAACCCTAGTCTTGGTAATCTACTGGTTGTAAATAGCTTTAGCCACTAGAGCAGTGGTCACCAACCCTAGCCCTGGTGATCTACTGGTTGTAAATAGCTTTAGCCACTATAGCAGTGGTCAACAACCCTAGTCTTAGTAATCTATTGGTTGTAAATAGCTTTAGCCACTAGAGCAGTGGTCACCAACCCTAGCCCTGGTAATCTACTGGTTGTAAATAGCTTTAGCCACTAGAGCAGTGGTCACCAACCCTAGTCTTGGTAATCTACTGGTTGTAAATAGCTTTAGCCATTAGAGCAGTGGTCACCAACCCTAGTCTTGGAGATCTACTGGTTGTAAATAGCTTTAGACACTAGAGCAGTTGTCACCAACCCTAGTCTTGGCAATCTACTGGTTGTAAATAGCTTTATCCACTAGAGCAGTGGTCAACAACCCTAGTCTTAGTAATCTATTGGTTGTGAATAGCTTTAGCCACTAGAGCAGTGGTCGCGAACCCTAGCCCTAGTAATCTATTGGTTGTAAATAGCTTTAGCCACTAGAGCAGTGGTCAACAACCCTAGTCTTGGTAATCTACTGGTTGTAAATAGCTTTAGCCACTAGAGCAGTGGTCAACAACCCTAGTCTTGGTAATCTACTGGTTGGAAATAGCTTTAGCCACTAGAGCAGTGGTTACCAACCCTAGTCTTGGTAATCTATTGGTTGTAAATAGCTTTAGACACTAGAGCAGTGGTCAACAACCCCAGTCTTGGTAATCTACTGGTTGGAAATAGCTTTAGCCACTAGAGCAGTGGTTACCAACCCTAGTCTTGGTAATCTATTGGTTGTAAATAGCTTTAGACACTAGAGCAGTGGTCATCAACCCTAGTCCTGGTAATCTACTGGTTGTAATTAGCTTTAGCCACTAGAGCTGTGGTCAACAACCCTAGTCTTAGTAATGTATTGGTTGTAAATAGCTTTAGCCACTAGAGCAGTGGTCACCAACCCTAGCCCTGGTAATCTACTGGTTGTAAATAGCTTTAGCCACTAGAGCAGTGGTCACCAACCCTAGTCTTGGTAATCTACTGGTTGTAAATAGCTTTAGCCACTAGAGCAGTGGTCACCAACCCTAGCCCTGGTAATCTACTGGTTGTAAATAGCTTGTGCCACTAGAGCAGTGGTCAACAACCCTAGTCTTAGTAATCTATTGGTGTAAATAGCTTTAGCCACTAGAGCAGTGGTCACCAACCTTAGTCTTGGTAATCTACTGGTTGTAAATAGCTTTAGCCAGTAGAGCAGTGGTCACCAACCCTAGTCTTGGAGATCTACTGGTTGTAAATAGCTTTAGACACTAGAGCAGTGGTCACCAACCCTAGTCTTTGTAATCTACTGGTTGTAAATAGCTTTAGCCACTAGAGCAGTGGTCAACAACCCTAGTCTTAGTAATCTATTGGTTGTAAATAGCTTTAGCCACTAGAGCAGTGGTCGCCAACCCTAGCCCTGGTAATCTATTGGTTGTAAATAGCTTTAGCCACTAGAGCAGTGGTCACCAACCCTAGCCCTGGTAATCTACTGGTTGTAAATAGCTTTAGCCATTAGAGCAGTGGTCACCAACCCTAGTCTTGGTAATCTACTGGTTGTAAATAGCTTTAGCCACTAGAGCAGTGGTCACCAACCCTAGCCCTGGTAATCTACTGGTTGTAAATAGCTTTAGCCACTAGAGCAGTGGTCAACAACCCTAGTCTTAGTAATCTATTGGTTGTAAATAGCTTTAGCCACTAGAGCAGTGGTCACCAACCCTAGTCTTGGTAATCTACTGGTTGTAAATAGCTTTAGCCATTAGAGCAGTTGTCTCCAACCCTAGTCTTGGAGATCTACTGGTTGTAAATAGCTTTAGCCACTAGAGCAGTGGTCACCAACCCTAGTCTTGGAGATGTACTGGTTGTAAATAGCTTTAGACACTAGAGCAGTGGTCACTAACCCTAGTCTTGGTAATCTACTGGTTGTAAATAGCTTTAGCCACTAGAGCAGTGGTCAACAACCCTAGTCTTAGTAATCTATTGGTTGTAAATAGCTTTAGCCACTAGAGCAGTGGTCACCAACCCGAGTCTTGGTAATCTACTGGTTGTAAATAGCTTTAGACACTAGAGCAGTGGTCACCAACCCTACTCTTGGAGATCTACTGGTTGTAAATAGCTTTAGCCATTAGATCAGTGGTCACCAAGACTAGTCTTGGAGATCTACTGGTTGTAAATAGCTTTAGACACTAGAGCAGTGGTCACCAACCCTAGTCTTGGTAATCTATTGGTTGGAAATAGCTTTAGCCACGAGAGCAGTGGTCAAAACCCTAGTCTTGGTAATCTACTGGTTGTAAATAGCTTTAGCCACTAGAGTAGTGGTCGCGAACCCTAGCCCTAGTAATCTATTGGTTGTAAATAGCTTTAGCCACTAGAGCAGTGGTCACCAACCCTAGTCTTGGAGATCTACTGGTTGTAAATAGCTTTAGACACTAGAGCAGTGGTCACCAACCCTAGTCTTGGTAATCTATTGGTTGTAAATAGATTTAGCCACTAGAGCAGTGGTCACCAACCCTAGTCTTGGTAATCTGTTGGTTGGAAATAGCTTTAGCCACGAGAGCAGTGGTCAACAACCCTAGTCTTGGTAATCTACTGGTTGTAAATAGCTTTAGCCACTAGAGCAGTGGTTACCAACCCTAGTCTTGGTAATCTATTGGTTGTAAATAGCTTTAGCCATTAGAGCAGTGGTCACCAACCCTAGCCCTGGTGATCTACTGGTTGTAAATAGCTTTAGCCACTTGAGCAGTGGTCAACAACCCTAGTCTTAGTAATCTACTCGTTGTAAATAGCTTTAGCCACTAGAGCAGTGGTCACCAACCCTAGCCCTGGTGATCTACTGGTTGTAAATAGCTTTAGCCATTAGAGCAGTGGTCAACAACCCTAGTCTTGGTAATCTACTGGTTGTAAATAGCTTTAGCCATTAGAGCAGTGGTCACCAAGCCTAGTCTTGGAGATCTACTGGTTGTAAATAGCATTAGACACTAGAGCAGTGGTCACCAATCCTAGTCTTGGTAATCTATTGGTTGGAAATAGCTTTAGCCACGAGAGCAGTGGTCAACAACCCTAGTCTTGGTAATCTACTGGTTGTAAATAGCTTTAGCCACTAGAGCAGTGGTTACCAACCCTAGTCTTGGTAATCTATTGGTTGTAAATAGCTTTAGCCACGAGAGCAGTGGTCAACAACCCTAGTCTTGGTAATCTACTGGTTGTAAATAGCTTTAGACACTAGTGGTCATCAACCCTAGTCCTGGTAATCTACTGGTTGTAAATAGCTTTAGCCACTAGAGCAGTGGTCAACAACCCTAGTCTTAGTAATCTATTGGTTGTAAATAGCTTTAGCCACTAGAGCAGTGGTCACCAACCCTAGCCCTGGTAATCTACTGGTTGTAAATAGCTTTAGCCACTAGAGCAGTGGTCACCAGCCCTAGTCTTGGTAATCTACTGGTTGTAAAAAGCTTTAGCCACTAGAGCAGTGGTCACCAACCCTAGCCCTGGTAATCTACTGGTTGTAAATAGCTTGTGCCACTAGAGCAGTAGTCAACAACCCTAGTCTTAGTAATCTATTGGTGTAAATAGCTTTAGCCACTAGAGCAGTGGTCGCGAACCCTAGCCCTAGTAATCTATTGGTTGTAAATAGCTTTAGCCAGTAGAGCAGTGGTCACCAACCCTAGTCTTGGAGATCTTGGAGATCTACTGATTGTAAATAGCTTTAGACACTAGAGCAGTGGTCACCAACCCTAGTCTTGGTAATCTACTGGTTGTAAATAGCTTTAGCCACTAGAGCAGTGGTCAACAACCCTAGTCTTAGTAATCTATTGGTTGTAAATAGCTTTAGCCACTAGAGCAGTGGTCACCAACCCAAGTCTTGGTAATCTACTGGTTGTAAATAGCTTTAGACACTAGAGCAGTGGTCACCAACCCTACTCTTGGAGATCTACTGGTTGTAAATAGCTTTAGCCATTAGAGCAGTGGTCACCAAGACTAGTCTTGGAGATCTACTGGTTGTAAATAGCTTTAGACACTAGAGCAGTGGTCACCAACCCTAGTCTTGGTAATCTATTGGTTGGAAATAGCTTTAGCCACGAGAGCAGTGGTCAAAACCCTAGTCTTGGTAATCTACTGGTTGTAAATAGCTTTAGCCACTAGAGCAGTGGTTACCAACCCTAGTCTTGGTAATCTATTGGTTGTAAATAGCTTTAGCCATTAGAGCAGTGGTCACCAAACCTAGTCTTGGAGATCTACTCGTTGTAAATAGCTTTAGACACTAGAGCAGTGGTCACCAACTTTAGTCCTGGTAATCTACTGGTTGTAAATAGCTTTAGACACTAGAGCAGTGGTCAACAACCCTAGTCCTGGTAATCTACTGGTTGTAAATAGCTTTAGCCACTAGAGCAGTGGTCACCATCCCTAGTCTTGGTAATCTACTGGTTGTAAATAGCTTTAGCCACTAGAGCAGTGGTCACCAACCCTAGCCCTGGTGATCTACTGGTTGTAAATAGCTTTAGCCACTATAGCAGTGGTCAACAACCCTAGTCTTAGTAATCTATTGGTTGTAAATAGCTTTAGCCACTAGAGCAGTGGTCACCAACCCTAGCCCTGGTAATCTACTGGTTGTAAATAGCTTTAGCCACTAGAGCAGTGGTCACCAACCCTAGTCTTGGTAATCTACTGGTTGTAAATAGCTTTAGCCATTAGAGCAGTGGTCACCAACCCTAGTCTTGGAGATCTACTGGTTGTAAATAGCTTTAGACACTAGAGCAGTTGTCACCAACCCTAGTCTTGGCAATCTACTGGTTGTAAATAGCTTTATCCACTAGAGCAGTGGTCAACAACCCTAGTCTTAGTAATCTATTGGTTGTGAATAGCTTTAGCCACTAGAGCAGTGGTCGCGAACCCTAGCCCTAGTAATCTATTGGTTGTAAATAGCTTTAGCCACTAGAGCAGTGGTCAACAACCCTAGTCTTGGTAATCTACTGGTTGTAAATAGCTTTAGCCACTAGAGCAGTGGTCAACAACCCTAGTCTTGGTAATCTACTGGTTGGAAATAGCTTTAGCCACTAGAGCAGTGGTTACCAACCCTAGTCTTGGTAATCTATTGGTTGTAAATAGCTTTAGACACTAGAGCAGTGGTCAACAACCCTAGTCTTGGTAATCTACTGGTTGGAAATAGCTTTAGCCACTAGAGCAGTGGTTACCAACCCTAGTCTTGGTAATCTATTGGTTGTAAATAGCTTTAGACACTAGAGCAGTGGTCATCAACCCTAGTCCTGGTAATCTACTGGTTGTAATTAGCTTTAGCCACTAGAGCTGTGGTCAACAACCCTAGTCTTAGTAATCTATTGGTTGTAAATAGCTTTAGCCACTAGAGCAGTGGTCACCAACCCTAGCCCTGGTAATCTACTGGTTGTAAATAGCTTTAGCCACTAGAGCAGTGGTCACCAACCCTAGTCTTGGTAATCTACTGGTTGTAAATAGCTTTAGCCACTAGAGCAGTGGTCAACAACCCTAGTCTTAGTAATCTATTGGTTGTAAATAGCTTTAGCCACTAGAGCAGTGGTCGCCAACCCTAGCCCTGGTAATCTATTGGTTGTAAATAGCTTTAGCCACTAGAGCAGTGGTCACCAACCCTAGCCCTGGTAATCTACTGGTTGTAAATAGCTTTAGCCACTAGAGCAGTGGTCACCAACCCTAGTCTTGGTAATCTACTGGTTGTAAATAGCTTTAGCCACTAGAGCAGTGGTCACCAACCCTAGCCCTGGTAATCTACTGGTTGGAAATAGCTTTAGCCACTAGAGCAGTGGTTACCAACCCTAGTCTTGGTAATCTATTGGTTGTAAATAGCTTTAGACACTAGAGCAGTGGTCAACAACCCTAGTCTTGGTAATCTACTGGTTGGAAATAGCTTTAGCCACTAGAGCAGTGGTTACCAACCCTAGTCTTGGTAATCTATTGGTTGTAAATAGCTTTAGACACTAGAGCAGTGGTCATCAACCCTAGTCCTGGTAATCTACTGGTTGTAATTAGCTTTAGCCACTAGAGCTGTGGTCAACAACCCTAGTCTTAGTAATCTATTGGTTGTAAATAGCTTTAGCCACTAGAGCAGTGGTCACCAACCCTAGCCCTGGTAATCTACTGGTTGTAAATAGCTTTAGCCACTAGAGCAGTGGTCACCAACCCTAGTCTTGGTAATCTACTGGTTGTAAATAGCTTTAGCCACTAGAGCAGTGGTCAACAACCCTAGTCTTAGTAATCTATTGGTTGTAAATAGCTTTAGCCACTAGAGCAGTGGTCGCCAACCCTAGCCCTGGTAATCTATTGGTTGTAAATAGCTTTAGCCACTAGAGCAGTGGTCACCAACCCTAGCCCTGGTAATCTACTGGTTGTAAATAGCTTTAGCCACTAGAGCAGTGGTCACCAACCCTAGTCTTGGTAATCTACTGGTTGTAAATAGCTTTAGCCACTAGAGCAGTGGTCACCAACCCTAGCCCTGGTAATCTACTGGTTGTAAATAGCTTTAGCCACTAGAGCAGTGGTCAACAACCCTAGTCTTAGTAATCTATTGGTTGTAAATAGCTTTAGCCACTAGAGCAGTGGTCACCAACCCTAGTCTTGGTAATCTACTGGTTGTAAATAGCTTTAGCCATTAGAGCAGTTGTCTCCAACCCTAGTCTTGGAGATCTACTGGTTGTAAATAGCTTTAGCCACTAGAGCAGTGGTCACCAACCCTAGTCTTGGAGATGTACTGGTTGTAAATAGCTTTAGACACTAGAGCAGTGGTCACCAATCCTAGTCTTGGTAATCTATTGGTTGGAAATAGCTTTAGCCACGAGAGCAGTGGTCAACAACCCTAGTCTTGGTAATCTACTGGTTGTAAATAGCTTTAGCCACTAGAGCAGTGGTTACCAACCCTAGTCTTGGTAATCTATTGGTTGTAAATAGCTTTAGCCACGAGAGCAGTGGTCAACAACCCTAGTCTTGGTAATCTACTGGTTGTAAATAGCTTTAGACACTAGAGCAGTGGTCATCAACCCTAGTCCTGGTAATCTACTGGTTGTAAATAGCTTTAGCCACTAGAGCAGTGGTCAACAACCCTAGTCTTAGTAATCTATTGGTTGTAAATAGCTTTAGCCACTAGAGCAGTGGTCACCAACCCTAGCCCTGGTAATCTACTGGTTGTAAATAGCTTTAGCCACTAGAGCAGTGGTCACCAACCCTAGTCTTGGTAATCTACTGGTTGTAAAAAGCTTTAGCCACTAGAGCAGTGGTCACCAACCCTAGCCCTGGTAATCTACTGGTTGTAAATAGCTTGTGCCACTAGAGCAGTAGTCAACAACCCTAGTCTTAGTAATCTATTGGTGTAAATAGCTTTAGCCACTAGAGCAGTGGTCACCAACCCTAGTCTTGGTAATCTACTGGTTGTAAATAGCTTTAGCCAGTAGAGCAGTGGTCACCAACCCTAGTCTTGGAGATCTACTGATTGTAAATAGCTTTAGACACTAGAGCAGTGGTCACCAACCCTAGTCTTGGTAATCTACTGGTTGTAAATAGCTTTAGCCACTAGAGCAGTGGTCAACAACCCTAGTCTTAGTAATCTATTGGTTGTAAATAGCTTTAGCCACTAGAGCAGTGGTCGCCAACCCTAGTCTTGGAGATCTACTGATTGTAAATAGCTTTAGACACTAGAGCAGTGGTCACCAACCCTAGTCTTGGTAATCTACTGGTTGTAAATAGCTTTAGCCACTAGAGCAGTGGTCAACAACCCTAGTCTTAGTAATCTATTGGTTGTAAATAGCTTTAGCCACTAGAGCAGTGGTCGCCAACCCTAGCCCTGGTAATCTATTGGTTGTAAATAGCTTTAGCCACTAGAGCAGTGGTCACCAACCCTAGCCCTGGTAATCTACTGGTTGTAAATAGCTTCAGCCACTAGAGCAGTGGTCACCAACCCTAGTCTTGGTAATCTACTGGTTGTAAATAGCTTTAGCCACTAGAGCAGTGGTCACCAACCCTAGCCCTAGTAATCTACTGGTTGTAAATAGCTTTAGCCACTAGAGCAGTGGTCAACAACCCTAGTCTTAGTAATCTATTGGTTGTAAATAGCTTTAGCCACTTGTGCAGTGGTCACCAACCCTAGTCTTGGTAATCTACTGGTTGTAAATAGCTTTAGCCATTAGAGCTGTTGTCTCCAACCCTAGTCTTGGAGATCTACTGGTTGTAAATAGCTTTAGCCACTAGAGCAGTGGTCACCAACCCTAGTCTTTGAGATCTACTGGTTGTAAATAGCTTTAGACACTAGAGCAGTGGTCACCAACCCTAGTCTTGGTAATCTATTGGTTGGAAATAGCTTTAGCCACGAGAGCAGTGGTCAAAACCCTAGTCTTGGTAATCTACTGGTTGTAAATAGCTTTAGCCACTAGAGCAGTGGTTACCAACCCTAGTCTTGGTAATCTATTGGTTGTAAATAGCTTTAGCCATTAGAGCAGTGGTCACCAACCCTAGTCTTGGAGATCTACTCGTTGTAAATAGCTTTAGACACTAGAGCAGTGGTCACCAACTTTAGTCCTGGTAATCTACTGGTTGTAAATAGCTTTAGACACTAGAGCAGTGGTCAACAACCCTAGTCCTGGTAATCTACTGGTTGTAAATAGCTTTAGCCACTAGAGCAGTGGTCACCATCCCTAGTCTTGGTAATCTACTGGTTGTAAATAGCTTTAGCCACTAGAGCAGTGGTCACCAACCCTAGCCCTGGTGATCTACTGGTTGTAAATAGCTTTAGCCACTATAGCAGTGGTCAACAACCCTAGTCTTAGTAATCTATTGGTTGTAAATAGCTTTAGCCACTAGAGCAGTGGTCACCAACCCTAGCCCTGGTAATCTACTGGTTGTAAATAGCTTTAGCCACTAGAGCAGTGGTCACCGACCCTAGTCTTGGTAATCTACTGGTTGTAAATAGCTTTAGCCATTAGAGCAGTGGTCACCAACCCTAGTCTTGGAGATCTACTGGTTGTAAATAGCTTTAGACACTAGAGCAGTTGTCACCAACCCTAGTCTTGGCAATCTACTGGTTGTAAATAGCTTTATCCACTAGAGCAGTGGTCAACAACCCTAGTCTTAGTAATCTATTGGTTGTGAATAGCTTTAGCCACTAGAGCAGTGGTCGCGAACCCTAGCCCTAGTAATCTATTGGTTGTAAATAGCTTTAGCCACTAGAGCAGTGGTCAACAACCCTAGTCTTGGTAATCTACTGGTTGTAAATAGCTTTAGCCACTAGAGCAGTGGTCAACAACCCTAGTCTTGGTAATCTACTGGTTGGAAATAGCTTTAGCCACTAGAGCAGTGGTTACCAACCCTAGTCTTGGTAATCTATTGGTTGTAAATAGCTTTAGACACTAGAGCAGTGGTCAACAACCCTAGTCTTGGTAATCTACTGGTTGGAAATAGCTTTAGCCACTAGAGCAGTGGTTACCAACCCTAGTCTTGGTAATCTATTGGTTGTAAATAGCTTTAGACACTAGAGCAGTGGTCATCAACCCTAGTCCTGGTAATCTACTGGTTGTAATTAGCTTTAGCCACTAGAGCTGTGGTCAACAACCCTAGTCTTAGTAATCTATTGGTTGTAAATAGCTTTAGCCACTAGAGCAGTGGTCACCAACCCTAGCCCTGGTAATCTACTGGTTGTAAATAGCTTTAGCCACTAGAGCAGTGGTCACCAACCCTAGTCTTGGTAATCTACTGGTTGTAAATAGCTTTAGCCACTAGAGCAGTGGTCACCAACCCTAGCCCTGGTAATCTACTGGTTGTAAATAGCTTGTGCCACTAGAGCAGTGGTCAACAACCCTAGTCTTAGTAATCTATTGGTGTAAATAGCTTTAGCCACTAGAGCAGTGGTCACCAACCTTAGTCTTGGTAATCTACTGGTTGTAAATAGCTTTAGCCAGTAGAGCAGTGGTCACCAACCCTAGTCTTGGAGATCTACTGGTTGTAAATAGCTTTAGACACTAGAGCAGTGGTCACCAACCCTAGTCTTGGTAATCTACTGGTTGTAAATAGCTTTAGCCACTAGAGCAGTGGTCAACAACCCTAGTCTTAGTAATCTATTGGTTGTAAATAGCTTTAGCCACTAGAGCAGTGGTCACCAACCCTAGTCTTGGTAATCTATTGGTTGTAAATAGATTTAGCCACTAGAGCAGTGGTCACCAACCCTAGTCTTGGTAATCTGTTGGTTGGAAATAGCTTTAGCCACGAGAGCAGTGGTCAACAACCGTAGTCTTGGTAATCTACTGGTTGTAAATAGCTTTAGCCACTAGAGCAGTGGTTACCAACCCTAGTCTTGGTAATCTATTGGTTGTAAATAGCTTTAGCCATTAGAGCAGTGGTCACCAACCCTAGCCCTGGTGATCTACTGGTTGTAAATAGCTTTATCCACTTGAGCAGTGGTCAACAACCCTAGTCTTAGTAATCTACTCGTTGTAAATAGCTTTAGCCACTAGAGCAGTGGTCACCAACCCTAGCCCTGGTGATCTACTGGTTGTAAATAGCTTTAGGCACTTGAGCAGTGGTCACCAACCCTAGTCTTGGTAATCTATTGGTTGTAAAATGATTTAGCCACTAGAGCAGTGGTCACCAACCCTAGTCTTGGTAATCTACTGGTTGTAAATAGCTTTAGCCATTAGAGCAGTGGTCAACAACCCTAGTCTTGGTAATCTATTGTTTGGAAATAGCTTTAGCCACTAGAGCAGTGGTCAACAACCCTAGTCTTGGTAATCTACTGGTTGTAAATAGCTTTAGCCACTAGAGCAGTGGTTACCAACCCTAGTCTTGGTAATCTATTGGTTGTAAATAGCTTCAGCCATTAGAGAAGTGGTCACCAACCCTAGTCTTGGTAATCTATTGGTTGTAAATAGCTTTAGCCATTAGAGCAGTGGTCACCAACCCTAGCCCTGGTGATCTACTGGTTGTAAATAGCTTTAGCCACTTGAGCAGTGGTCAACAACCCTAGTCTTAGTAATCTACTCGTTGTAAATAGCTTTAGCCACTAGAGCAGTGGTCACCAACCCTAGCCCTGGTGATCTACTGGTTGTAAATAGCTTTAGGCACTTGAGCAGTGGTCACCAACCCTAGTCTTGGTAATCTATTGGTTGTAAAATGATTTAGCCACTAGAGCAGTGGTCACCAACCCTAGTCTTGGTAATCTACTGGTTGTAAATAGCTTTAGCCATTAGAGCAGTGGTCAACAACCCTAGTCTTGGTAATCTATTGTTTGGAAATAGCTTTAGCCACTAGAGCAGTGGTCAACAACCCTAGTCTTGGTAATCTACTGGTTGTAAATAGCTTTAGCCACTAGAGCAGTGGTTACCAACCCTAGTCTTGGTAATCTATTGGTTGTAAATAGCTTCAGCCATTAGAGAAGTGGTCACCAACCCTAGTCTTGGAGATCTACTGGTTGTAAATAGCTTTAGCCACTAGAGCAGTGGTCAACAACCCTAGTTTTAGTAATCTATTGGTTGTAAATAGCTTTAGCCACTAGAGCAGTGGTCGCCAACCCTAGCCCTGGTAATCTATTGGTTGTAAATAGCTTTAGCCACTAGAGCAGTGGTCACCAACCCTAGCCCTGGTAATCTACTGGTTGTAAATAGCTTTAGCCACTAGAGCAGTGGTCAACAACCCTAGTCTTAGTAATCTATTGGTTGTAATTAGCTTTAGCCACTAGAGCAGTGGTAACCAACCCTAGCCCTGGTAATCTACTGGTTGTAAATAGCTTTAGCCACTAGAGCAGTGGTCACCAACCCTAGTCTTGGTAATCTACTGGTTATAAATAGCTTTAGACACTAGAGCAGTGGTCACCAACCATAGCCCTGGTAATCTACTGGTTGTAAATAGATGTTGCCACTAGAGCAGTGGTCAACAACACTAGTCTTAGTAATCTATTGGTTGTAAATAGCTTTAGCCACTAGAGCAGTGGTCACCAACCCTAGTCTTGGTAATCTACTGGTTGTAAATAGCTTTAGCCATTAGAGCAGTGGTCACCAACCCTAGTCTTGGAGATCTACTGGTTGTAAATAGCTTTAGACACTAGAGCAGTGGTCACCAACCCCAGTCTTGGTAATCTACTGGTTGTAAATAGCTTTAGCCACTAGAGCAGTGGTCACCAACCCTAGTCTTGGTAATCTATTGGTTGGAAATAGCTTTAGCCACGAGAGCAGTGGTCAACAACCCTAGTCTTGGTAATCTACTGGTTGTAAATAGCTTTAGCCACTAGAGCAGTGGTTACCAACCCTAGTCTTGGTAATCTATTGGTTGTAAATAGCTTTAGCCACTACAGCAGTGGTCACCAACCCTAGCCCTGGTAATCTACTGGTTGTAAATAGCTTTAGCCTCTAGAGCAGTGGTCACCAACCCGAGTCTTGGTAATCTACTGGTTGTAAATAGCTTTAGACACTAGAGCAGTGGTCACCAACCCTACTCTTGGAGATCTACTGGTTGTAAATAGCTTTAGCCATTAGAGCAGTGGTCACCAACCCTAGTCTTGGAGATCTACTGGTTGTAAATAGCTTTAGACACTAGAGCAGTGGTCACCAACCCTAGTCTTGGCAATCTACTGGTTGTAAATAGCTTTAGCCACTAGAGCAGTGGTCAACAACCCTAGTCTTAGTAATCTATTGGTTGTAAATAGCTTTAGCCACTAGAGCAGTGGTCACCAACCCAAGTCTTGGTAATCTACTGGTTGTAAATGGCTTTAGACACTAGAGCAGTGGTCACCAACCCTAGTCTTGCAGATCTACTGGTTGTAAATAGCTTTAGACACTAGAGCAGTGGTCACCAACCCTAGACTTGGTAATCTACTGGTTGTAAATAGCTTTAGCCATTAGAGCAGTGGTCACCAAGCCTAGTCTTGGAGATCTACTGGTTGTAAATAGCTTTAGACACTAGAGCAGTGGTCACCAACCCTAGTCTTGGTAATCTATTGGTTGGAAATAGCTTTAGCCACTAGAGCAGTGGTCACCAACCCTAGCCCTGGTAATCTACAGGTTGTAAATAGCTTTAGCCACTAGAACAGTGGTCACCAACCCTAGTCTTGGTAATCTACTGGCTGTAAATAGCTTTAGCCACTAGAGCAGTGGTCACCAACCCTAGCCCTGGCAATCTACTGGTTGTAAATAGCTTTAGCCACTAGAGCAGTGGTCAACAACCCTAGTCTTAGTAATCTATTGGTTGTAAATAGCTTTAGCCACTAGAGCAGTGGTCACCAACCCAAGTCTTAGTAATCTACTGGTTGTAAATAGCTTTAGACACTAGAGCAGTGATCACCAACCCTAGTCTTGGAGATCTACTGGTTGTAAATAGCTTTAGACACTAGAGCAGTGGTCACCAACCCTAGTATTGGTAGTCTATTGGTTGTAAATAGATTTAGCCACTAGAGCAGTGGTCACCAACCCTAGTCTTGGTAATCTACTGGTTGTAAATAGCTTTAGCCATTAGAGCAGTGGTCACCAAGCCTAGTCTTGGAGATCTACTGGTTGTAAATAGCTTTAGACACTAGAGCAGTGGTCACCAACCCTAGTCTTGGTAATCTATTGGTTGGAAATAGCTTTAGCTACGAGAGCAGTGGTCAACAACCCTAGTCTTGGTAATCTACTGGTTGTAAATAGCTTTAGCCACTAGAGCAGTGGTTACCAACCCTAGTCTTGGTAATCTATTGGTTGTAAATAGCTTTAGCCATTAGAGAAGTGGTCACCAACCCTAGTCTTGGAGATCTACTGGTTGTAAATAGCTTTAGACACTAGAGCAGTGGTCACCAACCCTAGTCTTGGTAATCTACTGGTTGTAATTAGCTTTAGCCACTAGAGCAGTGGTCAACAACCCTAGTTTTAGTAATCTATTGGTTGTAAATAGCTTTAGCCACTAGAGCAGTGGTCGCCAACCCTAGCCCTGGTAATCTATTGGTTGTAAATAGCTTTAGCCACTAGAGCAGTGGTCACCAACCCTAGCCCTGGTAATCTACTGGTTGTAAATAGCTTTAGCCACTAGAGCAGTGGTCAACAACCCTAGTCTTAGTAATCTTTTGGTTGTAAATAGCTTTAGCCACTAGAGCAGTGGTCACCAACCCTAGTCTTGGTAATCTACTGGTTGTAAATAGCTTTAGCCACTAGAGCAGTGGTCAACAACCCTAGTCTTAGTAATCTATTGGTTGTAAATAGCTTTAGCCACTAGAGCAGTGGTCACCAACCCGAGTCTTGGTAATCTACTGGTTGTAAATAGCTTTAGACACTAGAGCAGTGGTCACCAACCCTACTCTTGGAGATCTACTGGTTGTAAATAGCTTTAGCCATTAGATCAGTGGTCACCAAGACTAGTCTTGGAGATCTACTGGTTGTAAATAGCTTTAGACACTAGAGCAGTGGTCACCAACCCTAGTCTTGGTAATCTATTGGTTGGAAATAGCTTTAGCCACGAGAGCAGTGGTCAAAACCCTAGTCTTGGTAATCTACTGGTTGTAAATAGCTTTAGCCACTAGAGTAGTGGTCGCGAACCCTAGCCCTAGTAATCTATTGGTTGTAAATAGCTTTAGCCACTAGAGCAGTGGTCACCAACCCTAGTCTTGGAGATCTACTGGTTGTAAATAGCTTTAGACACTAGAGCAGTGGTCACCAACCCTAGTCTTGGTAATCTATTGGTTGTAAATAGATTTAGCCACTAGAGCAGTGGTCACCAACCCTAGTCTTGGTAATCTGTTGGTTGGAAATAGCTTTAGCCACGAGAGCAGTGGTCAACAACCCTAGTCTTGGTAATCTACTGGTTGTAAATAGCTTTAGCCACTAGAGCAGTGGTTACCAACCCTAGTCTTGGTAATCTATTGGTTGTAAATAGCTTTAGCCATTAGAGCAGTGGTCACCAACCCTAGCCCTGGTGATCTACTGGTTGTAAATAGCTTTAGCCACTTGAGCAGTGGTCAACAACCCTAGTCTTAGTAATCTACTCGTTGTAAATAGCTTTAGCCACTAGAGCAGTGGTCACCAACCCTAGCCCTGGTGATCTACTGGTTGTAAATAGCTTTAGGCACTTGAGCAGTGGTCACCAACCCTAGTCTTGGTAATCTATTGGTTGTAAAATTATTTAGCCACTAGAGCAGTGGTCACCAACCCTAGTCTTGGTAATCTACTGGTTGTAAATAGCTTTAGCCATTAGAGCAGTGGTCAACAACCCTAGTCTTGGTAATCTATTGTTTGGAAATAGCTTTAGCCACTAGAGCAGTGGTCAACAACCCTAGTCTTGGTAATCTACTGGTTGTAAATAGCTTTAGCCACTAGAGCAGTGGTTACCAACCCTAGTCTTGGTAATCTATTGGTTGTAAATAGCTTCAGCCATTAGAGAAGTGGTCACCAACCCTAGTCTTGGAGATCTACTGGTTGTAAATAGCTTTAGCCACTAGAGCAGTGGTCAACAACCCTAGTTTTAGTAATCTATTGGTTGTAAATAGCTTTAGCCACTAGAGCAGTGGTCGCCAACCCTAGCCCTGGTAATCTATTGGTTGTAAATAGCTTTAGCCACTAGAGCAGTGGTCACCAACCCTAGCCCTGGTAATCTACTGGTTGTAAATAGGTTTAGCCACTAGAGCAGTGGTCAACAACCCTAGTCTTAGTAATCTATTGGTTGTAATTAGCTTTAGCCACTAGAGCAGTGGTCACCAACCCTAGCCCTGGTAATCTACTGGTTGTAAATAGCTTTAGCCACTAGAGCAGTGGTCACCAACCCTAGTCTTGGTAATCTACTGGTTATAAATAGCTTTAGACACTAGAGCAGTGGTCACCAACCATAGCCCTGGTAATCTACTGGTTGTAAATAGATGTTGCCACTAGAGCAGTGGTCAACAACACTAGTCTTAGTAATCTATTGGTTGTAAATAGCTTTAGCCACTAGAGCAGTGGTCACCAACCCTAGTCTTGGTAATCTACTGGTTGTAAATAGCTTTAGCCATTAGAGCAGTGGTCAAAACCCTAGTCTTGGAGATCTACTGGTTGTAAATAGCTTTAGACACTAGAGCAGTGGTCACCAACCCCAGTCTTGGTAATCTACTGGTTGTAAATAGCTTTAGCCACTAGAGCAGTGGTCACCAACCCTAGTCTTGGTAATCTATTGGTTGGAAATAGCTTTAGCCACGAGAGCAGTGGTCAACAACCCTAGTCTTGGTAATCTACTGGTTGTAAATAGCTTTAGCCACTAGAGCAGTGGTTACCAACCCTAGTCTTGGTAATCTATTGGTTGTAAATAGCTTTAGCCATTAGAGCAGTGGTCACCAACCCTAGCCCTGGTGATCTACTGGTTGTAAATAGCTTTAGCCACTTGAGCAGTGGTCAACAACCCTAGTCTTAGTAATCTACTGGTTGTAAATAGCTTTAGCCACTAGAGCAGTGGTCACCAACCCTAGCCCTGGTGATCTACTGGTTGTAAATAGCTTTAGGCACTTGAGCAGTGGTCACCAACCCTAGTCTTGGTAATCTATTGGTTGTAAAATGATTTAGCCACTAGAGCAGTGGTCACCAACCCTAGTCTTGGTAATCTACTGGTTGTAAATAGCTTTAGCCATTAGAGCAGTGGTCACCAAGCCTAGTCTTGGAGATCTACTGGTTGTAAATAGCTTTAGACACTAGAGCAGTGGTCACCAACCCTAGTCTTGGTAATCTATTGGTTGGAAATAGCTTTAGCCACGAGAGCAGTGGTCAACAACCCTAGTCTTGGTAATCTACTGGTTGTAAATAGCTTTAGCCACTAGAGCAGTGGTTACCAAGCCTAGTCTTGGAGATCTACTGGTTGTAAATAGCTTTAGACACTAGAGCAGTGGTCACCAACCCTAGTCTTGGTAATCTATTGGTTGGAAATAGCTTTAGCCACGAGAGCAGTGGTCAACAACCCTAGTCTTGGTAATCTATTGGTTGTAAATAGCTTTAGCCACTAGAGCAGTGGTCGCCAACCCTAGCCCTGGTAATCTATTGGTTGTAAATAGCTTTAGCCACTAGAGCAGTGGTCACCAACCCTAGCCCTGGTAATCTACTGGTTGTAAATAGCTTTAGCCACTAGAGCAGTGGTCAACAACCCTAGTCTTAGTAATCTTTTGGTTGTAAATAGCTTTAGCCACTAGAGCAGTGGTCACCAACCCTAGTCTTGGTAATCTACTGGTTGTAAATAGCTTTAGCCACTAGAGCAGTGGTCAACAACCCTAGTCTTAGTAATCTATTGGTTGTAAATAGCTTTAGCCACTAGAGCAGTGGTCACCAACCCGAGTCTTGGTAATCTACTGGTTGTAAATAGCTTTAGACACTAGAGCAGTGGTCACCAACCCTACTCTTGGAGATCTACTGGTTGTAAATAGCTTTAGCCATTAGATCAGTGGTCACCAAGACTAGTCTTGGAGATCTACTGGTTGTAAATAGCTTTAGACACTAGAGCAGTGGTCACCAACCCTAGTCTTGGTAATCTATTGGTTGGAAATAGCTTTAGCCACGAGAGCAGTGGTCAAAACCCTAGTCTTGGTAATCTACTGGTTGTAAATAGCTTTAGCCACTAGAGTAGTGGTCGCGAACCCTAGCCCTAGTAATCTATTGGTTGTAAATAGCTTTAGCCACTAGAGCAGTGGTCACCAACCCTAGTCTTGGAGATCTACTGGTTGTAAATAGCTTTAGACACTAGAGCAGTGGTCACCAACCCTAGTCTTGGTAATCTATTGGTTGTAAATAGATTTAGCCACTAGAGCAGTGGTCACCAACCCTAGTCTTGGTAATCTGTTGGTTGGAAATAGCTTTAGCCACGAGAGCAGTGGTCAACAACCCTAGTCTTGGTAATCTACTGGTTGTAAATAGCTTTAGCCACTAGAGCAGTGGTTACCAACCCTAGTCTTGGTAATCTATTGGTTGTAAATAGCTTTAGCCATTAGAGCAGTGGTCACCAACCCTAGCCCTGGTGATCTACTGGTTGTAAATAGCTTTAGCCACTTGAGCAGTGGTCAACAACCCTAGTCTTAGTAATCTACTCGTTGTAAATAGCTTTAGCCACTAGAGCAGTGGTCACCAACCCTAGCCCTGGTGATCTACTGGTTGTAAATAGCTTTAGGCACTTGAGCAGTGGTCACCAACCCTAGTCTTGGTAATCTATTGGTTGTAAAATTATTTAGCCACTAGAGCAGTGGTCACCAACCCTAGTCTTGGTAATCTACTGGTTGTAAATAGCTTTAGCCATTAGAGCAGTGGTCAACAACCCTAGTCTTGGTAATCTATTGTTTGGAAATAGCTTTAGCCACTAGAGCAGTGGTCAACAACCCTAGTCTTGGTAATCTACTGGTTGTAAATAGCTTTAGCCACTAGAGCAGTGGTTACCAACCCTAGTCTTGGTAATCTATTGGTTGTAAATAGCTTCAGCCATTAGAGAAGTGGTCACCAACCCTAGTCTTGGAGATCTACTGGTTGTAAATAGCTTTAGCCACTAGAGCAGTGGTCAACAACCCTAGTTTTAGTAATCTATTGGTTGTAAATAGCTTTAGCCACTAGAGCAGTGGTCGCCAACCCTAGCCCTGGTAATCTATTGGTTGTAAATAGCTTTAGCCACTAGAGCAGTGGTCACCAACCCTAGCCCTGGTAATCTACTGGTTGTAAATAGGTTTAGCCACTAGAGCAGTGGTCAACAACCCTAGTCTTAGTAATCTATTGGTTGTAATTAGCTTTAGCCACTAGAGCAGTGGTCACCAACCCTAGCCCTGGTAATCTACTGGTTGTAAATAGCTTTAGCCACTAGAGCAGTGGTCACCAACCCTAGTCTTGGTAATCTACTGGTTATAAATAGCTTTAGACACTAGAGCAGTGGTCACCAACCATAGCCCTGGTAATCTACTGGTTGTAAATAGATGTTGCCACTAGAGCAGTGGTCAACAACACTAGTCTTAGTAATCTGTTGGTTGTAAATAGCTTTAGCCACTAGAGCAGTGGTCACCAACCCTAGTCTTGGTAATCTACTGGTTGTAAATAGCTTTAGCCATTAGAGCAGTGGTCAAAACCCTAGTCTTGGAGATCTACTGGTTGTAAATAGCTTTAGACACTAGAGCAGTGGTCACCAACCCCAGTCTTGGTAATCTACTGGTTGTAAATAGCTTTAGCCACTAGAGCAGTGGTCACCAACCCTAGTCTTGGTAATCTATTGGTTGGAAATAGCTTTAGCCACGAGAGCAGTGGTCAACAACCCTAGTCTTGGTAATCTACTGGTTGTAAATAGCTTTAGCCACTAGAGCAGTGGTTACCAACCCTAGTCTTGGTAATCTATTGGTTGTAAATAGCTTTAGCCATTAGAGCAGTGGTCACCAACCCTAGCCCTGGTGATCTACTGGTTGTAAATAGCTTTAGCCACTTGAGCAGTGGTCAACAACCCTAGTCTTAGTAATCTACTGGTTGTAAATAGCTTTAGCCACTAGAGCAGTGGTCACCAACCCTAGCCCTGGTGATCTACTGGTTGTAAATAGCTTTAGGCACTTGAGCAGTGGTCACCAACCCTAGTCTTGGTAATCTATTGGTTGTAAAATGATTTAGCCACTAGAGCAGTGGTCACCAACCCTAGTCTTGGTAATCTACTGGTTGTACATAGCTTTAGCCATTAGAGCAGTGGTCACCAAGCCTAGTCTTGGAGATCTACTGGTTGTAAATAGCTTTAGACACTAGAGCAGTGGTCACCAACCCTAGTCTTGGTAATCTATTGGTTGGAAATAGCTTTAGCCACGAGAGCAGTGGTCAACAACCCTAGTCTTGGTAATCTACTGGTTGTAAATAGCTTTAGCCACTAGAGCAGTGGTTACCAACCCTAGTCTTGGTAATCTATTGGTTGTAAATAGCTTTAGCCACTACAGCAGTGGTCACCAACCCTAGCCCTGGTAATCTACTGGTTGTAAATAGCTTTAGCCACTAGAGCAGTGGTCACCAACCCGAGTCTTGGTAATCTACTGGTTGTAAATAGCTTTAGACACTAGAGCAGTGGTCACCAACCCTACTCTTGGAGATCTACTGGTTGTAAATAGCTTTAGCCATTAGAGCAGTGGTCACCAACCCTAGTCTTGGAGATCTACTGGTTGTAAATAGCTTTAGACACTAGAGCAGTGGTCACCAACCCTAGTCTTGGCAATCTACTGGTTGTAAATAGCTTTAGCCACTAGAGCAGTGGTCAACAACCCTAGTCTTAGTAATCTATTGGTTGTAAATAGCTTTAGCCACTAGAGCAGTGGTCACCAACCCAAGTCTTGGTAATCTACTGGTTGTAAATGGCTTTAGACACTAGCGCAGTGGTCACCAACCCTAGTCTTGCAGATCTACTGGTTGTAAATAGCTTTAGACACTAGAGCAGTGGTCACCAACCCTAGTCTTGGTAATCTATTGGTTGTAAATAGATTTAGCCACTAGAGCAGTGGTCACCAACCCTAGACTTGGTAATCTACTGGTTGTAAATAGCTTTAGCCATTAGAGCAGTGGTCACCAAGCCTAGTCTTGGAGATCTACTGGTTGTAAATAGCTTTAGACACTAGAGCAGTGGTCACCAACCCTAGTCTTGGTAATCTATTGGTTGGAAATAGCTTTAGCCACTAGAGCAGTGGTCACCAACCCTAGCCCTGGCAATCTACTGGTTGTAAATAGCTTTAGCCACTAGAGCAGTGGTCAACAACCCTAGTCTTAGTAATCTATTGGTTGTAAATAGCTTTAGCCACTAGAGCAGTGGTCACCAACCCAAGTCTTAGTAATCTACTGGTTGTAAATAGCTTTAGACACTAGAGCAGTGGTCACCAACCCTAGTCTTGGAGATCTACTGGTTGTAAATAGCTTTAGACACTAGAGCAGTTGTCACCAACCCTAGTATTGGTAGTCTATTGGTTGTAAATAGATTTAGCCACTAGAGCAGTGGTCACCAACCCTAGTCTTGGTAATCTACTGGTTGTAAATAGCTTTAGCCATTAGAGCAGTGGTCACCAAGCCTAGTCTTGGAGATCTACTGGTTGTAAATAGCTTTAGACACTAGAGCAGTGGTCACCAACCCTAGTCTTGGTAATCTATTGGTTGGAAATAGCTTTAGCTACGAGAGCAGTGGTCAACAACCCTAGTCTTGGTAATCTACTGGTTGTAAATAGCTTTAGCCACTAGAGCAGTGGTTACCAACCCTAGTCTTGGTAATCTATTGGTTGTAAATAGCTTTAGCCATTAGAGAAGTGGTCACCAACCCTAGTCTTGGAGATCTACTGGTTGTAAATAGCTTTAGACACTAGAGCAGTGGTCACCAACCCTAGTCTTGGTAATCTACTGGTTGTAATTAGCTTTAGCCACTAGAGCAGTGGTCAACAACCCTAGTTTTAGTAATCTATTGGTTGTAAATAGCTTTAGCCACTAGAGCAGTGGTCGCCAACCCTAGCCCTGGTAATCTATTGGTTGTAAATAGCTTTAGCCACTAGAGCAGTGGTCACCAACCCTAGCCCTGGTAATCTACTGGTTGTAAATAGCTTTAGCCACTAGAGCAGTGGTCAACAACCCTAGTCTTAGTAATCTTTTGGTTGTAAATAGCTTTAGCCACTAGAGCAGTGGTCACCAACCCTAGCCCTGGTAATCTACTGGTTGTAAATAGCTTTAGCCACTAGAGCAGTGGTCAACAACCCTAGTCTTAGTAATCTTTTGGTTGTAAATAGCTTTAGCCACTAGAGCAGTGGTCACCAACCCTAGCCCTGGTAATCTACTGGTTGTAAATAGCTTTAGCCACTAGAGCAGTGGTCACCAACCCTAGTCTTGGTAATCTACTGGTTATAAATAACTTTAGCCACTAGAGCTGTGGTCACCAACCCTAGCCCTGGTAATCTACTGGTTGTAAATAGCTTTTGCCACTAGAGCAGTGGTCAACAACACTAGTCTTAGTAATCTATTGGTTGTAAATAGCTTTAGCCACTAGAGCAGTGGTCACCAACCCTAGTCTTGGTAATCTACTGGTTGTAAATAGCTTTAGCCATTAGAGCAGTGGTCACCAACCCTAGTCTTGGTAATCTACTGGTTGTAAATAGCTTTAGCCACTAGAGCAGTGGTCAACAACCCTAGTCTTAGTAATCTATTGGTTGTAAATAGCTTTAGCCACGAGAGCAGTGGTCGCCAACCCTAGCCCTGGTAATCTATTGGTTGTAAATAGCTTTAGCCACTTGAGCAGTGGTCACCAACCCTAGTCTTGGTAATCTACTGGTTGTAAATAGCTTTAGCCAGTAGAGCAGTGGTCACCAACCCGAGTCTTGGTAATCTACTGGTTGTAAATAGCTTTAGCCACTAGAGCAGTGGTCAACAACCCTAGTCTTAGTAATCTATTGGTTGTAAATAACTTTAGCCATTAGAGCAGTGGTCACCAACCCTAGTCTTGGAGATCTACTGGCTGTAAATAGCTTTAGCCATTAGAGCAGTGGTCACCAACCCTAGTCCTGGTGATCTACTGGTTGTAAATAGCTTTAGCCACTAGAGCAGTGGTCACCAACCCTAGTCTTGGAGATCTACTGGTTGTAAATAGCTTTAGACACTAGAGCAGTGGTCACCAACCCTAGTCCTGGTAATCTACTGGTTGTAAATAGCTTTAGACACTAGAGCAGTGGTCACCAACCCTAGTCCTGGTAATCTACTGGTTGTAAATAGCTTTAGACACTAGAGCAGTGGTCACCAACCCTAGCCCTGGTGATCTACTGGTTGTAAATAGCTTTAGCCACTAGAGCAGTGGTCACCAACCCTAGTCTTGGTAATCTATTGGTTTTAAATAGCTTTAGCCATTAGAGCAGTGGTCACCAACCCTAGTCTTGGTAATCTACTGGTTGTAAATAGCTTTAGCTACTAGAGCAGTGGTCACCAACCCTAGCCCTGGTGATCTACTGGTTGTAAATAGCTTTAGCCACTAGACCAGTGGTCACCAACCCTAGCCCTGGTGATATACTGGTTGTAAATAGCTTTAGCCACTAGAGCACTAGTCTTGGAGAGCTAGTGGCAAGTGCAGGGTTTTGTACCAGACCAGCAGTAACACACGATTTAACTTCAGACATCACCTTACAATCCACCAATGTCTTTCCCTGACTTAGATAGCTGGTGTTCTTTACCTAACTCTGTATCTAGTCCAGGAGAATCGAAGGTACCCGGTGACAACAGATGCAAGTTGTGAGATGGTTGTCATAGCTATGAACTATGATGCTGTGGTTGAACTTTAACCACAGTGCGTTGTCTTGATGAGACACACACAATGCATTGCTGCTGGCTGTATAGTGTACATGTTATGAGAGATGCATCTTCCTGTCAGAAAGGAAGCCCATAGTGGAGCCTCTGTTTGTCCTGAGAAGGTGGCTCAGACACACACACACACACACACACACACACACACACACACACACACACACACACACACACACACACACACACACACACACACACACACACACACACACACAAACACAAACAAACAAACAAACAAACAAACCACTTTCCTGTGTCCAAACATTCAAAGGTGATATGAGTGGACTATACCACTCTCTCAGACTACACCTTGTAAGAATTGAGGAAAAATTAATCATTTGTTCCAGCCACAACCTACCTATACAGAGCTGTGTTTCATAGGTCAAGTATGATGTCATCATGGCTTCAGTGTGTCTGTGTACTTGTAGGTGGTCTCACATGCTCCTAACCCCCCCTCCCAACATTTCCTCCCCCCACTCAGAGGGGACAGGATGCGGTTTGCTCTCGCGACTTGCCTCTCTCTGACTTTCTCTCTCTCTCTCTCTCTCTCTCTCTCTCTCTCTCTCATGATGACAGGCCATTTGTTCACTCACCTTTTTAGGGTCCATGTTGAATTTCTTCTTCCCGCTTGAGAACTGCTTTCCTTTCTCAAGGACTTTGCTGCACAGAGAGAAAACAACAACAGATTGCCTTCTTAACAAATGACCTTGTAAACAAATACGATGCACTGAAGTAGGTAGGTGTAATTCATTGTATGGTTTGTTAGCTACAGGACAGGAAATAATAAGACATGTTCAGCTAGTGAATAACTGATTCATCAGCAAGGAATAATGCATTCAGAAAAGATGACAACATAGTCAATAAAGGATAAAACATAAATATGAAAAGGGTGGATAAGGAATAAACAGATTAGGGGATGAATAGGGGGTGAATAGGGAATGAATAGGGGGTGAATAGGGGGTGAATAGGGAATGAATAGGGAATGAATAGGGAATGAATAGGGAATGCACAAGCCTAATGGTTAAAAAAAGAGGAACAGTGATAATGGTTTAGGAAGGATAAAATATTAAAGACCACTCACTTCTCCTCTGTAGACTCAAAGTCTTGAACTTCCGCCATGACTTTGTCAATCTCCATCTTTAGCTTCTGGAAAAGGATGTTCAGACAAGGGTGATTCATAGACCATAGACGTGTGTGTGTGTGTGTGTGTGTGTGTGTGTGTGTGTGTGTGTGTGTGTGTGTGTGTGTGTGTGTGTGTGTGTGTGTGTGTGTGTGTGTGTGTGTGTGTGTGTGTTTACCTGGATGTCCTCAAGCAGGTCTTTCTTATGCATCTTCATGCTCTCGATCTCCAACCTCTCGTCTGCAGTGAAATCTGAAGAAACTGTAGTGGAGACACGACAACAGGAGGGTTATTATCTGAAGACACTGTAGTGGAGACACGACAACAGGAGGGTTATTATCTGAAGACACTGTAGTGGAGACACGACAACAGGGGGGTTATTATCTGAAGACACTGTAGTGGAGACACGACAACAGGAGGGTTATTATCTGAAGACACTGTAGTGGAGACACGACAACAGGAGGGTTATTATCTGAAGACACTGTAGTGGAGACACGACAACAGGGGGGTTATTATCTGAAGACACTGTAGTGGAGACACGACAACAGGAGGGTTATTATCTGAAGACACTGTAGTGGAGACACGACAACAGGAGGGTTATTATCTGAAGACACTGTAGTGGAGACACGACAACAGGAGGGTTATTATCTGAAGATACTGTAGTGGAGACACAACAACAGGAGGGTTATTATCTGAAGACACTGTAGTGGAGACATGACAACAGGAGGGTTATTATCTGAAGACAGGGGAGAAGAGAAGGAGATGGAGGGGGGAGAAGAGAAGGAGATGAAGAGAAGGAGATGGAGAAAGAGAAGGAGAGAAGAGATGGAGGAAGAGGGAGGAGAGTGGATTGAAAAAGAAGAGAAGAAAGAGAAGAAGAAGAAGAATATGAGGAGGATGATGACAAAAAAGAGGAGGAAAATGGAGGAGGAAGAAGCGTCCGTTCAAAAGCACCAGAAGTCCACAACATCTCATCAGATGGCCTACAGTTAAAAACAAATCCATGTTACGTACATCTGCAAGATAAGCTTAACCATATGAAAAACACATTACAGGCAAACCACTGAACCGGCCACAGGAGAGATTTAGCATCAAATGAACAGGAAGAAGGCCAGAATAGGACTAGTATCGTTCATAGGAACTCCATCTCCATCTCCTTCAGATACAGCACACAGGTATCCCGTCACATTGTGTTTCCACTCTCTCTTTCACAACCCTTCATCCCACAACTGTCTGTCTATACTCCTACCTGATGAGCTCTCGGGCTCCAAACTTTGTGTGTGGTATACAAATGCATGAGCTACTGTGTTAATGCGATAGTGAATGTGATATTACCCAGTTTAGTTATAGTAGGCTAGACATTTATACACACAATGTTCCGGTGTTTTCTATATGTTGGTGAAGCTGTGAAAAGTAATGCATTAGGAGGAATATAAAAGAACTGAAAAGAGCTTTTGTAAGTCTAACCAAACTCACGTTGTTAATCTTCATCCAAGCATGTCAACCATGAGCCATAGTATTGTTGTGGGGGGATGTAACCGTGTGTGTGTGTGTGTGTGTGTGTGTGTGTGTGTGTGTGTGTGTGTGTGTGTGTGTGTGTGTGTGTGTGTGTGTGTGTGTGTGTGTGTGTGTGTGTGTGTGTGTGTGTGTGTGTGTGTGTGTGTGTGTGTGTGTGTGTGTGTAGGCATGCATCCATGCGAACCAGAGAAGGGTGTTGGCCCTAACTTAAGAGGTTAAAGAAAAATATCAACAAGCAGCAGTTTTGGTTAGTTAGTGTTAGATACAGGCTATTATACTGCTGTTAAACAGCTAACCACTAGTCCTCTGTTCAACACCCTTCCTACAGCCTGTAATATGACCCGAAATACACACACTGACATGACCAAAATACTATTTAGCTACAGAATAATCTGTGTAACTCCATGGAATGAAGTTTTGGGATGACATATTTATGTAATCATTTACAATGCATTTTAACAAGAAATGCAATTTAGCTACATAATAACCTTTTTGTATCTCAAGGAAATGAAGTTTGGAGATGCCACATTTATGTAAGGATTTCAAATGTCGCCAATCCTAACAAATCAAATCGAATCTCCTAACACATAATAAAACAAGCCAGGTCCCAGCCAACTCCTGGCTATAGCATGGCAATGAGTGACAAGGACTTGGTATGATAGCACAAACAGACTGTCGCTCAGGCTACAATAAATCCTCCATCCTTTTAGGTGTCATGACAACTGAGCATGAAGTAGTCGTTCATTCATAAAGGTGTCACCATTCCCCATTCTGTCATGGTCATTCTTCAGTCTTTCGAAACAGGAGTGATGTCAGTGGAAAGGAAGGAAAGGAAATAGTTCCTCTTGCAAGACCATGAAAACGTACACTAATTTGTAGAACATTTTTTAAATAATGTTATAAACAGGTAGGGTAATTCAAGATAAAAATGTCTACCACTATGATTACTTTTGGTAGCAATGCTTCTATTCACAGGTGAGAATAACATTTTAGACCGTGAATTGAAGTGCAATAACAACTTAAAAAGTGAACTTACCCATTTGGCAATTGGTCATTGGCACACAGGAGAAACGGTCAAACTCGATAGCCTACGGACCCTATAGACTACAGGTATTTAAACATGACAAAGTACCAAACCGGTGTCATCCATGCAAACTCCACAGCTCAATAATGTAAAGTGACAGTCAAGATTATCTTGTTGCAACACACCCCTCTCTCTCTCGCGTCACATTATAGGCTCGAGCCTACTTGCAGAACAGAAGTGGACGTTTCCGCAATGATGTAGCAGCTGCCTCAATGTAGATTTATGTTACAGTTACACTAAAGAAGTGTTTTACTTGAAAACGAAACAATTTTTATAATCAAACAAAATGACGAGTAGGCTATTGTATTGTGTGTAATGTATAAATAGACTTCCACAAAGTGGTTATTGACACGTTGAACAGAATTAATCAAAAACAGGCTGAGGGAAAAAAAACGGTTCCTCCTGGATAAATTGCACCAAAACGCCCTCTAGTGTTTTTAAATTAACATTACAGTTTAGTCAACAAGGCCCAAAAGTTATTTATACAGTGAGGGAAAAAAGTATTTGATCCCCTGCTGATTTTGTACGTTTGCCCACTGACAAAGAAATGATCAGTCTATAATTTTAATTGTAGGTTCATTTGAACAGTGAGAGACAGAATAACAACAACAAAAATCCAGAAAAACATATTTCAAAAATGTTATAAATTGATTTGCATTTTAATGAGGGAAATAAGTATTTGACCCCTCTGCAAAACATGACTTAGTACTTGGTGGCTCAACCCTTGTTGGCAATCACTGAGGTCAGACGTTTCTTGTAGTTGGCCACCAGGTTTGCACACATCTCAGGAGGGATTTTGTCCCACTCCTCTTTGCAGATCTTCTCCAAGTCATTAAGGTTTCGAGGCTGACGTTTGGCAACTCGAACCTTCAGCTCCCTCCACAGATTGTCTATAGGATTAAGGTCTGGAGACTGGCTAGGCCACTCCAGGACCTTAATGTGCTTCTTCTTGAGCCACTCCTTTGTTGCCTTGGCCGTGTGTTTTGGGTCATTGTCATGCTGGAATACCCATCCACGACCCATTTTCAATGCCCTGGCTGAGGGAAGGAGGTTCTCACCCAAGATTTGACGGTACATGGCCCCGTCCATCGTCCCTTTGATGCGGTGAAGTTGTCCTGTCCCCTTAGCAGAAAAACACCCCAAAAGCATAATGTTTCCACCTCCATGTTTGACGGTGGGGATGGGGATCTTGGGGTCATAGGCAGCATTCCTCCTCCTCCAAACACGGCGAGTTGAGTTGATGCCAAAGAGCTCCATTTTGGTCTCATCTGACCACAACACTTTCACCCAGTTGTCCTCTGAATCATTCAGATGTTCATTGGCAAACTTCAGACGGGCATGTATATGTGCTTTCTTGAGCAGGGGGACCTTGCGGGTGCTGCAGGATTTCAGTCCTTCACGGCGTAGTGTGTTACCAATTGTTTTCTTGGTGACTATGGTCCTAGCTGCCTTGAGATCATTGACAAGATCCTCCCGGTGTAGTTCTGGGCTGATTCCTCACCGTTCTCATGATCATTGCAACTCCACGAGGTGAGATCTTGCATGGAGCCCCAGGCCGAGGGATATTGACAGTTCTTTTGTGTTTCTTCCATTTGTGAATAATCCCACCAAATGTTGTCATCTTCTCACCAAGCTGCTTGGCGATGGTCTTGTAGCCCATTCCAGCCTTGTGTAGGTCTACAATATTGTCCCTGACATCCTTGGAGAGCTCTTTGGTCTTGGCCATGGTGGAAAGTTTGGAATCTGATTGACTGATTGCTTCTGTGGACAGGTGTCTTTTATACAGGTAACAAACTGAGATTAGGAGCACTCTTTTTAAAGTGTGCTCCTAATCTCAGCTCGTTACCTGTATAAAAGACACCTGGGAGCCAGAACTTTCTGATTGAGAGGGGGTCAAATACTTATTTCCCTCATTTAAATGCAAATCAATTTATAACATTTTTGACATGCGTTTTTCAGGATTTTTCTGTTGTTATTCTGTCTCTCACTGTTCAAATAAACCTACCATTAAAATGATAGACTGATCATTTCTTTGTCAGTGGGCAAACGTACAAAATCAGCAGGGGAGGGGGGGGGGACTGTGCATGTGTGTTTGTGCATGCTGCAACAGTGAAAGAGAGAGAGAGATAGATAGAGAGAGAGAAAGAGAGACAGAGCGAGAGAGAGAGAGTTGGAGATAGGAAGAGAGAAAGAGAGAGAGGAAGAGAAAGCAAGAGATCACTCAGTGATTGAGAGAGAGAGAGAGAGAGAGAGAGAGAGAGAGAGAGAGAGAGAGATCACTCAGTAATCAAGAGAGAGGAAGAGAGACAGAGAGAGAGAGAGAGAGAGAGAGAGAGAGAGGTGAGTGCTGTAGCAACTTCCTGCTGTTGCATGAGGCGTGGAGTTGCAGTTACTTTCTCTCTGTCTGAAACTCTCACAGACTGTTACACAGAGAGCAGCGGGAGCTGACTCAAGCTAAGCAGCATGCAGGCTATCAAATGTGTTGTTGTGGGAGACGGGTAAGTGTTTTTCATTTTATTTTATCACATGATATCTTAATGCTGTGGTTTAGTCATTGGTTCAATGAGCGATCGAACCCTATATGACTTTTGTTGGCCTCTCAGTATACGAAGCCAAGAGTGGATGCTTGTTGATGTCTTCTCTTTCTGTTCTCTTTTTACATCTATAGAAATACATGTACAGATATTTTTCATTCACAAATCATGTAACAGATGATGAACATGAGTCTGTTGAGAGACCCAGAGGTTTGTTGATACTACTAATCAGGTGCATCCAAAGAGAAAGAGTTAAAATAGCTTCCACAGTTAGTACAGTTCCCTACTACTCATTACTTAGTTCATCATTAGTTGACTAACAGACAACTACTATCTTTCATCCAGCTCCATTGAATCTGAACCCCAAAGCCAACTTCAATGGACTCGTATGGCAGAATAGAGCACTATGTAACATGGGACAGTCTTGATTGTGGATAGGAGAAACCAACACAGTCATAGCAGCTGTATAAGACACGCCAGGACATGCATTTCAAATGCTGGCGTGTAAGAGGATCACTGGGACAGTGTCCCAAATGACACCTAATTCCCTATGTAGTGCACTACTTTTCACCAGAGCCCCTGGGCCTTGTTCAACAGTAAGGCACTATATGAGGAATAGGATGCCATTTGGGACACATAACATGTGCAGTTCAGAGCAGCTGAAACAAGGTTAATACACACATCATGAAGGAGTGATTTGATTGGCTCATAATAGAATAGAATAGAGTGGCTGGTAAATCTATCTCTGTATTGATGGTCATAACACATGGATTCAGTCCTATCTATAGTGTATTCAGCTTGATTTCAGTTCACTTGTCTGATATGTTCAAGGTTGTGTTTTGCAACTCAAAGGTGTGTCATGTCACACTGAGTTTGTTTGATGGGTCAGTGACAAAAGTCAGGTTTTTCATCTACAGTATGTATGGAGGCCCCCATTTCTGTTCTCATTCTTCACATTGTCTGTGAATTCATGGAACTGTGATGTATGTTAAAACACTGGACCCCAAGGTGTCCTATCAGACCTGGTTTACTAGGACACTGAGAGATGATGAGGTAGAGGTCCTATTGTTAGGAGAGGGGTGTGTCCTATCAGACCTGGTTTACTAGGACACTGAGAGATGATGAGGTAGAGGTCCTATTGTTAGGAGAGGGGTGTGTCCTATCAGACCTGGTTTACTATGACACTGAGAGATGATGAGGTAGAGGTCATATTGTTAGGAGAGGGGAGTGTCCTATCAGACCTGGTTTACTAGGACAGTGAGAGATGATGAGGTAGAGGTCATATTGTTAGGAGAGGAGAGTGTCCTATCAGACCTGGTTTACTAGAGAGATGATGAGGTAGAGGTCATATTGTTAGGAGAGGAGAGTGTCCTATCAGACCTGGTTTACTAGGACACTGAGAGATGATGAGGTAGAGGTCCTATTGTTAGGAGAGGGGTGTGTCCTATCAGACCTGGTTTACTAGGACACTGAGAGATGATGAGGTAGAGGTCCTATTGTTAGGAAAGGGGTGTGTCCTATCAGACCTGGTTTACTAGGACAGTGAGAGATGATGAGGTAGAGGTCATATTGTTAGGAGAGGAGAGTGTCCTATCAGACCTGGTTTACTAGGACACTGAGAGATGATGAGGTAGAGGTCCTATTGTTAGGAGAGGGGTGTGTCCTATCAGACCTCGTTTACTAGGACACTGAGAGATGATGAGGTAGAGGTCCTATTGTTAGGAGAAGGGTGTGTCCTATCAGACCTGGTTTACTAGGACAGTGAGAGATGATGAGGTAGAGGTCATATTGTTAGGAGAGGAGAGTGTCCTATCAGACCTGGTTTACTAGGACAGTGAGAGATGATGAGGTAGACGTCCTATTGTTAGGAGAGGGGTGTGTCCTTTCAGACCTGGTTTACTAGGACAGTGAGAGATGATGAGGTAGACGTCCTATTGTTAGGAGAGGAGAGTGTCCTATCAGACCTGGTTTACTAGGACAGTGAGAGATGATGAGGTAGAGGTCCTATTGTTAGGAGAGGAGAGTGTCCTATCAGACCTGGTTTACTAGGACACAGAGATGATGAGGTAGAGGTCCTATTGTTAGGAGAGGAGAGTGTCCTATCAGACCTGGTTTACCAGGACAGTGAGAGATGATGAGGTAGAGGTCCTATTGTTAGGAGAGGAGAGTGTCCTTTCAGACCTGGTTTACTAGGACACTGAGAGATGATGAGGTAGAGGTCCTATTGTTAGGAGAGGAGAGTGTCCTATCAGACCTGGTTTACTAGGACACTGAGAGATGATGAGGTAGAGGTCCTATTGTTAGGAGAGGGGTGTGTCCTATCAGACCTGGTTTACTAGGACACTGAGAGATGATGAGGTAGAGGTCCTATTGTTAGGAGAGGAGAGTGTCCTATCAGACCTGGTTTACTAGGACACTGAGAGATGATGAGGTAGAGGTCCTATTGTTAGGAGAGGGGAGTGTCCTATCAGACCTGGTTTACTAGGA
>NC_138292.1:69295000-69395000 GCF_965601325.2 Salmo salar
CTAAAACACAAGCTGGCTTCCTGTAAACCATGTGACCTACTCTGGTTGCCGTGGTTATGAGCCCTTGTCAACCTCTGTGACCTCTGTGAGTAGCACGCTGGATATGAGTGTTTGTAAAAATGACACAAATGGAAATATTGAGTACAAAACACACTGAAAAATGACATAGTATTTGTGTTTGTTTATTTTCTCATAACTAATGTGATGAAGAAGCAGGTTGTTTTCAATGAGGAAGAAGATAGACTGAGAAATAGAGACCTGTAGTCATCATACTAGAAGGCTATGCTACGTCTTCTTGAACAACGGTTCAGTGGAAAAACAAGATGTCCGCCGATGAGAAAGATGATAGACTTGGTTTAAGTTGGCTATATGAGGTTCAGGTATTACTCAACACCCTGACGTAGTGCTAAACCAAGTCATGATGTTGATGAAGTTGAGACATGACAGGACACGTTGGGGTAATGGAATGTGATTGGTTGATTCACCTTGAAATATGCTTACTTGTTGTTTATGGCCAACCCCGGCTTCCTTTGTTCAGAGAGGAGTCGTTTGTTCAGAGAGGAGTCGTTTGTTCAGAGAGGAGTCGTTTGATTGAGCTGTTGGATATGGAACAGAGCCTTGAAAATGAGTCAATGTTTTCATTGTCTATTTCATGTGTTTAAACGGTGTAGAGAACCCACTGGGCACAGACGTTATTTCAACGTCTAGTTTGGATTTACATTTGGTTGAGTTGTTAACTAATGTGAACTCAACATGAAATCAACAAAAATGTCATCATGTCATTGTATTTAGGTTAAAAGTTGACGACTTTTTGCAAATTCAATCAGTTTTGTAGGTTGATTCATTGTCGTCACGTCTTTTCTTTCCTCAAATGACACGGAAACAACGTTGATTCAACCAGTGTTTTCACAGTGGGACGCTGCATTTTCCCCACTAATGGTTAAGGTTATAGCTGTTTAAATGACCATTGAGTCCTATTGAAACGTTGATGTGTATTTTCCCTGTGTGTTTCAGAGCTGTTTAAATGACCATTGAATCCTATTGAAAACGTTGATGTGTATTTTCCCTGTGTGTTTCAGAGCTGTTTAAATGACCATTGAATCCTATTGAAAACGTTGATGTGTATTTTCCCTGTGTGTTTCAGAGCTGTTTAAATGACCATTGAATCCTATTGAAAACGTTGATGTGTATTTTCCCTGTGTGTTTCAGAGCTGTTTAAATGACCATTGAATCCTATTGAAAACGTTGATGTGTATTTTCCCTGTGTGTTTCAGAGCTGTTTAAATGACCATTGAATCCTATTGAAAACGTTGATGTGTATTTTCCCTGTGTGTTTCAGAGCTGTTTAAATGACCATTGAGTCCTATTGAAACGTTGATGTGTATTTTCCCTGTGTGTTTCAGAGCTGTTTAAATGACCATTGAGTCCTATTGAAAACGTTGATGTGTATTTTCCCTGTGTGTTTCAGAGCTGTGGGGAAAACATGTCTTCTCATCAGCTACACAACCAACGCTTTCCCTGGAGAATATATCCCTACTGTGTGAGTACACACACACACACACACACACACACACACACACACACACACACACACACACACACACACACACACACACACACTTGATATGTACAGTACAATAGAAAAGTGTGTGTGTTCTCTTCCTCAGCTTTGATAACTACTCAGCCAATGTGATGGTGGACAGTAAGCCAGTCAACCTGGGTCTCTGGGATACAGCAGGACAGGAGGACTATGACAGACTGAGACCACTGTCCTACCCACAGACGGTACAGACACACACACACACACACACACACACACACATTTATTTATATATATATAATATATATAATATACACACACACACATTTATTTATATATATATATATATATATATATATATATATATATATATATAATATACACACACACACACACACAAACCTAATTGAGTCCGGTGTCCTATATTAATGCATAGAGCTCTCTCTCTCTCTCTCTCTCTCTCTCTCTCTCTCTCTCTCTCTCTCTCTCTCTCTCTCTCTCTCTCTCTCTCTCTCTCTCTCTCTCTCTCTCTCTCTCTCTCTCTCAGGACGTGTTCCTCATCTGTTTCTCTCTGGTGAGCCCAGCCTCCTATGAGAACGTCAGAGCCAAGGTGATCATCTCTAGATTCTACCTGTATCTATCACAGTCAGGGTTGGCCTTCTAAAATTCAATCATTCATTCATTGAAATTTCCCTATTATTTTCTATGATGTCTTTTCAACATGTTAATTGGTCATTTAATATTCAGCCTGCAGAATTGACTGAACCTGAAGTTGAATTAAGTCCCATAATACATAAAGCTGTATGGAGGTGAATTAAATTGAGCCCTAATTGAAATGTCAGTTAGTATTCAAGGTGCATGTCCTACTATTGACCACTAGATGGCGGTGTGTCCCTACACTGTCAGGGGGACTGTCTGATCCTACTGTGTCGAGCGTTCTCTCTCCCCTGTTACACTCCTCTAGTCCAATGAAAGCACTTTGGATATTTTTAAATATCTTTTCATTATTATTTTCAAGATTTTTTCATTATTTCTACATAGTCTATTCTGCGTTGCGACAGAACAGAGTGGGTGTGAACTGCGACACACACAAAACAACAGCCGTCATCACAACAAGGACCTTGACATTTTTTATTTGAGATATTTTTTCTTCTTTTATTGGTTTCCACATATTAAAGCTAGAATCCTTAGTTGCTACATCCATTTTTGGACGTATAAATGACTAATATGTAGCTATTGATTGTTGAAGAATATACCTTATAAATGCCTCATGAGCTTAGATTAACTGTCGTACCCCATCAGAACCCAAAATATAAGCTTACTTTACTCAAATGTAAACTAATACTGTATAGCCTCAAAACATGTTTAAAAATGATATATTTGATATCATGGATGGTCAGTCCTTGCATCCTTAGCTCTGTCTATGAATTAGAGAATGGTTACATTTCTCCAGCCCCTTACCGTAGCTTTTTAGCGAAACAGGGGCGGTTTGTTATTGTTTCGATTAAGGATTGTAGCTTTAATGATGCAACATAAGAAAACAATCATTTCCTTCTTCAGGTGGAGAGAGGCTGGTGGTGTGACATAAATTCTCAAATAGGACTTATTTCACACTGCAATAAGCCATGAACATATTGATAGCAAGCATTGGCCTCCATAGTGAGGGAACCCACCCCTCCCCCGAAGACCCCCCCCCCCCACACCCCGTGCCCCCGCTCCGTCGCCCAACCAGACGATGAAGGTGTTAAATATCTATTAGATGTCAGGTGCATTGGGTCAGGGCCGAGGCAGAGGGCCACAAGGGGATGGGTCCCCCGGGAGAGGGCCAGGCAGCCCCGCCACACGAGGTCAATGTTTAGAAAATAATATTAATATCAAACAATAATTGTTTATTTATTTTAACACAGGAGTTCTGGAGTGTTCAAATACAAAGACATTAACACATAATCATGTCATATGACAGCAATGTTTGAAATGGTCTCTAAAGTGAGGCCTCTCCACCCTCTCCCCAGAGATCCACTCCCAGGCTGCTCCACCCTCTCCCCAGAGACCCACTCCCAGGCTGCTCCACCCCCTCCCCAGAGACCCACTCCCAGGCTGCTCCACCCCCTCCCCAGAGACCCACTCCCAGGCTGCTCCACCCCCTCCCCAGAGATCCACTCCCAGGCTGCTCCACCCCCTCCCCAGAGACCCACTCCCAGGCTGCTCCACCCTCTCCCCAGAGACCCACTCCCAGGCTGCTCCACCCTCTCCCCAGAGACCCACTCCCAGGCTGCTCCACCCCCTCCCCAGAGATCCACTCCCAGGCTGCTCCACCCCCTCCCCAGAGACTCACTCCCAGGCTGCTCCACCCCCTCCCCAGAGACTTACTCCCAGGCTGCTCCACCATCTCCCCAGAGACCCACTTCCAGGCTGCTCCACCCTCTCCCCAGAGACTCACTCCCAGGCTGCTCCACCCCCTCCCCAGAGACTCACTCCCAGGCTGCTCCACCCCCTCCCCAGAGACCCACTCCCAGTGTGTCCTCCCCTCAGCAGCCTCCACTGACAGAGACCCACTCCCAGTCCAGCTCCTGACACAGATGTTAATAAATATATGTTTGTTGTCAGATGAACCAGGTCAGATGAAACAGGTCAGGTGAACCAGGTCAGGGCCGGAGCAGAGAACAGCACAAGGAAGGGGCCCATGGAAAAGGGTCGTGCAGTCCTGCCCAGGGTTGGGGAGTAACTGATTACATGTAATCTGATTACAAAAAAACTGTGACTGTAATCAGTTAAGTTACCAGCAAAATATTGCAATCAGATTACAGATACTTCTGAAAACTAGATAATTACTACTTGGATTACATGAAATTCAGAAAGGATGTTTGTGACAAAATAATTTATGAAACCTTTCTGTTTTCTCCATGACATTCAAATCAGCATTAAAAGACGTTGAAGTTGAAGTTTGTTCCAGCTGAGTGAGTCTGACCAGTCAGAGACCACTATGATGACACCAAACGCGTGAAAGTAATCAGATTACGTTACTGAGGATTGAGTATTCCAAAAGTTACATTACTGATTACAGTTTTGGACAGGTAACTAGTAACTGTAATGGATTACATTTAGAAAGTAACCTACCCAACCCATGTCCCGCCCCTCAAAACAAATGCCCCTCACAATGTCTGTCTGATTTAAGGGAAGTATAAATATATCAGTGGTAATATGAGACAAAGACATCAGAACACATTTATTTCATGTTACAACGGAGGTGTAGCAACACCTGGGTCTATGTTACCAATCAACAATGATGTTTCCTCCCAAAGGACATACTGGTTCAGTCTAAGTATAACACACAGGCCTCCCAAGTAGTGTAAAAAGAGGTCTGTTTCTTGACTGTGTCCATCTCACTAATAATAACTGAAATGAAAGCTAGAGAGTTAAGGAGTATCGAAAATTACTAAAACGATGGATAGAAGACTATTTTTTGCAAGTGTTGACGGTGATTAAATGTTATCAATTTTCAGTGTGGCCCTTCCTCCGGCCCTCGTGGATGAGCGATTGTGGCCCCAGGGTCAAAATGAGTTTGACAGACACACACACATTCTATTGAGTAGAATCCACAGCCTTTTAGTCTCTTCTCATCTGAAGACTCTTCAGAACACTCAATGTGGATCTGGCTTTTAAGAAATAGCTAGTGTTGTTTGTAAGGGTTTTTCCCTATAGCTAGCCCACACTACACAATACACTCATGTTAATTCTGTTGCCCCTTCACTCTCTTCTCCATCTAATGTCAAAAGTATTTTTGCGTTTTCTGTCTCTCCTTGCTGTTTTACTTCTGTCGCCATGGCGACCGGGTCCCTATACCGCAAATGTTGTTCTAGGCCGATACTAGATTATCGCAGAGTGTTGCTATGGGTCACAACATGATGGAATGATGCTTTCCCCTTTGTGTTGAGTTTCTATCCGTATGCTCGTGTGTGTGTGTGTGTGTGTGTGTGTGTGTGTGTGTGTGTGTGTGTGTGTGTGTGTGTGCGTGTGTACCAACATACAGTATATTTATCATAGGACACAGTGTATCAACATACAGTATATTTATCATAGGACACAGTGTATCAACATACAGTATATTTATCATAGGACACAGTGTACCGACATACAGTATATTTATCATAGGACACTGTGTACCAAACACAAGCACAGAATGATACCACACGGGACGAGACCTGTAATCATCTGCACAATACATGCGGCACGAAAGCCAAAACAACAGAGCACAGGTACTCACACGACCAACGGACATGGAAACAATAATCGACAGGACAGTGGTGAACAAAGGGAACACTTATACAATTACTAGGTGTGAGTAGTGACAGTTCTGGAGGGATCCGTGACAGTCTCTCTCTCTCTCTCTCTACAGTGGTAGCCAGAGGTGAGGATGACTGGTGGCTACTAGTTGATAATAAAATATTTCTCCCTCCCTTTCTCCATTTCTCTCTCTCCTCCTCCTCCACCACCCCCCTCCCTCTCTTTCTTTCTCTCTCTCTCTCTCCTCTCTCTCTCTCTCTCTCTCTTTCTTTAGTGGTACCCGGAGGTGCGTCACCACTGCCCGTCAACCCCTATCATCCTAGTGGGTACTAAGCTGGATCTGAGGGACGAGAAGGAGACCATCGAGAAGCTCAAAGAGAAGAAACTGGCCCCCATCACCTACCCACAAGGCCTAGCGCTGGCCAAGGACATTGGTAGGTCACCTCATATAATAATCCATTGCTTTTTATGATGATGGAGTTGTATTTTGTAAAGTACTCTAAAGCACTTGAGTTAACAGCTGACATAAATAGGGTTTTATAAAATACAGTACATTTGATTGATTGATATTTTGTTTTCCGAGTGTTCTATGACTAGTATTAAATGAGAGAATCTGTACCAATCTATTCAGACCGGATCTCCTCAGATTCATATCTGAGATGAATGTTTAAATGAATGGAGAATGAAGTGCCTATCTGGGTTGTCTGCATGTACACAGTTCTCTCTCTCCCTCTCTCCATGGAAAACATATGTTTACATTGCAAAAGCAAGTGAAGTAGATAATAAACAAAAGTAAAACAAACAATAAAAATGAACAGTAAACATTAAACTCACAGAAGTTCCAAAAGAATAAAGACATTTCAACAGTGTTGTAACGATGTGCAAATAGTTAAAGTACAAAAGGGAAAATAAATAAACATAAATATGGGTTGTATTTACAATGGTGTTTGTTCTTCACTGGTTGGCCTTTTCTTGTGGCAACAGGTCACAAATATTGCTGCTGTGATGGCACACTGTGGTATTTCATCTCTCTCTCTCTCTCTCTCTGTTTCCCGCTTCCCCTCCCTCCTCATTCTCTCTCTCTCTCTTCCTCTCTCCCCCTCCATCCCTCCATCTCCCTCCCCAGACTCTGTGAAGTACCTGGAGTGTTCTGCTCTGACCCAGCGTGGCCTGAAGACAGTGTTTGACGAGGCTATCAGGGCAGTACTCTGCCCACAGCCAACCAAGGTCGGGAAGAAGAAATGTCTACTGCTCTAACAGGTGAGAGGGAGGCAGGGAGAGAGAGAGGGGGAGGGGGAAGAAGGGAGAATGAGAGGTAGAGAGGGAAGGAGGAAGAGGGAGGGAAGGAGGTAGGGATGGGGGAGGGAGGGAGAGAGAGTGAGAGGCAGGGCCTCTGCCCACAGCCCACCAAGGTTAGGAAGAAGTGATGCCTAGTTCTCTAACTAATGAGAGAGATGGAGGGAGGGAGAGAGGGCGAGGGAGGGAGAGATAGAGGTTTGGAATCTCTGAAACAAAAAAGGCTATAGTGGTCGATAGGAGGGTGAGAAAGCTAGAGAGTCTTTACCTGAAGTCTATCTACATTATTCTCACAGTCTGTTGATGTTGTTGTTTCTCTAGATGCAGCTAAGAGTGAAAACGGACAGCGAACAAACCAGGGAGCAAGATGTTCAGTTAAAGAGGTCTTATAGTTTTACTGTGCTAGAAGAAAAAACATTGCCTTATGAAAGCCTACATGGTTAAATAAATATAAAATACTATAATTAAGTGATGTTAATTATATTACAATGGTCTCTAATGTGTGCTTGTTTGGTACGGGTATGTAATGTATGATATAGGTGTTTTTATTCATAATAGGTGCACAATATTCATAATCTGAATAATATACTGTAATATTTTCCCCTCGACTGTGAAGGTGGTATCTGACCTTGATGTAAGTGCGTACCAAATGGCACCCTATTCCCTATGTGCACTTTTGACCAGAGCCCTAGTACACTACATAGGGAATTGGGTGTTAATTGGGACACAGAAGAAATTGTGTTGGTATACAATTAAACTCAATTTGCATGGCAGTCCATGATCATTATCGTTATTATGAGTTGTAGTTTGATGAAGCCATCTGTCCAATGTGTCTTGATCTGTTTCCAACCTCTATATAAAGGACTGCTTATCTGTAATATCAATCTGGATTAATTGTGTTAATTAATTGATTAATGAAAGTGAAATTATTGATTGTGTCTTTGGGTAATTTATCCATTGCAATGAGGTCAACCCTATCCTGTTGTTGGGGTTAGGATGAAGATAAGTCAGAGAGAGAGAGAGGGAGAGGGGAGGAAGAGAGGGGAGAAAGAGGGGAGCGGGAAGAGAGTGGAGAGGGAAGAGAGAGGAGAGAGGGGGGAGAAAGAGAGTGAAATAGAATGGGGAGTCAGTGATACGGTATTGAAAAAAAAGAGAGAGAGAGAGAGACAGAGAGAGGAGGAGAGAGAAAGAGAGAGAGGGGGAGAAAGAGAGAGAGGAGGAGAAAGAGGGGAGAAATAGAGAGAGAGGAGGAGAAAGAGAGAGAGAGGTGGGAAAGAGAGGGGAGAAAGAGAAAGAGAGAGCGAGGAAGTGAGAGGGGAGAAAGAGAGAGCGAGAATGGGGAGGGGGAAGAGAGAGGGGAGAAAGAGAGAAAGAGAGAGATCCAGAGCTAGTGATACGTTATTGAAAAAAAGAGAGAGGAGGAGAAAGTGAGAGGAGAGAAATGGAGAGGGGAGAAAGAGAGAGATCCAGAGTCAGTGATACGGTATTGAAAAAAAGGGTTGAGTGAAAGCCTGTGGCCTGCTTAGAAAGACACAGGAGTTTCAAAGAAGTGCACATAAAAATGGGACTTAAATTCCAAAGATGGCAAATAGTCTTTGGAGTAACAAAGCCACATGAGACTGACAGTTTGAGCATTCAAGTATAGTAGTACTGCCACTTAAAAACTAGATTTTAATTGACTAGATTCATCTCAAATGAAGTCTGACCACTCCAATAAGAATCAATGGGAAATCCTCAGCAATGATTCCTTTTTCTCCTTACTAAGAGCTTTACAGTAAAATCTGTCTAACCTGATACTTGTTGTTAATGGAACTCTTTTCTCCTCTTCTGTCCCCTCTATACCATATGTCAATGTAAACAGTACAATAGACACAAAAAGTAGAATAGAGTAGAACTCCTTTAATTGCCTCAACAATGCATATCTAGTTCAGTCATCAGCGAATATACTGTGTCCTAGTTAAGTTTGAGTTAATGTACGGAG
The DNA here is from genome assembly GCF_965601325.2 of Salmo salar. Lineage (NCBI taxonomy): Eukaryota > Metazoa > Chordata > Actinopteri > Salmoniformes > Salmonidae > Salmo > Salmo salar. The sequence continues at coordinate 69,304,102 of NC_138292.1, forward strand.
ATCTAAAATCTCTTTATGGTTTATTGGGATACAGTGATTAGCTTCTACTGTTAATTAAATTCACTTTCAAGGCTTGATCTCCCAGGTCGGGATGTGAGTGGTTTTCCAAATCCAATCTTTGTACTTGCAGACATCCATGACAATGCCTGGTGAACTGCATGCTATTAAAAAGCCTCCTTGATGAACACCATACAGCTGGTCCCGATCAAACACCACACCTCCCCCAGAATCACCCTAGAGAGAGAGCGAGAGAGAGAGAGAGAGAGAGAGAGAGAGAGAGAGAGAGAGAGAGAGAGAATTTACAGTCAAGCAGTTAGATTTGAATATTTAATCTCGAAAACCATTTATTGTAGTAACAGTTAATAACAGTTAGTAATGTAGCTAATAACTAATGAAAACATGATTGATGAGAATGTGAAATAGAGAGGAGTTTTTTATTGTTGTAACTCCTCTAATCTAAGTTAGATGAGCCATAAACGTGTCTTAATAATGTTCTGCTTGGAGGTGTACTCACGAAACAGGTATCCACTTTGCTCCTTTTAGTACAGAAGATGTGTTGTTTTTTAATTGATTGCTGAATATTTATGTTATAACAGCTCACAACTTCATACTCTGCACACTTCAGAGTAGTTGATACATCAACTACTGGGGAGACAATAAGGGGAAGTCAGATGGGATTCAATTGACAAACTATTAAGTATTTACATTATATTACAGGATTAAGTGGTAATAACATCTGTATGGTGTCCAATTATTGTTACTTACCATGAAGACATCATTTTCCCCACTTACTCCTTAATTCCAGTGGTTAACAGGGATCCCCTTTGTAACCCTTATCCTAAAACCATTACTTCTAGTGCAAGTTAACCAAATTGTTCTGCTATTATGGACTAGACATCATGGTAAGTAACAATCACTTAAAACCATAGACAAAATATCTATAATGTGTTCATCTCACCTCTGTTACCGTCAGAATCAGCTTGGGTGCCACCATAACCTGCGATCTGAACTGTATCACCCCGCTTTAGTTCAGATGTCTTCCTAGAGCAGGTGAATAAAACAATTCAATCAGGCTTTCAGAACATTGAGTTCTATTTGCAGAAGAAAAAAAGAATTGCAGAACTGGGATGGGTTGAAAAATCTAAGTTCATTGAAATTCAGAGTAATTGTTGTAGGTGAGTAGCCTAATGTTCCCCTGTATTGCTCTACAAGACTACCCATCCTATCCTTTCCTCATCTAATAGGGCAGCTGTTTGGGGTTTCAGGCTGGGTTTCTGTACAGCACTTTGAGATATCAGCTGATGTACGAAGGGCTATATAAATAAATTTGATTTGATTTTCTAAGTATTTTCTTCTCATCAGTTCACTGTTCATCTGCCACCATAACACTTAAACTTGCTTAGCATCAGGGTCATATTAATTAGTGCACACCATAGCAGAAATATTTTTGCAACAGCAATTGTTTTGCAAAAAAAAAAAGTTGAGTTAATCCCTACCCACTGTCCTCTATTTTCCTCTTTTTGGCAGGTGTAGTTAAACAGTCAGGAGGATTGACAGGCGTAATTGTGTTCTCCTTGGCAGATTCAGGTAACTTCAGTAGCATGATGTCATGCTGGTCTGGGTGAACATGTGTATCAGTCGCTTCAATTTTTACTGGACCCTTGACATGACCTGAGCCTGGATGTTTACCCAGTACTACATACACATGAGGAACACTGACAGAGAGCAGTAGTCAATAACAGTTGTATAGCACAGTTCATTTAAAGTAGTTGATAGTTAATAGCAGTAAAACATTAACAAATACTCTCTCTCTCTCTCTCTCTCTCTCTCAATTCTCTCTCTCTCTCAATTCTCTCTCTCTCTCAATTCTCTCTCTCTCACTCTCACTCTCTCAATTCTCTCTCTCTCTCAATTCTCTCTCTCTCTCAATTCTCTCTCTCTCACTCTCACTCTCTCACACACACACACACCAGGGTTGGGGTCAATTCCACCCAATTCTGGAAGTATGCTGAAATTCCTGTTCTCATTCTCTTCAACGATTTTCAATAAGGAACATTTGGAATTTGGTTTATTTTCTGAATTGACTGGAATTTAAATGGAATTGACCCCAACCCTGTCACACATACATATTAATTTACATTTTAGTCATTTAGCAGACGCTCTTATCCAGAGAAACTTACAGTTGTGAGTGAATGCATTTTTCATACACACACACACACACACACACACACACACACAGATGGTGACAGTAAGTGCTATTATGAACAGTTCTGCTCTCACAATCCTTCATCTTTATCTGTTGTGCACATGTACACTCACAATTGATGTTTCTTTATCACATTTTCAGTAGGCCTGCAGTGAGCAGCAGTTAGAACCCACTGGTCGCTGATCAGAGAACCACCACACTGATAATGAAAGCCTTGTCCTTTAAGCCATTCTATGCGCACATGGTACAGCCTTTCCTTGTCATTACAATCCTTCCCCCCGATGATCCTCTTCTGAATGTCGCCCAACGTGGCATCTGAATGAGAGAGAAGAGATAACCAGAGAGTGAGAAATTAAAATAGGCAGAATGTAAAGACAAATATGGGAATAAAAGACAGAAAACAACTGTTGTAGCAAAATAAAAAGGAAAGTAAAGAAAAGTAGAAGTTTCCATAAGGAATAAAGAATGGAGAGGGAACAGAGACATACAGAGTAAATGGTTGGTACACAAACCTGCCAACATCAGGGAGAGCAGAAGAACACCACTCAGTGTCTTCATGGTTTTCATGGTCGCTGTACTTTCCAGAGGATACCTCTGTTTTAAACATATTCTGGTCCCGTATCTCAAAATGTATCCACCAACCAGCATCCAACACGCTAATCAACTCAATTTCATTGGTTGTCTCTTGGCCATAGCTGGTTTACATAGTAAAATAGCTGGTTAGATTAAAACAGAGGGAGGTAGGTAAACTAGAGGTTATTTGCTTCATATTTCCTAGTTGTTACATGTGGAACTGTCATGTGATGGACATCGTATTCATGCCACAGAGTATATTTGTCATCGCTATGACCCTCAGAGATGAATAAACTTAACAGACCACTAGTACAAGAACATCGTTCTAGTTTGATGTGATCGTCAACTGATGTTGAATGAGATTCTCATGACACAATACTGACTGAGTCTGTCCTATGATGATTAGAGCCTTGGCTTCTTCCTGACCATGTGACTTGACCAGGATCAGCTTATGCCAGTTATGACCAGATAGGGACGAAAAACTGGGCCCAGAAAATCCAGGGCCTGTATGTATCAAGCGTCTCAGAGTAGGAGTGCTAATCTAGGACCAGGTTCCCCCCGTCCATGTAGTCTAATTCATTTTGATCTAAAAAGGCCAAACTGATTCTACATCAGCACTCCTACTCTGAATAGCACAAACGTTCCCAGGTCTCCCTTGAGGAAGAGGCTATCTGACCTTAATGGGACTTCCTGGTTAGATAAAGGTTACATTTAAAAAGATGAACAAAATAACCTAAATGAAGCCTGAGCCTGTTTAATTTCCCGCCTGTGGATGAAAATATAGACTTAATCAATGAAACATTTATAACTTCAGTGAGACAAGTTAATTCACTGTACTTGGTCAGTTAGTGCCTTGTCTGGCCCCTTTCTATGCAAATGATCTTTGAGGAGTAGAGTTGTGCAGAAGACTCCAAAGATCACTAAATCTTTACGACAGGAGAGGATTGGCATTATGTAGTAGAGAACCAAATGTACTAAGTGGAAAAACTTCAATCAAACAATCAAATGTATTTATAAAGCCCTTTTTACATCATCAGATGTCACAAAGTGTTCATACAGAAACCCTGCCTAAAACCCCAAACAGCAAGCAATGCAGATGTAGCAGCACGATGGCTAGGAAAAACTCCCTAGAGAGGCAGGAACCGAGAAACACACTATTTCCACATATGTCGATGTTGGGGTGGTGCTGGAGATGATAAGTAGGAAGTTCAACGATTTAGAAAATTCCCTTTAAGCGCGTTGGGCCAGTAACCAAAAGCTTGCTGGTTGGAATCCCCTTGCCGACTAGGTGAAAAATCTGCCTGTGTGCCCCTTTGCAAGGCACTTAACTCTAATTGCTCCTGTAAGTTGCTCTGGATAAGAGGAATGGATTGGAACTGCACTATTGACTTTATCAAGGTTGTACGACAGGAGATTCATTTAAGGTCACCAGGGGTAGTGAACAATATTTAGATTCAGTAGACACATGGAGAATGAAGGAATCCCACCAACCACAAACCAGTATACTTGGTTGAAGAATGGTGTGGTTGGGCTGCGTGAGGGAGAGGAAAATGGTGCTGCTCTCTCTCTCTCTCTCTCTATCCCTCTCTCTCTCTATATATATATATACACACATCTCTCTCTATCCCTCTCTCTCTATCCCCCTCTCTCTCTATATATATATATACATACATCTCTCTCTCTCTATCCCTCTCGCTCTCTATCTCTCTATCCCCCTCTCTCTCTCTATATATATATATACATACATCTCTCTCTCTATCCCTCTCGCTCTCTATATGTATATATATATATATCACACCTCTCTCTATCCCTCTCTCTCTATCTCTCTCTTTCTCTCTCTCTCTATCCCCCTCTCTCTATGTATATATATATACACATCTCTCTCTCTCTATCCCTCTCGCTCTCTCTCTATCCCTCTCTCTCTCTCTATATATATATATATATATATACACATCTCTCTCTCTCTCTCTATCCCTCTCTATATATATATACACATCTCTCTCTATCCCTCTCTCTCTCTATATATATATATACACACACATCTCTCTCTCGCTCTCTCTCTCTCTCTCGTTGGAGTGCATGCTGGGAGTGAGTCGTGAAGCAGGAGTGATTGTGAGAGCGACTGGAATTATCTTCACTCTATTGGGTTTTGGTGTGTATATATATATATATATATATGTGTATATATATATATATATATGTGTATATATATATATATATATATGTGTATATATATATATATATATATATGTGTGTGTGTTGATTAGTTTAGTTGTTTTAAGGGTATCTTGTCTAAATATCACTTAGCACGTATAGGGGTGGTGGGATCGTTGAGGTTGGTTTTCGCGAGGGCACAACCAGCGGGTGGGGCTGGTTGCAATGGCCACTCGCGGAAGTTTGGAGTTTGAAAAACTTAGTCGGCGACATGGAGTAAAGATTCCTGCTGCTGCCGGGTGTTCAGTGGAAGAATGTAGCTTGGCAGTGGGTGCTATCATTGGGTGTGATAGTATCAAATCAGCCTCAAGGATGAATAGCGCTGTAGTGATATTCTTAGATTCCATTGAAAAGGTGAATACGATAGTTGAGAGTGGTGTTGTGTTGCGGGAGACACAGACACCGGTATTTCCGCTTATGAATCCGGCAAAGAAAGTTATACTTTCTAACGTGCCACCATTTGTTAGAGATGAAGTGTTGGAGCGAGAGTTATCTCGTCATGGTCAAATTGTATCAACAATAAAGAAGGTTCTTTTTGGATGCAAATCTCCGTTGCTGAAACATGTCGTGTCTCATAGGAGACAAGTGCATATGATTTTAAAAAAGGACACTGATGAACTGAATTTAGCATTCAGTTTTAAGATTGATGGATTTGATTATGTCTTCTACGCTTCTACTGAATCAATGAAATGCTTTGGCTGTGGAAGAGAGGGGCATTTGGTGCGTAATTGTCCCGAGAATGAGCACGCAGAGCCCGGTAGCAGCTCTAGTGCCGGTGCAGCTAACGCACCACCGCGAAGGGATGAACATGCTAAGGGTGCAGGGGAAGGGAAAAGGTGGGCAGATGTGGTAGGAAAAGTAGGAGAGGAAGGCATTGTGGATACGGGGGTAATTGTGGTAGATCAGAACAAAGAGGGAGGGGAAACAGTCGGTGAGATTGCGACTGCCGTCGCTGCGGTGGTGCTGGAAAATGAAATTGGAGGTCAAGAGGAGATTGAAATAATGGAAAAGGAAGCAGCTGTTTTCAAAGTACCGAGGAGTAAGAGGAAGAATGTAAGGGGTGGTGAAGGGTCTAATTCCAAGAGGAAGGTAGAGATTAATAATTCACTTGAAGATAAACAGGTTGTAGAGATGGAGTTTTCTTCTGGGGAGGATAGCGAGAGTGAGTCATCTGACGCGTCACAACAAAATAGTGAGATAAATGGGGTGGAAGGGAGGTATGGGATTGAGAAGGTACGTCAATTTCTGAAGTTGACAAAAGGGAAGAAATATATGCAGGATTACAATGTAACAGATTTTTTCACTGAAAGTGAATTGTTTATTGAATCAGCAAAGTTTCTGATGTCAAAAATAACAGGGGGAGGTTTGACAAGCCCTAAAATTGCTAGACTCAAGAAAGTGGTCACGAGAGTGATAAGTGATGTAAATTCTAAAGAAAATGAAAGAGTTCAATCGCAGCTTTAAGTATGTAAAGAGATGTGGTTTCTGGGTCTTCCTCTGTATTTTTTTTTCATCCATGAGCAGTTTTAAGATTTCTTCTTTAAACGTAAATGGGGCAAGAGACGTTAAAAAAAGAGCCATAGTGTATGAGTTAATTAGGGGAAAGGGAAGTGACATAATTTTTCTACAAGAAACGCATAGTAATTTGGAAAATGAAGTTATGTGGCAACAGGAGTGGGGGGGACAGTGGTGTGTAGTCATAAAAACTCCAAAAGTGGGGGTGTGGCCATCTTGTTCTCAAAAGGGTTTTTGCCTTTGTCATATGAGGTTGAAGAGGTAGTTGAGGGGAGGTTATTAAAAGTTAGAGTAAGGTATGAAAACATCACTATGTGTCTGATAAATGTATATGCCCCAGGGTGGCAGTTGAGAGGGTATGCTTTTTAGAGACATTATCAAATACCATTGAGAAATGTAACAATGAAGATTATTTATTTATTGCTGGGGATTTTAACTGCACAGTCAGTGATTTAGATAGAAATCACAAAGAACCTCATATAGCCTCAAGGACTTTTTTAAAACGTCTCATTGTAACAAATGAACTGTGTGATATTTGCCAGAGTCAACATGGAGGCACAAGGCAGTATACCTGGGTGCATGTGAGAGAGAACACCATCTCTCTGGCCAGGTTAGATAGGTTTTATTGTTTTGAGCATCAATCTCAGGTCTGTAAATCAAGTGTGATAACCCCAGTGGGATTTTCTGATCATTGTTTAATAACAGAGGTGGTGTTCATTAACGATGTAAAACCTAAAAGCGCATACTGGCATTTTAATATAACTTTATTGAGCGATGCTCACTTCAGGAAATGTTTTAGTTTTTTCTGGGAGAGGTGGAGGTCTCAAAAGGCCAGTTTTGTATCCCTTCAACAGTGGTGGGATATAGGGAAAATCCAGATTCAACAATTCTGTAAGCAATACACGAGGAATGTCACCAAGGATATCACCACATCAATGAAAGCCCTAGAGACTGAAATAGTGGAACTCATGACGTTGGTTGAGACCACAGGAGATCGAGGCCACACTCAGGCCCTCAAGAGGAAAAAAGCTGCATTGGCAGACCTGCTGGGTATCAGAGCACAGGGGGCATTGGTGAGAAGTAAGTTTCAGGGAATCTCTGAAATGGATGCCTCATCCAAATTTTTCTTTGGTTTAGAGAAAAAGAATGGACAAAGAAAAATTATTCATTGTCTCAAATCAGCTGTTGGACAAGAGCTCACTAGACCTAGTGAAATTAGAAAGAGGGCAGTAGAGTTCTATGCTGAGCTCTACAAGTGTGAGTACAAAGAGGATAAAAAAGTGACACAGCAGTTCCTTGATGGACTCCCACAGGTGGCTGCAGAAGCTCAGGTTGAGCTTGAGCAACCATTGTCTTTGCAGGAGTTATACACTGCATTAAAAGGCATGGAAAATGGAAGGGCACCAGGCATTGATGGGCTTCCCGTTGATTTTTTAAAGTCTTTTTGGGCTATGTTGGGAGAGGATTGGCTAGCAGTAGTTAATGATAGTTTTACCGGAGGGTTACTACCAATAAGCTGCAGAAGGGCTGTCCTCACCCTACTGCCCAAAAAGGGTGACCCTAGGGAGGTGAAGAACTAGAGGCCGGTGGCTTTATTGTGCACTGATTATAAGATCCTGTCAAAGGCTTTGTCCAACAGGTTGAGTGAGGTGATGGGGCAAATCATACATACGGACCAGTCCTACTGTGTTCCTGGCAGGCAGATAGGGGATAACATTTCTCTGATTCGTGATTTTTTGGACGTCTCGAGGGCTATTGGGTTGGATGCTGGTCTAATTTCAATTGATCAGGAAAAGGCATTTGACCGAGTTGAACATCAATATTTATGGCACACTTTGGAGGCGTTTGGGTTCAGCTCTGGTTTTATTGCCATGATAGAGGTGATATATGGTGACATTGAAAGTGTATTGAAAGTTAACGGTGGTTTGAGTGCTCCTTTTAAAGTGTGTAGAGGTATTAGGCAGGGATGTTCTTTGTCGGGAATGTTATATGCCATTGCTATAGAGCCACTACTAAATAGCATTAGAAGTCGCATTGAGGGGGTGTACCTTTCAAAGGATATTCCTCCTATTCGTCTCTCAGCCTATGCTGATGATGTAGTTGTTTTAGTGAAAAATCAAGCGGAGGTGGATAGTTTGAGTCTAATGGTTGATCGTTTTAGGGGAATATCCTCTGCAAAGGTAAATTGGGAAAAGAGTTCTGCTTTACAGATTGGAGAATGGTCTGGAGGGATCATGGCTTTGCCAGGGGGGCTAGAATGGTGTAAGGGAGGTTTTAAGTATCTTGGAGTGTACCTGGGAGATGAGGGGACTATGGAAAAAAATTGGATTGGGGTGGTTGAAATGGTGGAAGGGAGGATAAGGAAATGGTGTTGGTTGCTATCTCGTATGTCATATAGGGGGCGCACTATTATAGTTAACAATGTGATTGCCTCTGCACTGTGGCATCGGTTGTCAGTTTTAGAACCACCATCTGGCCTTCTGGCTAAGATACAGGCAATAATTGTGGATTTCTTTTGGGATAAATATCACTGGGTTCCACAAAGTGTTTTGTATTTGTCAAAAGAGGAGGGGGGACAAGGTCTTGTGCATCTTGCTAGTAGGGCTGCTGCTTTCCGGTTGCAGTTTATTCAAAGGTTGCTTTATGGACCGGAAAATGTGGATTGGAGAGGGGTGGCAGGTCTTGTATTACAGCAGGTTGGAGGATTAGGTTTAAAGAAAGCTTTATTTTTGGTTGATAGTAGCCAGATTTCTAGGGAGGGAATACCTCCGTTTTACAGAGGCCTTCTTAGGGTGTGGAGCATAATGAAGGTGTCCAGACGAACTTCAGCGGAGTCAGTGCATTGGCTGTTGGAGGAACCTCTGGTGTATGGGGCAAGACTTGATTGCACAACTGCAGCTGTTCCACATTTTTCCAAGATTCTGGTGAAGGGCAAAATCATCACCTTAAAACAGTTAATGGCCATGGCTGGGCCCGCCTTAATGGATGGAAGACGGGTGGCTGAACATTTGGGGGTGAGGTCGGAAAGGATGGTAGGACAACTGCTGGGAAGCTGCAGGAAGGCTTTGTCAGCAGAAGAGTGGGATATGCTTCATAGCCACAAGAAGAAGGTACAAGATGAAGACGTCTCATTTCCAAGACTAGGGATTACACCAAATATCCCAGAGTCAGAAAGAAAGGCGATATTACTGGATTTGAGAGGGTTGGAAGAGGTGGGTTTGGATGAGGTGAATGGGAAAGACTTATATAGGGGGTGTGTCAAGGTGTTGAATAAAGATAAATTGAAAACTAGAAAAGACACTCCATGGAGAGTAAAATTGGGCATTGATGACAAGGTAAAGCCAGCATGGAGAGCACTGTACAAGCCACCGTTACAAAAGGGTACTGGTGATATGCAATGGAGGGTTTTGCATGGCATTATTGCAGTTAATGCTTTTGTATCTGTTATTAATTCAGATGTTGGAGATGGATGTCCTTTTTGTAATATAAGAGAAACCATTTTTCACTGTTTTATGGAGTGTGAGAGGATAAAACCTCTTGGAGATGCTGGAGTCTTTGTTTAAAGCTGTAGGGGAGATTTTCAATAACACTGTTTTTATTTTGGGGTTTCAATATAGAAAGCAACAGAAAAGAAAATGTCAACTGTTAAATTTTATTTTGGGACAAGCAAAGATGTCAATTTTTCTGAGTAGGAAACATAAGATAGAAACGGGATATGGGCAGGATGTAAGATGTGTTTTTAAAGGATTTTTAAGAATAAAAGTGGATTTTGAGTTCTACTCAGCTGTAAAAGATCTCCCATTGTTTGAGGAGAAGTGGGCATACGAAGGAGCGCTTTGTTTTGTAGAGGAGGGGAAACTATTTTTTGTTGGAGAAATAAGTTGAATGTATATGTTCTTTAGTTTTTTAATTTTTTAATTTTTTTGTTATTTTAGTATTTTTTGTGTATTTCTTTTCTTTTTTGAGTAGAAAATAAAGGTTTTATAAAAACTGCGCTCTCTCTATCCCCCTCTCTCTATATATATACACACATCTTTCTCTCTCTATCCCTCTCTCTCTCTGCCTGGACATATTTCTTTCTCACACACACACCGCCCCGTGAGCAGCAGAGATGCACCATGTATCTCTCCCTCCCGCAGCAACAGCTCAGGGTCCATACAGGCACGGTTCTGGTAATCCACGGACCTAAAAAATTGAATTTATATAATATAGGAAAATGGTGCCTCTCTGCTGCTCAGGGGGTGGGGCAGGGTCTGTTGAGCATGAGAGAGAGTGAGAAGCTTAAGCAGGGGGGAGAGAGAGAGAGAGCGAGAGAGAGAGGCTTAAGCAGGTGAGAGAGAGAGAGAGAGAGAGAGAAGCTTAAGCAGTGAGAGGGAGAGAGAGGGAGAAGCTTAAGCAGGGGGGAGGGAGAGAGAGAGAAGCTTAAGCAGGGGGAGAGAGAGAGAGAGAGAGAGAAGCTTAAGCAAGGGGGAAGGAGAGAGAGAGAGAAGCTTAAGCAGGGGGAGGGAGAGAGAGAGAGAGAAGCTTAAGCAGGGGGAGAGAGAGAGAGAAGCTTAAGCAGGGGGCGAGAGAGAGAGAGAGAAGCTTAAGCAGGGGGCGAGAGAGAGAGAGAGAAGCTTAAGCAGGGGGCGAGAGAGAGAGAAGCTTAAGCAGGGGGCGAGAGAGAGAGAAGCTTAAGCAGGGGGGAGGGAGAGAGAGAGAGTGTGTGTGAGAAGCTTAAGCAGGAGAGAGAGAGAGAGAAAGAAGCTTAAGCAGTGAGAGGGAGAGAGAGGGAGAAGCTTAAGCAGGGGGGAGGGAGAGAGAGAGAGAAGCTTAAGCAGGGGGAGGGAGAGAGAGAGAGAGCGCGAGCGAGAGAGAAGCTTAAGCAGGGGGAGGGAGAGAGAGGGTGAGAAGCTTAAGCAGGGGGAGGGAGAGAGAGAGAGTGAGAAGCTTAAGCAGGGGGAGGGAGAGAGAGAGAGAGAAGCTTAAGCAAGGGGGAAGGAGAGAGAGAGAGAGAGAGAAGCTTAAGCAGGGGGAGGGAGAGAGAGAGAGAGAGAAGCTTAAGCAGGGAGAGAGAGCGAGAGAGAGAAGCTTAAGCAGGGGGGAGGGAGAGAGAGAGAGTGTGTGTGAGAAGCTTAAGCAGGAGAGAGAGAGAGAGAGAGAGAGTGTGAGAAGCTTAAGCAGGAGAGAGAGAGAGAGAGAGAGAGTGAGAAGCTTAAGCAGGGGGGAGGGAGCGAGAGAGAGAGTGAGAAGCTTAAGCAGAGGGGGAGAGAGAGAGAGAGATAAGCTTAAGCGGGGGGAGATAGAGAGAGAGAGTGAGTATCTTAAGCAGGGAGCGAGAGAGAGAGTGAGAAGCTTAAGCAGAGGGGGAGAGAGAGAGAGAGAGAGAGAGAAGCTTAAGCAGAGGGGGAGAGAGAGAGAGAGATGCTTAAGCAGAGGGGGAGAGAGAGAGAGAGAAGCTTAAGCAGAGGGGGAGAGAGAGAGAGAGAGAGAGAGAGAGAGAGAGAGAGAAGCTTAAGCGGGGGGAGATAGAGAGAGAGAGTGAGTAGCTTAAGCAGGGGGAGAGAGAGAGAGAAGCTTAAGCAGGGGGGAGGGAGATAGAGAGAGAGAGTGAGTAGCTTAAGCAGGGGGAGAGAGAGAGAGTGAGAAGCTTAAGCAGGGGGAGAGAGAGAGAGTGAGAAGCTTAAGCAGGGGGAGGGAGCGAGAGAGAGAGAGAGAGAGTGAGAAGCTTAAGCAGGGGAGAGAGAGAGAGAGAGAGAGAGAAGCTTAAGCAGGGGGGAGAGAGCGAGAGAGAGCGAGCGAGAGAGAAAGAGCGAGAGAGAAAGAGCGAGAGAGAAAGAGCGAGAGAGGGAGAGATCAAAATCCAGAAAAGAGCCATATTGAGAAAGGCAGACCTTGCTCTCAAGAGAAGACTGGCTATGTGCACACTGCCCACAAATGAGGTGGAAACTGAACTGCTATCGACAAAATCCAACTTGGAACGTGTACACCGCTTCGGACAGAGAGGGCAAAGGTATGAACGCCCAATGGCTGCCAAACGTGCTTCCTTTAAAGATAAAATAATTGTTAAAAGCCTGGGTAAAAGACATTCTGGGACCCAATTTGGGATGACTGACCAGTTCCCGGAGGAAATTGCAGAACGGCGTAAAGTTCTGTATCCAATTTAAGGAAAATAGATTAAAAGGGAAACGAGTAGCTCTCGTCGTCAATAAACTAGATATTGATAACCAGTTGTTCAGAGACACAAAGACTACTCCATGGCTATTTTAAAAAATGGCAAAGTTCTTTTAGACGAGGAAAATAATGAAACACAATTCTAGCCCGGTTATGGATTGTAATACAACAAAAAATATAGCTTTTCTATATATCTTCAAATATAACTAATTGGAACACAAAAGCACTAATTCAACATGAAGATAAAAACTCAGTAAACAGAAGGCACAGTATGTGTGGATGGTGTGGTGTGTGTTTTTTTATGTTTGGGAAAGTGTGGCGTTGAGTGAGAAAGGAAATGGTTGCATATCCCAGAACCAATGTATTGCTGTGAGCGGGGGTGTGAGAGAGCTTTCAATGTTGTTCAGATGGATATACATTTAAGGAATTATACATCTTATTTATTGTCCTATCATGGTGGAACAGCGTTTTTAAATAAATTATACATCTAATGTATTTATGATCCTATATTGATGGAACGGTCCACAACCCTATACCCTAGACACCCACCTGAATGACCCAGATACTAAGGAGAAGTCCCTAACTGTTTTATGGGCCTGCTGTAAGCAGTCTGTATGCAGCCAAAATGCAGTCAGAGACCTAGAGCAGCACTGTCCCCTCAAGATTCTGAGCCTGCTTGGCAGGGTTGGTCCTGAAAATCCAAAGCCCCCTAAAGGGAGACGATAATATACAAGGAAATTCTCAAAGCTGCTAATGAGAACCTTGACAACCTTGTACCTAGCTGGTGGTGATTCCGGTGGGGTGTCCCCATCCAGGCAGTGCTGGCAACACTAGCTGCAGTAACCCAAAGGGAGGATGTCACTATAACATCTGTCTTCAGGTAGAGAGGACCAAAACGCAGCAGGAATGTGGATGCTCATTTTGAATATTTATTTCAAATAAAGTGAACACCAAAACGAAGAACGACAGCTTAACAGGCTATACACTTAACAGCAGTGCTAAAGTCAACTACCCACAAAATACCAAACCAAACACACACCTATATATAGGACTCTCAATCAGAGGCAACTAGAAACACCTGCCTCCAATTGAGAGTCCAACACCAAATCCTAAACATAGACAAACTAAACTAGACAGAACGTAGAAATACATACAAAACACAAACCCTCTGCCACGTCCTGAAAAAAACAAATACAATTACTCCCTCTGCTGGTCAGGACGTGACAGTACCCCCCCCCCCCCCAAAGGTGCAGACCCCGAATGCACCTCAAAAGAAAACACAAAAACCCTCAAACAACAAAAAATATCCCCCTAAACTAAAGGGAGGGAAGGGAGGGTGGCTGCCGTCAACAACAGCACCTGTGCAACACCCCCCCTCCCCAACCCACCTATACTGGAGGTGGCTTTGGCTCCGGCCTACTGTCCTCCAGACTGTAGACAGACTTGCTCGGCTCCTGACCGTAGGCAGACTCCTTCCATTCCAGGTAGTAGGCAGACTCATTCCGTTCCGGATCGTAGGCGGACTCACTCCGTTTCACGCTGTAGGCAGACTCATTTAGTTCACTGTTAATTACACACTTATTCAGTTCCGGATCCCATGCAGACTCACCCGGTTCCGGATCCCATGCAGACTCACCCGGTTCCCGGACACTCTGGACGAGGCCCTGTTGCCGGACACTCTGGACGAGGCCCTGTTGCCGGACACTCTGGACGAGGCCCTGTTGCCGGACACTCTGGACGAGGCCCTGTTGCCGGACACTCTGGACGAGGCCCTGTTGCCGGACACTCTGGATGAGGCCCTGTTGCCGGACACTCTGGACGAGGCCCTGTTGCCGGACACTCTGGCCTGGTCTGACGCACTGGAAGCCTGATGGGTGGGGCTGGTAGTGGAGGTACCAGCCTGGGGACACGCACCTCAGGGCTAGTGCGAGGAGCGGGAACAGGCTGAGTAGGACTAGGCTGACTTATTGGAAGCTTGATGCGTGGTGCTGGTACTGGTCGTGCCAGACTGGAGGTACGCACTTCCGGGTCAGCATGAGAGACGGGAACTGGAACGACTGGGCCATGGAGGTGCACAGGTGGCCTTGATCGCACCTCCTGCACAACCCGTCCTGGCTGGATGGAACTAGCAGCCCTGTACGAGCGGAGTGCTGGTACAGGGCGAACTGGGCTGTGCAGGGGCCTGATGGTTACCGTGCGTAGAGCGGGAGTAGGGTAGCCTGGTCCTAGGAGGCATACCGGCGACCAGACGCGCTGCGCAGGCATCCTCCTACCAGGCTGGATGCCCACTCTAGCACGGCATCTGCGAGGGGCTGGAATAACTCGCACTGGACTGTGCGTGCGTATGGGCGAGATCGTGCGCACTTCTTCAAAACACGGCACCCTCCACTCCATACATTCCTTCCAATAAGCACGGGTAGCTGGCTTAGGGCTCATCCTTGACCCAGCCAAACTACCCGTGTGCCCCCCAATTTTTTTTATTGGGGGTGCCTCTCCGGCTTCCTCGCCAGTCGTGTACCCCGGTAGCGTTCCCGGTCCTCACCAGCCTTCCTCCACGGGCCCTCTCCGGCCAGAATCTGTTCCCACGTCTATTTCTCTCAATTGTCCAACTCAAAGTCCCTTTGCTCCTTACTCCGCTGCTTGGTCCTTTTGTGGTGGGTAGTTCTGTAACGGCTGTCTTCGGGTAGAGAGGACCAAAACGCAGCAGGAATGTGGATGCTCATTTTGAATATTTATTTTAAATAAAGTGAACACCAAAACGACAGACCGACATTTTAACAGGCTATACACTTAACAGCAGTGCTAAAGTCAACTACCCACAAAATACCAAACCAAACACACACCTATATATAGGACTCTCAATCAGAGGCAACTAGAAACACCTGCCTCCAATTGAGAGTCCAACACCCAATCCTAAACATAGAAAAACTAAACTAGACAGAACGTAGAAATACATACAAAACACAAACCCTCTGCCACGTCCTGACCAAAACTAATACAATTACTCCCTCTGCTGGTCAGGACGTGACAGTCACACTCAGACATTCAGAGAGGGGGTATATTATTGTGGCCCTGGTGGCACAAAATCAAAAGTCTGACTGCATGGAGATGCTTGGGAATATGGTCAATACAGAGGACCATGTTGTGGGTGTTTCAGGGAAAAGGGGTACATTTGACCTCCATCTAGGACGTGACAATGTTTAATCAAATCTCCCCATTATTTTTTGCACAGTCTTGCAGGCCTTCTCATTACGGTTGCAACTGTATATGCATTCGTAAATCAAGACCTTTCTTGAGTTGGGCTCTAGGATGGTGCAACTGTTGAGAATGTGAGCCTATGGTTGTGTGGGGGAAAAGGGTTGAGTGTAATTGCGTATCCCACAACTGCGAAGGAGTAAAAGATGTTAAGGACAATAGAGGATGATTCACAATAATTGTTTGCTAATATAATAATTGCTTGCAATAATGTAATTTTAGTAATGGCGAGACTGGTGAGAGGTAAAATCCTTTGCATAAATTGCCTACATTACTACAAATATTAATAGCTAAGTACGGAAAATAAGAAACAGGATTTGCCGGGCATTGGGATGACAACCCAACTTGGGATGAGGAGGGCTTTTAGTGGGTGGAATAGTGGGGACCAATTGGAGGTTTACTTAGTAGTAATGCAAATATCATGGTACAGCTTTATAGACACTCAATCATCATGTTACTTTTTAATGGTACGTTTAAACATATATTTTGATAAATAGAATTGAAAGTTGTCTCATTATGGTAAGTGGTGAAATAAGTATAGCCAGTTAAAATTGTAATGGCCTAGCAGATAAGAAGAGACGATCAGTATTTACCTGGCTAAAAGAGAAGGAATATAATATCTATTGTTTTCAGGAAACTCATTCAACAATTTTAGATGAAGTTTTGTGGAAAAAGGACTGGGGGTGAAATATATTTCTCCCATGGGCAAAGAAATTCAAAAGGGGTGATGGTTTTAATTAACAGTAATTTTGAGCCAAATGTGCAAATTGTCCAAACAGATCCTCAAGGTAGATGGATTATTTTAAATATGTTATTGGACAATAAACATATGGCTTATTAACCTAGTTGGTCCAAATAATGATGATCCAAGCTTCTTTGAAAATATATCAACTCTACAAGCAACACTAGTCTTTAAAAAATATGTTTTTATTTTTTGTATTTTCACCCCCTTTTTCATTGTATCCAATTGGTAGTAGTTACAATCTTGTCTCATCGCTGCAACTCCCGTACGGACTCAGGAGAGGCGAAGGTCGAGAGCCATGCGTCCTCCAAAACACAACCCAACCAAGCCGCACTGCTTCTTGACACAATGCCCATCCAACCTGGAAGCCAGCCGCACCAATGTGTCAGAGGAAACACCGTACACCTAGCAACCTGGTCAGCGTGCACTGCGCCCGGCCCGCCACAGGAGTCGCTAGTGTACGATGAGTCGAGGATATCCCTGCCGGCCAAACCCTCCCCTAACCCAGACTACACTAGGCCAATTGTGCGCCGCCCCATGGGTCTCCCGGTCGCGGCCGGCTGCGACAGAGCCTGGACTCAAACCCAGAATCTCTGGTGGCACAGCTAGCACTGCAGCGCCTTAGTCTAGTGCCTCCCGGGTGTGGTCTATTATTATGGTGGGAGAGTTTAATACGGTCTTAAATACATCTATGGACCGGAAAGGAAATCACACTACAAACTATCACCCTCAGGCACTTAAGGAAATCATGAATGTCATGGATATATTGGAATTAGTGGATATATGGAGGCTTAAATACCCTGACCTAGTGAGATATACATGGTGGAGGCTCAATCAAGCTAGTCGTCTTGACTACTTTCTTATGCCATTCTCTCTGGCATCAAAAGTTTAAAAAGTGTTGATAGGGGACAGAATGTGGTCGGATCATCACATAATTGGCATATATATTACTCTTACAGAATTTCCACGTGGGTGAGGATATTGGAAATTTAATCAAAGCCTACTAGGTGATAAATTGTTTAGAACTAGGACAGAAGAATTTATAACTGACTTTTTCAGACATAACATAGGTACAGCAGATCTCCTTATTGTATGGGACACTTTTAAATGTGCCTTTAGAGCCATGCAATTCAGTACTCATCTATAAAACAAAAGCAATTTAGATCAAAAGAGTCCATATTAAAACAGTACAGTTAGATAGCAATAAAAACTACCATAGAGGCACAGAATAAGTTAGGAAAAACAAAAAGAAATGGAGGAACTTATTCAAGAAAGATCCAGTGTAATATATTATAAAAATAAAGCGAACTGGATGGAATATGGGGGAAAATGCATCAAATTCTTTTTCGATGTTCAATATAGAAATGCTACCAAAAATGTTTTATTGAAACTTGTTACAAATGGAGTCACGCATGATATTTTGAAAGAGGAAGTAAAGTACTTTAAGATTAAGAATATGTTTTCGTTTCAGTCTCCTCCATCTCCACTAACCGAAGCTAAAATTGTATGGATTTTTTTCCTATTAATAATGTAAAATTAACATCTGTACAGAAAGACTCATGTGAAGGCCAAATTACAGAGGAGGAACTTCTTGATGCAATTAAAGCCTTTAAGGCTGGGAAAACTCCAGCGCTGGATGGCATACCAGTGGAAGTATACCAAACTTTTTTTGATATAGTCAGAGAACCATTATTAGCATGATTTAACCACTCCTATATAAATGGTAGATTATCAGACATGCAACAAGGTCTGATATCATTATTACTGAAACAAGACCCAAGTGGTATATATAAAGATCCAGTCCATTAAAAAATTGGAGGCCTCTTAAACTTCCGTGTTGTGATGCAAAAATCCTAGGAAAATGCTTGGTGCATAGAATTAAAAAAGTATTGTCAGATATTATTCATCCTAATCAGACAGGTTTTTTTACATGGACGATACATTGGAGATAATATATGACAAGTACTGGAAACAATAGAATACTATGAAATATCAGGGACACCAGGCCTGGTTTCCATAGCTCATTTTGAAAAGGCTTTTGATAAAGTACGACTGGAGTTAATATATAAATGCCTAGAATATTTCAATTTTGGGGATTCTCTTATAAAATGGGTTAAAGTTATGTATAGTAAACCTAGATGTAAAATAGTAAATAATGGCTACATCTCAGAAAGTTTTAAACTATCTAGAGGAGTAAAACAAGGTTGTCCACTATCGGCATATCTATTTATTATTGCCATCGAAATGTTAGCTGTTAAAATTAGATCAAACAATAATATTAAGGGATTAGAAATCCGTGGCTTAAAAACTAAAGTGTCATTGTACGCTGATGATTCATGTTTTCTTTTAAAACCACAATTAGAGTCTCTCCACGGCCTCATAGAGGATCTAGATACTTTTGCTATCCTCTCTGGATTAAAACCAAACTATATGGATCACAAAAAAATGCACATTTTACATTACCATGTAGTTTACCAATTAAATGGTCTGACAGATGTGGACATACTCGGTATACAAATCCCAAAAGAAAGAAATGATCTCACTCCAATACATTTTTATAGAAAGTTAGCAAAAATAGATAAGATCTTGCTACCATGGATAGGAAAATACCTGTCCATTTGTGGAGAGAAAAAGAAATCACCCTGATTAACTCTTTAGTCATATCACAGTTTACTTATTGTTTTGCCTACACCTAGTGACCTGCTTTTTAAATTATATGAACAAAAAAAAATCAATTTTATTTGGAATGGCAAGCCAGACAAAATTAAGAGGGCCTATTTATATAACAAATATGAATTCGAAGGGCAGAAATTATTATATATTAAAGCATTAGACCTCTCACTAAAGGCATCTGTCATACAAAAGTTATACTTAAATCCAAACTGGTTCTCTAGTAAATAGGTAGGAATGTCTCATCCTATATTCAAGAATGGCCTTTTTCCCTTTATTCAGATTACAACTGCTCACTTTCGGTTGTTTGAAAAGGAAATAATCTCCAAAATATCTTTATTTTTTAAACAAGCCTTAGAAAGTTGGTTGCAATTTCAGTTTAATCCACCTGAAAAGAGAACAAATAATACAACAAATATTGTGGTTAAACTCAAATATATTTTTTGAAAAAATCTTTAAAAAAGGTATCATTTTTGTGAATGATATCATAAATAGGACTGGTGGAGTTATGTCACAGATGCAGCTAACACAGACATATGGAAATGTCTGCTCTACCCAAAATTTCAACCAACTAATTGCAGCATTACCACAAAAATGGAAGAGGCAAGTAGAAGGGGAAAAAGTAAGGAACTTGTATGTCGACCCTGCATTAAAGACCATAAATGGTTAAAGAAAAGTGTGATAAATACATATACCAATTTCATTTAAGGACCAAAAAACTGACAGCTTTGCCATATAAATTGTAAAATAGTTGAAGAGATTTCCGATGTACCCATTCCATGGCACATGGTTTATGAATTGATATGCAAAACAACCCCGGATTCAAAACATTGAATTTTTCAATTTACGCTGCACTCTGTCACTGGGTTCAGCTATTGCCTTCTTCCCTGTCTCTTTCTTTCCTCCCTTCTTTCTGGGTCAGCATTACGTCGTTCTCTGTATTGCCACTGTCTTTCAGCTGCACTAAGAGGAGCCATTCCTTCAGAAAGACCTGATTCAATTGATATTTGTTTATTCTTAAAATACTATACATACACACTGTAGTTATGTAATATAATTTATGAACAAAAACATATTTTGCAACACATTACTGCAAGATATCCAATTGTCCACCCTGTTACGTGTACATGGATGACAGGGTGCACAATAACAGGGTGGACATTGAGCTAAAATGAACAACTATGCTCCAAGTGATCGTGATGAAGCTAGGATAATGGCTGCCACTTGAAAATGTATTTGCATTGTTTGACAAATATATTTTGAAATTATGAAATTCGATTAACGTCTTTTGTATTTTTGCTTAACAGGGTGGACACATCACCAACATATAATGATGAAAATGTAACAGTATGAAATCTAGATACCAGGTTCACCACAGTTGTTTTCCCGCCAAGGAAGTGACATAATTTCCTGTTTGTGATGTCATTGTAGAAAATGTACATTTTCTTAACGTGCCAGTGACCACAATGAAGAATCAACAGAGTGGACAATGACTTTGAGGATGTACAGAAAATAAATAGTCAATATTCTTATAAAAAGTGCAGCATTTAACATAAGACTATACATAAGATACATTTTATGAAAAAAGTTAGAAAATTGTAATGAATACTCAGGGAGAAAAAGGTGTAGATTCACACACAGAGCGCGGCAGGTGTTTATTTTGCCTTCGCAGAAGGCAGGAATCGTGGGCACAGGCAGGCAATGGTCATACACAGGCAGGCAAACAGGCAGGTGAATGAAAACTAGGACTGAAGGCTATAACTGGTTCTCACAGACGAGCTAGGAAAAGGCTTAGTAGAGTCAAAACTAACAATACCTCACAAAAGCACAAACAGAATGAACTGAACTAAATAAGGAGCTGATGAGACCAGGTGAGAAACGAACACAGGTGAAATCAATGAAAAAAAATTAAAGACAGGGCTACGTTCCAGAACACAATGAAACAGAACACAAGGTTGACTAAGAAAATAAATACATAACCTTACAAAAATGTTGAAATATTTTTTTTTATGTATAATTTTATTTTTTATTATTCTCTTTGAAGTTGATTGAGCAGCACTTGGGACATTGTAAAATGTCCTCCTTCCACTGAAATAAAATAGTCTAAAATGTATAAAATGTACTTTGAAGTCTATGTCATTGTGCTTCTATTATCATGAAGACATACACACATAAAGATCCTTTTGAAATTTGATCCAGTGTATATTTTTTATATACAATTTTGAATGATTTATCTTGAGGACAAAAAATAACACTTTTAGTGATATTGACCCAACACACTACAAGTGAATTAGTCAAAATACTTATGACAACTTCAAATGGGGACACATAAAAGTGCTTTCATTTCTAAATGGTAGAACGGATAGGCCTATGTATGAAAACACCCGAAAATAGAATGTTGCATAGTGTCACCTCAAATTAAACATTTGATCTCAAATCTAAAATGCTGGAGAATACCAAATTAAAAGTTTTAGCTTCACTGTCTAAATAAATATGTATAGGAGAGCGTATCTGAGATAGTCTACTCTATCTCTCCCTCTTGCTCTCTCTCTCGCTCGTGCACATGCCGTGACCCCATGTGCGCGCGCGAGACCATTGTGGTTTATCTCGTTATCGCAGCAGCCCCAGTTAAATGGGAGACCAGGATACTGCTCGTGTATCAGACAATCAGTTAATCATCGTTCTTCGAAAGGGACTAGAAAAGGGACTAGAAAGGCACTCGAAAGGGACTAGAAAGAAGAACTACAATTCTCAGATCCTCCACTTCCTGGTTGACTTTTTCTCAGGTTTTTGCCTGCCATATGAGTTCTGTTATACTCACAGACACCATTCAAACAGTTTTAGAAACTTCAGAGTGGTTTCTACCCAAATCTACTAATAATATGCATATTCTAGTTTCTGGGCCAGAGTAGTAACCTGTTTAAATTGGGTACGTTTTTCATCCGGCCATGAAAATACTGCCCCCTACACCGC
Organism: Salmo salar; assembly: GCF_965601325.2. Taxonomy (NCBI): domain Eukaryota; kingdom Metazoa; phylum Chordata; class Actinopteri; order Salmoniformes; family Salmonidae; genus Salmo; species Salmo salar. The sequence goes on from NC_138292.1 coordinate 69,326,403, forward strand.
AACAGGTTAACTAGGCAAGTCAGTTAAGAACAAATTCTTATTTACAATGACGGCCTACACTGCGCCACCCTATGGGACTCCCAATCATGTGATGTAAATGAAGCTGAAAAGTACCCAGGGCCTGGCCTTGGCTCCAAGTTAGAGCAGGTCAGCCGGAGCCATGCCCCAGTGAGACACGGGTGCCGGCCTGCTTAGATGGAAACAGAAAAGTCTGAGCCTATTTGGTGAAACACCAGGATAAATCCTCAATGGAAACTTGGCATCAGTCAGCCAGCCACTCACTCAGTCAGTCACTCTCTCAATCACTCTCTCAATCAGCCAGCCAGGCAGTCAGTCAGTGTCCCTCCTCTTCCCATTCATCTACATTAGTACACATCTGTTCCTATACAGACTGAGTGCTCAGAGAGAGAGACAACAGTGAGATGTGGTAATACACACGCCACCACCACTCTCCGTCACTGCAATTAGCAGTTCTGTTCTCTCTCTCTCTCTCTCGCTCCATCATTTTTTCTGTCGCTCTCTCTCTCTTTTACCTCCCACCCCCTCCTCTATATATTTTCTCTCTAGCTCCCTCTTGTTTTTTCTCTCCCGCTCTTTCTTTCGTTCTTTCTTTCTTTCTTTCTTTCTTTCTTTCTTTCTTTCTTTCTTTCTTTCTTTCTTTCTTTCTTTCTTTCTTTCTTTCTTTCTTTCTTTCTTTCTTTCTTTCAATCTCTCCCTCCTTTCTCCCTGAGATTGGCCATTTAATGTGGCTGGTAGAGATTAGACTACTACCTATTGTGCCAGTTGTACAGTGGACCCCCCTAAAAAAACAGATAGGCAGAAGGTGGAGGAGTGAGTGTGTGTGTGTGTGTGTGTGTGTGTGTGTGTGGTGTGTGTGTGTGTGTGTGTGTGTGTGTGTGTGTGTGTGTGTGTGTGTGTGTGTGTGTGGATGTAGGTGAAAACACGCTTTGGTGATGACATTTCACTTCCTTATGTTATAAAGTACATTTTACCAAGACAAACATGATTCTTCATGTTCTGCATCGTTCAGCGGGGTCTTTCTCTACCATACCATTAACATTATATCCTAATATTCAGATGTCGTAACCTAATACATCGCATAATAAGCATTAGGCTCTGTCGACAGAGCAGTGAAGCTTTATCGCTGAAAGTTTTGAGGATTTGACATTTTGTGGTCATTTCTTCCAAGTTGTTTCCCCGGGTTGTAAAGAGCTAGATTAGCAGGAGCTGAAATAACTGTAAAAGGCTTTGACAATAAAAAGCTTGGGGTACGCTCAGTGTTCCGTTGACATTCCACAGAGATATGCTTGTTTTTGTGAGAAATCTTCAAATTACTAAAATATGAAAGTACTAGATGTCATGTCTCAAAATCGATATCTATCTTACCTCTGTATTGTTTTATGACCTCTTGATTCAAGAAGAAAGTTGACTAGTTCAACGGTGAGCCTGTCAGTTAGCCTTAATTCTCTCACAGCATCCAGCCTAGCTGACACCACGCTATTCTCCTGATTTATGACTTTCTTTTCTCATGCCGCCATTGATTTATTCAGCCTCCTACATGGGTAAAAACACCAATAACTTTGAAACAGATTATGAAAGAGAAATTAGGTTTGCACCATTGGTCTTCTCATAGGATTATCTACACAATTAACAACAGATTAGTTTTTGATTGGACACTCTAGTTATTCCCCTTGTATCTTTCTCTGTGGAGGGTGGAGTGATGTCACTTCCTTTATCTCTAAGAGCCTCTCTCTGTGGAGGGTGGAGTGATGTCACGTCCTCTGTCTCTAAGAGCTTCTCTCTGTGGAGGGATGTCACGTCCTCTGTCTCTAAGAGCCTCTCTCTGTGGAGGGTGGAGTGATGTCACGTCCTCTGTCTCTAAGAGCCTCTCTCTGTGGAGGGTGGAGTGATGTCACGTCCTCTATCTCTAAGAGCCTCTCTCTGTGGAGGGTGGAGTGATGTCACGTCCTCTGTCTCTAAGAGCCTCTCTCTGTGGAGGGTGGAGTGATGTCACGTCCTCTATCTCTAAGAGCCTCTCTCTGTGGAGGGTGGAGTGATGTCACGTCCTCTATCTCTAAGAGCCTCTCTCTGTGGAGGGTGGAGTGATGTCACGTCCTCTATCTCTAAGAGCTTCTCTCTATGGTCTAATAGATCTGAGTTCTGTGCTGTATGAGTGGTATAGACTGTAAGGTGCAGTAGAGTGCTGTTGAGCATTAGAGTCCATTTTTCTTTCTTTCTTTCTCTCTCTAGCTCCTGTGTGGCGCAGTGGTCTAAGACACTGCATTTTAGTGCAAGAAGCATCACTGGTTCAAATCCAGGCTAAATCACATCTGCCTTGATTGCGAGTCCAATAGGGCACAATTGGCCCAGCGTTGTCTGGGGTAGGCCGCCATTGTAAATAAGAATTTGTTCTGAACTGACATGCCTAGTTAAATAAAGGAAAAAATAATGTCACCTTTTATTTAATTATTCTTATTTACAACCTCCTTTCTTTCATTCTTTCATTCTCCAGTGACCATCACCAATTACATCTTCTTTTACATCAACTGGTATACATTTTTGGACTGAAATGGAAACAACATGATTTACAATAGGTTTTTTACCCATCAGCGTGTGTTTGAATGGTTTCTGTATTGGAGCAGCATATAGGATGCGTGACGTGTCTGTTGTGTGACAGTTTATGGGACGACCTCTGGGAAAGTCTTCTTCCAGCACACCCATGTATGTTTAAGGCAAACATCTGGGAGGTCAAAACCTCAAACTGGACCAATCCACATCTGAGCTGGCCATCATGTCTCCATCTCTCATGTCATATCAACATCTCTCTCTCTCTCTCTCCATATCTCTCTCTCTCTCTCTCTCTCTCTCTCTCTCTCTCTCTCCACATCTCTCTCTCTCTCTCTCTTTTGCTCCTCTCTCTCTCTCTCTCTCTCTCTCTCCCTCCACATCTCTCTCTCTCCATATATCTCTCTCTCTCTCTTTCTCTCTCTCTCTCTCTCTCCACATCTCTCTCTCTCTCTCTCTTTTGCTCCTCTCTCTCTCTCTCTCTCGCTCTCTCCCTCCACATCTCTCTCTCTCCATATCTCTCTCTCTTTCTCTCTCTCTTTCCCTCCATATCTCCCTCCCCTCATTCTGTCACTCCTCATCTCTCTCTCCATCTCCATTTTTCATCCATCCCCCCATCCCTACCCTTCCTCACTCCCTTGTTCCCTTGTTCAGCAGTTAATCACCAACAGTGTTGTAGATGTCATGCCCTGTTCTCGACATGAGCGTCTGGGTTGCGTCCGCTAATAGAGAGCCAATTACCTACCATTACTGCAGTACGGGAGTGTGTGTGTGTGTGTGTGTGTGTGTGTGTGTGTGTGTGTGTGTGTGTGTGTGTGTGTGTGTGTGTGTGTGTGTGTGTGTGTGTGTGTGTGTGTGTGTGTGTGTGTGTGTGTGTGTGTGTGTGTGTGCGTGTCAGTGCGTGCATCCATACAGTGCCCACTTTATTACTGCAGTACGGGAGTGCGTGTGTGTACGTGCGTGTGTGCGTACAGCGTCCACTTTATTAAGGAGCGATGATGGCGACTACAAAAACAACAAGTTGTGAACAGATTAGCCCGGCGCCCACGCCTGTCCAGGTCCTGTATATGTTGTTGTTGTGTTCTGGGTCTTTCTCCATTAACCTCGGCTGATGTTGCTGCTGGGGTCTGTAGTTCATGTAGTTCACAGTTAGAATGGGTAACACTTTACTGTGGTTGTCCTATGGACTAAGCATTCATAAAGCCTTTATGAAACAACACGTTATAACATTTGTCATAAGGACACCTAAAGTAGGGCCATATAAAATCAGCAATGCTGAGAACGCAGACGGAATCACGGAATCCAGAAATTAAAACGGAATTCAACAATATAAAAAAAGATATTCAACTAAATGTACTGAACTTAGTAGGGAATCAACTAGATGTATTGAACTTAGCAGGGAATCAACTAAATGTACTGAACTTAGCAGGGAATCAATTAAATGTACTGAACTTAGTAGGGAATCAACTAAATGTACTGAACTTAGTAGGGAATCAACTAGATGTATTGAACTTAGTAGGGAATCAACTACATGTACTGAAATTAGTAGGGAATCAACTAGATGTATTGAACTTAGTAGGGAATCAACTAAATATATTGAATTTAGTAGGGAATCAACTTAATGTATTGAACATAGTAGGGAATCAACTAAATATACTGAACTTAGTAGGGAATCAACATAATGTATTGAACATAGTAGGGAATCAACTAGATGTATTGAACTTAGTAGGGAATCAACTTAACGTAAATTAACTTAGTAGGGAATCAACTAAATGTATTGAACTTAGTAGGGAATCAACTAGATGTATTGAACTTAGTAGGGAATCAACTTAATGTATTGAACTTAGTAGGGAATCAACTAGATGTATTGTACTTAGTAGGGAATCAACTAAATGTATTGAACTTAGTAGGGAATCAACTTAACGTAAATTAACTTAGTAGGGAATCAACTAAATGTATTGAACATAGTAGGGAATCAACTAAATGTATTGAACTTAGTAGGGAATCAACTAAATGTACTGAAACTGTATTAAGTGTATTATAAGCCATGAACAGAATGCATCAGTGATTCTTATTTCCTGCAACTTTCTGAAGAGGCAACAACAATGCCCTGTCTGTGTGTGTGCGGTGCGCGTCTACCGTTTTGTGTAGCCGTTAGCGATGACGCTAGTGAAAAGTCTTCTGGTAGATGGAAAGGCTTTTCCAAAAATGTTCTCAATTAAATGTTAACTACAAAGTAGCCTATGCTTAACTGGCAGAGCTTTATCAGGATTATTTGCATCAATCCAGTGGGTATTTGTTTCACATATGTGCTACAAAAACACAGCTTAATAACAGCCCCTTGCTGGTGCCCCACTGGAATTAAAGAGTAACTGCACCCCAAAAATGACAAAAATCAACAAAAATCAAGACCTCAAAAGTGGTTTCCTGATGTGGTTTAAGCATTGTTGTGGACTTTTCTATATTTAAAAACAGTGTGACTTTGAGAGGGAAAACCTGGAAAACTGGACAAAAATGGACACCTAGAAAAACTGAGAATAAAAATATTAGTTGGTTATTTTCTTTGATTGTTTCTCATGTCCTGTAGTGTCTTGGATGCTTTAACAGAATAGCATTGTTGTTTTGAGAGTGCATAAAGATATCAGTATTTATTCTCTCACACACTGACTTCTCCTGCTGTCTCCCAGACAGGTCCAGTTGCTACGCACTGAAGTCAACCTCAACCCACTCACCCATACACCACAACCAACAACATATCATCACCTCTGACCTCCATTGAGCTTGTCCAAGTGCCCATGGAAATCTACCTCCCCACAGCCGCCCCCTCAATGCCTGAGCCCAACACCTCCACCTTCCCCCTCTCCCCTCTCCTCCTCCTCACCCCCGACAAAAGTGACGACCCTTTCTTCAATGGATCCTACCACAACTGGACCAACCCTGGTGGCGGAGGCGTGGGGGGTTTCCAACTCACTATAGAAGGGGTCCTTATCCCTCTCATCTATGTAGCAGTCTGTGTGATCGGCCTGGTGGGCAACACATTGGTCATCTACATTGTTTTACACTATGTGAGGACTGAGTCGGTCACTAACATCTATATACTCAACCTGGCCATCGCTGATGAGCTATTCATGCTAGGTCAGTGTTTTTTTTTAAGTGGTTTTATTGTTTTTTTCAAAGTGTTGTTTATTCAACTCTGTTTTTAGCCTTGTTAAACCAGCCTTATTTTGCAAGCTCACATTCTGTTTCACTTGAAATTACACCAACTATGACCGCAGTGGTCAGTCTGCTTTTTGATTATTTTACTGTATTTCTTTCATTTGATTATTTTACTGTATTTCTTTCATTTGATTATGTTACAGTATTTCTTTCATTTGATAATTGTACTGTAAAGTGTGTTGCAGTTTTAAATGCACTTCAAATGCAATGTAACTGTGCGGTTTTAATCATTTTTTAATTCAAATCAAATCAAACTTTATTTACCACATGCGCTGAATACAAGTATAGACTTTACCGTGAAATGCTTACTTACAAGCCCTTAACCAACAGTGCAGTTCAAGAAGAAGAAAACGTTAACCAAGTAGACAAAAATAAAAAGTAATAATAAAAAGTAACACAATGAGAATAACAATAACGAGGCTATATACAGGAGGCACCGGTACCGAGTCAATGTGCCAGGGTACAGGCTAGTTGAGGTAATCTGTACATGTAGGTGGAGGCGAAGTGACTAATTGCACTGTCAATATAGTTAGATTTGATTTGACTTCCCCTAGGTCTCCCCTTCTTGGCGGTCCAGAACGCTCTGCTCTCTTGGCCGTTTGGTTCTCTCATGTGCCGTGTGGTCATGACTGTGGACGCCATCAACCAGTTCACCGCCATCTTCTGTCTCACGGTCATGTCCATCGACCGCTACCTCGCAGTGGTCCATCCCATACGGTCGTCGTGGTGGAGGCGACCGCACGTGGCCAAGGCGGTGAACGCGACGGTGTGGGCGGTGTCGTTTGTGGTGGTGCTGCCCGTGGTGGTGTTCGCGGACGTACTAGAGGATGATGGGAACTGTAGTATAGTGTGGCCTGAGCCACCCGAGGTCTGGAAGGCATCGTTCATCGTGTACACGTGCACGGTCGGGTTCTTCGGACCGCTACTCGTCATCTGTCTCTGCTACCTGCTCATTGTGATCAAGGTCAGAATGTAGGACTACTTCCGTACTTAAGGGAAAATATTGCTATTTTACACTGCTTGGGAGGCCTGTGTGTTATACTTAGACTGAACCAGTATGTCCTTTGGGAGGAAACATCATTGATTGGTAACATAGACCCAGGTGTTGCTACACATCCGTTGTAACATGAAATAAATGTGTTCTGATGTCTTTGTCTCATATTATCACTGATATATTTATACTTCCCTTAAATCAGACAGAAATTGTGAGGGGCATTTGTTTTGAGGGGCGGGACCGCTTTGCCCTCTTCCAGGGAGCCCTTCCTTGTGCGGTTCTCAACTCCGGCCCTGACCTGTTACATCTGACCTGTAACATCTGACCTGTAACCGCCGCATCTGACCTGCCTGCCGTACATCTGACCTGCCTGACCGTACATCTGACCTGTAACATCTGACCTGTAACATCTGACCTGTAACACTGCCTGACCTGCCGCCTGCCGTACATCTGACCTGTAACATCTGACCTGTTGCATCTGACCTATTGCATCTGACCTGTAACATCTGACCTGTAACATCTGACCTGTTACATCTGACCTGTTACATCTGACCTGTAACATCTGACCTGTTACATCTGACCTGTAACATCTGACCTGTTACATCTGACCTGTAACATCTGACCTGTAACATCTGACCTGTTACATCTGACCTGTAACATCTGACCTGTAACATCTGACCTGTTGCATCTGACCTGTAACATCTGACCTGTAACATCTGACCTGTAACATCTGACCTGTAACATCTGACTTGTAACATCTGACAACAAACAGAAATGCATCAATATCTTTAATGTTTGGGTCAGGAGCTGGAGGGGAGGAAACACTGGAAGTGGGTCTCTGTCAGTGGAGGCTACCCTACAGTAACCTACCCTACAGTAACCTACTCTACATGGTCCTACCCCACAGTAACCTACCCTACCTACAGTAACCTACCCTACATTTTTTATATTGCTGAGGGGAGTGGGTCTCTGTCAGTGTAGGCACTTAATTGGTAAGTGTGTTGAGATGTTTTAACTGCCAATAAAGTTGAATTGTTTTGTTTTGATTCGAAGGTGCGCAATGCGGGGAAACGGGCCCGGCCCACCTCCTCCCAACGCAGGAAGTCCGAACGCAAGATCACCGCATGGTGGTTGTCGTTGTAGCAGTGTTCGTGTTGTGCTGGCTCCCATTCTACGTCCTCAACATCGTTAACCTGCTAATCCTGTTACCGGGTGAATTCCGGGGGCTGTACTACTTTGTGGTGGTCCTATCGTACGCTAATAGCTGCGCTAACCCAATAATTTACGGATTCCTGTCCGATCATTTTAAGAGAGGGTTCCGGAAGGCTCTTTGTCGTTCTTTGATGAGGGTGGAGAACCACAAGAGGGAGGCAGCCACCGAGCTGCAGCGCCCTGCAGAGCTCTGGAGGGGAATTGCACCTGAGCCACGAGATGGCCTGGGGGTCATCAAGTCTCATGAAGGAGGGGAGGAAGAAGAGGAGGAGGAGGAGGAAGAGGAGGACGGGATAGAGATGGAGAGAAGAGAAGACACCACTCAGATGAGAGAGAACTGCAGGATTGCACAGAACGGGAACGGAGGACAAGTTGAGAGCTCCAGGATCTTGTTCACACTGGGGGGAAAGGTGGAGACGGTACCCCTGGGGCAGAGGGCTAAAGCTGGGGAGGTGGCTGGGAAAGGCCCAGGCTTAGAATTGGGGCCTACTGTCGCTGTCTCCACTCTTGCCAATGGATCAAAGAGTGAAAGTAACAGGTCACTTCCAGAGGAGACAGTGGAGAAGAGCACCAAGCTAGAGATCAGCTACCTGTAACTCATAAATAAGATTTTTCCCAATGTCCATACTAGTATACCACTGATACGGACAAGTCTTGCTGAGACTGAGGCTGTCCTAATATGGACACTGTACAGTGTATAGAATGAGCGTGAAGCTGCCCCTAGAGACGCTGATCTTGGGTCAGTTTTGCATTTTCCCCACTCATGGTTAAGGATTGGGGGAGGGGAAGCTGATCCTAGATCTGTACCTAGGGGAAACTTTACCCAGGAGCTAGATTGCATGTCTGGTACAGTGACTCATTCTAAGTAGTGAGCTACTGTGTCGATTGGAACAGAGACATATGGATTGTAGCGACATTAACCCAACACCTAGCAACCTTGTTAAGAGGTTTGGAGCTCTTGGGGTAACAATTAAGGTGTTGGCTTGACGGTCACTGGACCTGGGTTCAAACCCCAGTTGGGCTAACCCCCTAGTTCGCTAATGTATCATTCAAATTGACACTTTTGAGTATCAACTTACAATGATACCGACTGCCTTGCCTCAAATTCCAAGCTTTTTGCCAAAAAATGTATGATCAGTTATTTTATTGGGCTGATAATCTGCAAATCTTTACGGGACACATTTGAATATTACGCTTAGTGTGCAATGTAAATATGTACAGAAATGTTTGAGAATCATAATACAGTTTTGAATAGGCTAATCAGAGATGCACACAAGGAGAAAAACACATACTATATTGTCAGTATTTAAATGATGTATCTGTGTTACAGTTTCTTAGTGCAGTATTTTTTCAACAGTAGCCTTCAGACAAAGTATACAAGTCTCATGATACCACTAAAATCACAGGGAACGAACTGTTCCCTTTCATCCAAGAACAGCATCATTTAACAGTTATTATAAATGTCACAGAAGGCTATTTCAATAAGAGTTCATACTGCCTCTGTCTGAGGCTTTACAATACAAGTGCAAATTAGTGTCCTTGCGTTGAAAGCGAAAGCAAACAGACATCTAGTTCCATTCTATTGCTATCTCACCGCGCCCCTGGTGGAACGTTTCATTTATCAGAATGAATGGAATGGAATCATTAAAGTGAATGAATAATGTCACTAAACGTACCTGCACGATTAACACTCATACATATTCATGATGACGGGAGTCGAGTCGATTAAATTATGGCGGATGGTATATCAAAGAGCTGTGCGACCTCTGATATCGACCTTCGGTTAATTTGATTGGCGTCCAGCTGAATATCTTCTGAGCGACGTTGTGGTGGACATTGTTGTCGAATGCTATTTTGTTTGGGGGGAATGTTATTGATTTTACCTTTCAGACAGATGCTGTTTATGTGAGTGAAGCAGCTGAACCATTAGAAAGCAGTTGGCCCTTGGAACTAAATACCTAATGATAGATATTTGCAGAGCCATATTTGTAGATATTTAGATTGAGATAATATGTTTCTGGGTAGTTGCTTAGGGACACAGCTGTTTTTCTACGGAGCAGAGCTATACAGTATTTCTTTGTATGTACTGTATGTAGGCAGTACATAGTGCCATATTCAATAAGAGAATTGATCAAATGTGGCCTTTAAGTTCACTTTGTATCTGAACATAATTGTTTTGTAGCTGTAGCCTGGATGTTTTGTCATGTTGTTTTCCGAGCCTCAACAAGGTGGACTCTACAAGGTGTCAAAAAATTCCACAGGGATGTTGGCCCATGTTGATTCCAATGCTTCCCACAGTTGTGTCAAGTTGGCTGGATGTCCTTTGGGTGGTGGACCATTCTTGATACACACAGGAAACTGTTAAGCTTCAAAAACCCAGCAGTGTTGCAGTTCTTGACACACTGGAACCGGCACACCTAACACCTACTACCACACCCCGTTCAAAGGCCCTCCTGTCTTTTGTCTTGCCCATTCACCCTCTGAATGGCACACAGACACAATCCATGTCTCAATTGTCTCAAGGCTTGAAAATCCTTCTTTAACCTGTCTCCTCCCCTTCATCTACACTGACAAGTGACATCAATAAGGGATCATAGCTTTCACCCAGTGGAGGCTGCCGAGGGGAGGACGGCTCATAATAATGGCTTTAATGGAGCGAATGGAATGGTATGAAACACATGGAAACCATGTTTGATGTATTTGATACCATTCCACTCCAGCCATTAGCAGGAGTCCGTTCTCCCCAATTAAGACGCCACAAACCTCTTGTGCTTTCACCTGGATAATGGCATGGAAAGAGCAGGTGTTCCTAATTTTTTGTATACTCATTTTATGTCTACACGGCTAGAGGTTAACAAGTTAGAAGATAAGTTATTGGGAAAAGTGCTCGTCATACTTTAAATGAATGATTAAGTTTATTAGTTGACAAGTTGAATCAGGTGTGCTAGCTCTGGAATACCTCAAATACATGGAACGTTTGGGATTCCCCGAGGTTTGAGAACCACTGCATTAGGAGAGATGTATGGAGAGATGTTTGGAAAAGTCACACACCTTAAATGAATGATCAATACCTTTCTAACGAGCTTATGTCTACGCTTATGTCTCACCCACGGTGGTGCTTTGGTAGCCTGGTTACTAGTCTGATTGTGCCATCATACTACTCCTTGTCATGCCAAACATGTTGACAACCACAAGGAGTTGACTGCACTAACAGATCTGGGACCAGGCCGGTGCTTTGGTCACCCAGAGTGTGTGGATGGAACCCAGCGCCTGCTTTGGTGAAAATCTCAACTGTTTCTGATATTGTGTACATGGTAGCCTCAGTGCCAGTCTGTTTGTTCCATCATGCCAACTCCTTGTCACTCATCGTCATGCCAAACATGTTAGGGTTGACAATAACAGCAATGGAGTTGGCAAGAGCACAAACTGATCTGGGACCAGGCTATGTAAATGGTATTTCTATGTTTAGATAGTGTCTGTGTACTGTGTATGCTGATGACTACAAAGCCTCAAATTGAATGTGAAGTTTGAAGAAAAAAATAAATGTCTTATGTGATTTTTGTATTTATTCCAAGTTCTTGGTATACCATTGGTCTCAGTTGACGTCTGACACTACAGTATGGAAGAGATACGTTTATCAGAGCAATCAGATATTCTGATCGCATTGCAACAGTATTGATGAGTGTTAAGGGAACGGTTTGTCGGTGCTTTAAATTAACATAAGTATTGATTGTGGAGAAGCAATCAGATAATGTATGACGTGTCAAACTTAAGGTCCACGAGACGGATCCGGACAAATTGGGTGAAGACCGAATGCGGCCCGCAGGGGAAATGAGTTTGACACCTCTGATCTATGACCAGCCTGATGCAGTAACGTAGGGAAATGAGTTGACACCTCTGATCTATGACCAGCCTGATGCAGTAACGTAGGGAAATGAGTTGACACCCCTGATCTATGACCAGCCTGATGCAGTAACGTAGGGAAATGAGTTGACACCTCTGATCTATGACCAGCCTGAGGCAGTAACGTAGGGAAATGAGGTTGACACCCCTGATCTATGACCAGCCTGAGGCAGTAACGTAGGGAAATGAGTTGACACCTCTGATCTATGACCAGCCTGATGCAGTAACGTAGGGAAATGAGGTTGACACCCCTGATCTATGACCAGCCTGAGGCAGTAACGTAGGGAAATGAGTTGACACCCCTGATCTATGACCAGCCTGAGTCAGTAACGTAGGGAAATACAGTCAGGTCCAAAATTACTGACACCCTTGATAAAGATGAACAAAAAAGTCTGTACGAATTAAATCATTCAAATAATGAGCTGTATTATACGCTCAGTTATGTTTTATTATTATATTATTTTATACTAACACAATTCCTCAGAGAAAGAGATTTTGAGAAGTAATATTTTTGTCTCAAAAAGATGGGGGCTAAAATTATGGGCATCCCTGTTTTCAATACCTCACCTTGCAAGGATAAAGCACCAGTTCCAATCCATGTGTCAATGGCATTTACATTTGTTGGATGACATAAAAATAGAGCTCTTTGGTCACACACACCAGTGGTGGGTTTTGAGTTGAAAAAAAGACACGTAAGCAGAAAATAACCACATGGGCAGTCCATAAGAGCAGACAAATGATACCAAAGATGTTTAAAGGCTCTGTATGGAGGAAAGGTGCATGATCTCTCCAAAGTGTTCTCCAATCTCATAAAATATTTTACAAAAAGGCTCTGTGCTGTTATCCTCACAATGTGTGGTTTTGAAAAGGTATTGAGAACAATTTTGACCCATATCTTTTTTTATTAGCATAAAATATCATTTTCAAAAATTATTTATCATACAATAACACTCAGTACTAGTACTTATTTTTTTCTCTCATCTTTATAAGGGTGCCAATAATTTTGGACCTGACTGTAGATAGACCCTACAGTGGAGATTCATTGATCACCCCATCCCTCTACTGGTCAAAGCTAGGACAACACTGAAACAGTAAAAATACATTTTAGTCACATTTCTGCAGATTTTTTTATTCCAAATACATTTCTCACAGCCTCCCTCTGTCCATCCACCTATCCCTTCTTCTCTCCATCCATCCATTATTCTGGTACAGCGTCACCGAGCCACTTGAGGTAGGGTGGGTTGCCCTGCTCTATGGGTAGGCTGATGACCTCTGCTACTTCATACGGGTGGTTGGACCTGTTGGCAAGCAAACACAGCATGAGTCACACACACACACAGATAGACAAATGCATGTACACACACACACACACACACACACACACACACACACACACACACACACACACACACACACACACACACACACACACACACACACTACACCCCTGCTATGAGTCACTGATAAATGTAAATTGTAATTCTGGGAAAGGATTAAACACCCCACTGCCTGATTTGGTATGTAGACTACATATCATCCCTATAACTGAGGGAAATACTAGAACGCACGCACACATGTACACACATACACAATGCTTACCTAACATATTCTGCCAGAGATGCAACCTTAGAACTTCTGGTCTTTATCATCTAAAAGCAGGAAGAAACTAGTTAGAACTTTAGCTACACCACGCTCAGATAAACCAAGCATATATAGTCGTCATTCAATGTACAATAACAGTACTAGCTATTCCATTAGGCCTATATGTTTGGTCATGGACTTGCAGGGCAGCATATACAGACACTGTAGGTCCATGTCGAACCAGGAATAAAAAGACGTTTGAATGCTCACCAGCAAAACTTCACTATCCTCCTGGATCTTCCCCTGCCATTCATATCTGACAAGAAACAGAGACATGTTGCCAATCCCAATCAGTAACCCTTCCATTCCCTTCATCTGTGTGGTGGAGTGCCTGGATACAGCCCTTAGCCGTGGTAACGTAATTATGGTATCTGATATAACACGGCTGTCAGCCAATCAGCATTCAGGGCATGAACCACCCAGTTTCTAATCTCTGATCCGTCATGGTCCAGACTTACACAGATGTGATTTTGGGGACGATGTTGACACAAGCAGCCAGCTTCTTCTCAACGATCCCTCTGTCAGGTGGGGGGGAAGAGACAATGACAACAACCAATCAGACTGGATGGATTAACTGCATCCAGCACAATATGGTGAACAAATACATGATTCAGACTACAGGGCCGACGCAAACCACACCGGCTCTGATATTTCCTTTTGACATTGTCCTTTCCAGCACGGTTCAAGCAGCCCTGGTGGATGTGTAACCAGTTCAGCTCAACTTGGCTCAGTTTGGCCCTATAGTGTGAATCAACGTCGCATTCAGGAGAGTGCAACTTTCTGAATATTGCCGATAGAAATGTCTTATAGCATTGACATCTGACATGATTCCCAATTCTACATAGCAGAGAAGAATGTTTGTGTATGTCTGTGTCTATCCGTTACCTGGCCAGATCTTTGGCCACCTGTTCGTTGGGGCAGGTGACAAAGGCAGCGGAGTGTGTGCCCGACGTGTAGGTCTCGGACGCCATGGAGAACGCTCTCAATCCCACAGTCCTCAGCAGCGTGAGCATCAACACACTAAGCAACGCAATCTATGGGGTTGCCATGGAAACAGAGGTTAGGAGATGAACTGACAGACAACATTCTATGGTGGAAATATTTCACGAGAAATACAGTAAATCAAATCACCCACTTCACTGTTTCTGCATATTACAATGGCTAGGACTAGTCTACATTTTGCTACACTGTATGTTACATTTGGCAAGACAACAAGCATATACGAACTGGATTGCAGACGGCTAAGCAACTTCTTGAATGTGTCTCTTCTACTTGACTACAGCTTGACTACTTGTGGTTTGGGACACATACTCACCACAAAGAATGCCCTCAGAGGTCCACAAGCCTGCAATCCTTCTGTAGCAGGCAGTCCAAAGCGCATTGCCTAAGCAGCACTCTGCAGCAGGGGAAAGTGACATACATGCATTAGCAATCATACATGGCAGGCCGGGGGAGATGACGTTCAATGAGTTCATAGCATGACAAGCAACCACACAAGTTCTGCCATAGGCAAAAAAAAAAAAGAAAACGTACAATTCTGTTTATGGACTAGCAGTAGCTAAAAGCACAGCATACAGTACGAAGCTAGCTAGCGAGGCTAATTGTGTGTGACTTTACTGTGTGTTTGCTCAACTCGCTGTAACTTGACACGTGAAAATGCAGGACAGGACTTTTGCAAAATGGTTGAAACGAAAGAAACCTCCGATACGAAATGTACAATCATGCCAGCAACTCAAACTGTCCAGCTAAAATTACCTTAGACAGTAGCAGTTTCGATGCAATGTGTGCTGTTGCCACTCTCTAACGTAAACATTAAGTTCTGCCGGAAAGCAGGATCTGTTGTTTACCAATTGGTCGTAAATTCAAAAGCAGAGCTGGAAGCACGAGAATTATGTCGATATGGTAACGTTTTCAAATATTATGTGGAAAATGTATTATTAGTAGTAATGCTAGTGGTATACCGACAGTCGTAGTGGTTTTATTGACGTCGTTTCGCGTATAAATGTAAGCATATATAAATGCTAAACTGGTTTATGGCTGCAATGTCAACTCTGGCCAGTAGAAGGCGACCATAATCCATAAAATATTCACCACCACGATAAGCAAGAACAGAAATGAATTCACTGTAACGTTTGTCGGTGTTGTATTTTATTGACTTTTATTGGTTAAAAAACATCACATCAAGAAAGAAATTGTTAACACCATTTTATTTTTTGTTGCAGTTTATTGCAATACAGAGAAAGTACACACATTCCTAGCTACATCACATCCGGCCGTGATTGGGAGTCTCATAGGGCGGCGCACAATTGGCCCAGCGTCGTCCAGGTTTGGCCGCCGTCGTAAATAAGAACTTGTTCTTAAATGACCAAGTTAAATAAAGGTTAAATGAAAACAAACAAACATTTTAATTATTAAATTATTTCCATAGTTTAGTAAAGAACAAAATTGGCGTATTTTCACAGAAATTATTTTTATTCCAAAATAAAAACGAATTCTCTGGACCCTGAAAGGAAATAGGTCAAGGGAGAGATACAAATAGTTCCTCTCCTCGTATCTGAGCACAATAACACAGCATACTGACTGAGTAGGCTAAATTAGACTTTTTACAGAAAGCACATAGTAATGCCCTTAAATATAGTTATATTATTTTTGAACACCCCAATACCGGTAGATTCAACTGCAGAATTACATATGATATAGATATGGATGGGTGGGTCGGTTGATAGATAGGCTACATCAGACAGAGGCATGACATTGATGAGTGTCATTTTGCATTAGGAGATTATCTGTGGTCAAACTACAGTCAGAGATTAGTTTCAATATACTTAGAGGCATGTTTTGGCCAATGATACATGAAAAACATGAACATCTAATAAGCATTAATATGTACATTGAAACTTGGGATTTCTCATTTTATAACTATAAAAAATATATCTCTGATGAAGAGATCTGTTTTGGTAGTAGCTGTGATGAACTCTACACCACAATAGCTTTGCCTTCTCGCTACAGACTAAGAACTATGCTTTGGGCCAACTAATGAATGTAAGTCTGTTATAAGTCAGTTATATGACTGAATGCCCCCCCCCCCCCACACACACACACACACACACTTATCCTGACTCCTCCTCCAACCACTCCCCCCTCCTCCTGTCCTCCCTCCATCCCTCTGGTCCTCCCCAAACACTGGTTCCCCCCTCCACGCCTCAATCTATCACTCCTTCCCGCTCCCTACCCTTCAATCCTCCCACGCCCCACCCCCCTTTACTCCCCCATCCTCCTTTCCTCCCTCAGTACTCCTGGTACCCTCCACCCCCCTCACCATTAATCCCCTGATAGGAGGACCCCCCCACAGGGTCTCCTTGTCCCAGGTTGTTCCCCCCGGCCGTGAAGGAGGTGTAGGGGTCCCCGGCCGCCCCAGCATCCAGGCTGGGGTCTATGTAGTCCTGGGAGAATAGAGCAGAGTCTGCCCCCAGCTTGTACCTCTGATAGCCGAAGAAGGACTGGGCCGCCTTGGGGAGGGAGGGAGGAGGTGGGTGAAGAGAGTGGTGTGGGAGGGCATAGTTGGGGTTGGGGGGTGAGGTGAAGTGAAGTGGGAAGGAGGTGGGGAGGTAGAGGGGTGTAGGTTGGGGGTGAGGTGAAGGGAAATGGGAGGGAGGTAGGGTGAAGAAGGTGCAGTGGGAGGGTTGAGGAGGTTAGGGTGGGGACGGGGTAGGTGGAGAGAGAGGTAGAGGTGTGTAGATTAGGTGGTGAGGTGGAGGGAAATAGAAGGGAGGAGGGTGAAGAAGGTGGAGGAGGTTAAGGGGTAAGGTGGAGAGGAGTGGGTAGGTTGGGAAGGGAAGTTTTGAGGGGGTAGTTGAATGGTGGATGGGTATCGTAGGGGGTGGAGGTGGAAGTTTGGGGTGGATGGGGTGTGGTTAGGTAGTGGTGTAAGAGATGATAAACAAATGCAGCATTTGTGGATTAGGTTTGAAAGGGAGAAAGAAAGAAAGAAAGAAAGAAAGAAAGAAAGAAAGAAAGAAAGAAAGAAAGAAAGAAAGAAAGAAAGAAAGAAAGAAAGAAAGAAAGATGAATTGAATTAGTTGTCTGGAAAGCTAGGTTAAATCTTTATTAAATTGCTTGATTGCATCCCAAATGGCACCCCTTTCCCTTTATAGCTCTGTTCAAAAGTAGTGCACTATATAGGGAATAGGGTGCCCTTTTAGACACATGCCTTGAGTCACTCAGGGTCAGTTAGTTATCAAAGCAGTTGTTTAGCTGTTTTTTGGTTTGGTGAAAACAAATAATCATTCACACTCTTCAGATAAAAAAGACAAGAGCACAAGAAGATATGCAGTAAATGTGATAAAAATGTATTTTTACTAAATGTGCATATTTATTGAATAGCTAAAGCATTTTAAAGGCTTTTGAGTTATAAAGACAAACTAATTTGCCAGCCTTTCACAAAATGGTGGAGGTAGCCTACAGTAGGTGCCTGCCTACGCTGTGTGTGTATCTGTGTGTCTGCGTGTGTGTGTGTGTCTGTGTGCGTGATACAGATATTTCACAGTCACAGCAGCGTCTGACTAGAAGCAGTAAGAGGTTAGCTGCAGAGGGATTGGAGATAGAGGTTTCCTACTAGAACAACACCTTATATTAGTGGGATAGGGGGCTGGGGGTGAAAAGTTGTAAATGCAGACTGAAGTTTTAAAAGCAAAGGGAGCTAGAAGGTTATTAGAAGAACACAGATCATATTAGTGGGATGGGGGGCTGAGGGGTGAACAGCTTCTGGTACTCCTCTTCGAAGGACACACTCTTTAGCCTCTCCATGGAGAAGAGAGTCAGCCCACCCTAGAGGAGAGAGAGAGACCAGGTAGGACATAGGGATCAAAGGTCATGGCAGAGGTGCTGGTTGGTCCCGATGGCTCAGTGGCTTGAGCATGGTGCTGGCAACAACAGTTTTGTGGGGTCCATTCCCACATGGACCATGTACTAAAAATATGTTTCAGTGTTGACAGTTTAATAAGTTGCTCTGGATAGAAGTGCCGGCCAAATGAGGAGGGTCCTATACTTAGATGTCTAGGCCCATTGGTGGCTGTTCTTTTGAACATTTTCGCTGAAGATTCTGTCAAATGAAGATACCATAAAATGAAGATAGGGATGAAGTGGTAGTGAAAATAAAGGAGTAAAGTGTACCATACCCAGGTGAATATGGAGAAGAAGGCGAAGGTGATAGCAGCGCGAGCAGCATCCCCTCCCTCCCTCAGGGGGTTGTCCTCCTGCTTCGCCACCTGCCATTGGTTGGTCAGGAAGCAGAACCCCACGAACCACATGAAGGACCAGAACGCTACGGGGAGAATGAAAGAGAGAGAGAGAGAGAGAGAGGGGGGAAAGAGAGTGAGAGGAAAGAGGAGGGATGAAAAGGAGGAGGGAGAGAGGGAGGAAAGGGGAGGAGGATGGAAGCGAGAGAGAGAGAGAGGGAGAAGGATGAAAGGGAGAGAGAGGGAGGTAGAGGGACAGGGTGAGAGAGGAGGGAGGGATAAAAAACAATTGACAACCAGTAGTTGAAAACCACTGTAGATAGACCATTTTGGTTTCTGTTTTCTGTTGTTGTTAAGCTCCTTCTCATTAAATGAGCAGGTGGGACACAGACATTACCCACCCTCTTCCACATCCCTCTTCTCCCTCTACACACATCTATCCCCTCTCTCCCCATCTCTCTTCTCCCTCTACACACATCTTTCCACTCTCTCCGTCCATCCATCCTCTCCCTCTACACACATCTATCCCCTCTCTCCCCTCTTTCCATCCATCCTCTTGCTCATTTTCCCTTTACTCCCTCTCCATACATCTCCTCCCTTTCGCTCTCTCTTCCTTGCTCCCCCTCTCCACTCACCTGAAACCCCTACGTCTGCCAGTACAGCCTTCTTGCGGTCCTTGACGGAGCTGATCTGTGGGAAGTAGACATCCAGGGCCAGGAAGGCCAGACAGCAGAGAAAGGCCAAGGTTCCCATGAACAGTCCATAGTTACACGCATTCTGGTTCCTGTCAATCAATCAATCAATCAATCAATATCTGTATTGTCCCAATGGGGAAATTGGGACAATACAAGTAATAACAGTCATAACAGATGAGATACACATATGGAATATCAAAGAGATCAGATAGAGTCATAAAAGAGGAGCAGTAACTACTACAGGTGTGTGTGTGTGTGTGTGTGTGTGTGTGTGTGTGTGTGTGTGTGTGTGTGTGTGTGTGTGTGTGTGTGTGTGTGTGTGTGTGTGTGTGTGTGTGTGTGTCACCTGTTGAAGATACAGAACTCCTGGGCCTCGTCAGGTCGGTTCACGTAACCCTCGTTGGCTATAGAACCAAAGATCACAATGGAGAAAAACTGGAAAGAGAGAAGGATAGGAGGGAGGGAAGGTGGGAGGGAGAGTTTAGGAAAGGGGCGGAGGGGAGAGGAGGGAAGGATCAGAAAGAAGTGTGTTGAGTGTCAGCCATACACACCAAGATAATAGACTATACCTACACCTACTATACACACACACACTACTATACACACACTAGCCCTAGGACCATACCTCAGGACTACCTGGCCTGATGACTGCTTGCTGTCCCCAGTCCACCTGGCCGTGCTGCTGCTCCAGTTTCAACTGTTCTGCCTGCAGCTATGGAACCCTGACCTGTTCACCGGACATGCTACCTGTCCCAGACCTGCTGTTTTCAACTCTCTAGAGACAGCAGGAGCAGTAGAGATACTCTGAATGATCGGCTATGAAAAGCCAACTGACATTTACTCCTGAGGTGCTGACCTGTTGCACCCTCGACAACCACTGTGATTATTATTATTAGACCCTGCTGGTCATCTATGAACATTTGAACATCTTGGCCATGTTCTGTTATAATCTCCACCTGGCCCAGCCAGAAGAGGACTGACCATCCCTCATAGCCTGGTTTCTCTCTAGGTTTCTTCCTAGGTTCTGGCCTTTCTAGGGAGTTTTTCCTAGCCACCGTGCTTCTACACCTGCATTGCTTGCTGTTTGGGGTTTTAGGCTGGGTTTCTGTACAGCACTTTGTGACATCAGCTGATGTAAGAAGGGCTTTATAAATACATTTGATTAATATCTCTACTGAAACACACAGAGATAATATATCTACAGTACTACACTACAGTATAAACACTGACAGAATATACCTACAGTACTACACTACAGTATAAACACTGGCAGAATATATCTACAGTACTTCCCTACAGTATAAACACTGGCAGAATATATCTACAGTACTTCACTACAGTATAAACACTGGCAGAATATACCTACAGTACTTCACTACAGTATAAACACTGACAGAATATACCTACAGTACTTCACTAAACACAGGCAGAATATAGGGCTCAACCTATTACTACTAAGGGACAAATCCTATATTTCACTTACGTCAAATGTTCACTTAGTTGTTTATTGATGTCAATGGAATTATGAATTGCCCTAAGATAAAAGGCCCCATCTATCTAAACCACTGAGAGTAAAGGCCCCATCTATCTAAACCACTGAGAGTAAAGGCCCCATCTATCTAAACCACTGAGAGTAAAGGCCCCATCTATCTAAACCACTGAGAGTAAAGGCCCCATCTATCTAAACCACTGAGAGTAAAGGTCCCATCTATCTAAACCACTGAGAGTAAAGGTCCCATCTATCTAAACCACTGAGAGTAAAGGTCCCATCTATCTAAACCACTGAGAGAAAAGGCCCCATCTATCTAAACCACTGAGAGTAAAGGTCCCATCTATCTAAACCACTGAGAGTAAAGGTCCCATCTATCTAAACCACTGAGAGAAAAGGTCCCATCTATCTAAACCACTGAGAGTAAAGGTCCCATCTATCTAAACCACTGAGAGTAAAGGTCCCATCTATCTAAACCACTGAGAGTAAAGGTCCCATCTATCTAAACCACTGGGAGAAAAGGTCCTATCTATCCCTTTCTGTCCCTAAACACCCCCCCCCCCCCCTTTCCTGTTCTGGCTGCCTTTATTTTCTTCTATCTTGAGCACTGGTCCCTCTTTAGCACTCATCTAATTGAAGTGATCTGTGAAGAAAGAAAGAGATAGAGAGAGGGATGGATGCTACTGATCTCTCATCTCCCCTAGGTCCTCTTGAGAAAGGAAGCACACACACACACAACCTCATTCCAATGATTGTCTATCATTCTAATGTCAAAATAGGCCAAACACATACACACATGAAAGGTGTTCATGCATACTTCTTTGGTATTATTTTTGGTAGAATGGTTTCTGATGCCTTATTTGAATATTACACCTGCATTGGAGCTGAAAGGAAGCATATCGTTCCACATGAAGACTCAAATCAGAATGTGTATGTGAGTGTTTGTGTGTGTGTGTGTAGGGGATTTCCCTTCATATTAATTGGACCTTTTACTCTCTATATTAAAACCCCCTGGTGTTTCCCCCAATAAATCCCCCACAATGCTTTGGGAATCAACATCCCCCTTGGGACTTAGTGATCTACACATACACAAACACACCACTGCATTTCAGATCAACAGACAAATTAAATGGCATCCTATTCCCTATATAGTACACTACTTTTGATCATTGCCATACGCTATTTAGGGAATAGGGTGCCATTTGGGACTCACACTTAGTAGCTGATTGGGTTAGAAAAGGTATTGGGTCAGAATTATATTTGGCATCACATGGAATGTTCTCTCTCTCTTCCTCCCTTTCTCTTGCCCTCTCTCTCCATCGCTTCTCTCTCCCTCTCTTCTCTCTCCCTCTCTCGTAGGTAAATGTGTTTTCTCCAAGGCCCTGCCTGTCCTGTAGCCTTCTCATCTCAAGGCCCCAGGCCCAAATCAAAGCAGGCATTGTGCAGGCCACCACGTGGGGTCCTGATCTTGTGACAATCCGAAGGGCCATTTTGAAATTAGGCATTAGGTTTGCCAGAATAATTTATATTTGTGTGTGCATGAACCTGTGTGCGCATGTGTCTGCATTAGCATGCCTGTGTGTGTGTGTGTGTGTGTGTGTGTGTGTGTGTGTGTGTGTGTGTGTGTGTGTGTGTGTGTGTGTGTGTACAGCACTCTGACCTCTAGTCATTCAGCCTAATGTGTTTATCAGTATGGTGTCAGAATGTGGGGCACATTGGTACTGACAGGCCCCTGACCATAGATTCCTGCCCAGAGGTTCCAAGTCCCTTCTAGAGATTATATTTCTATGCTGTTGACCTCTGACACCAAATTCAACACTACTGAACATGTAAGTACTATACTGCTAATGTACATGCGTAGTCCATATAACTTTACAGAAGGAGGAGAGAGAAAGAAAACAAGAGAGAATGAGAGAGCGAGAATGAGAGAGCGAGATCTCTCTCTCTCACTCCCTCCCTCCCTCCCTCTTTCTCTCTGCTACCTATGTGTGATTCTGCAACTGTATTGCTACTTAGCCTGTATATACTGTAACTCAACACCAGCCAGAGAGATACAGAGGTAGAGACAGACAGAATAAGGAGAGAGTGCGATAGATAGAGAGAATAAGGAGGAGAAAGAGAATAAAGGAAGAGAGAGATTCCAGAGAAAGAATAAGAAAGAGGGAAAACATGAAAACAACTGACACCTTTATATGTTTCATCCTAATTGCTGCTGTTACCATAGGTACAGTAACCAAGGTGTTTCTCTGAGGTCACGCCTGGAGGCGGAGCTGCAGATGTCTACACAGGAAATTATTATCATCCATGAAGTGAAAACAAGAAGTGACACAGTCGTACTAATGGTGAATGTGACAAATGTGTGTGCGTACACGTAATCACACACACACACTTCCCTTCCCACAACATGCCATCTCTAATCAGTCTATTCATTGAGCTACGACCTCAACACTGTTATCCCATATAAATACAATCTACCCTCATTATACCATAATTGACTTGAATGGTAAGGTCCCTTCTATAGATTATATTTCTATGGTTATCCATCAGATAAACTACAGGGAGTGGATGAGTTATGTTATTTCTGTTCTGTAGCATTGGTAAGAAATAGATGAGTAGACTATATGGCAGTCTTTCTGCCCGTCTGTCTCTCTGTCTGTCCTTCTGTCTGTCGCTCTCCTCGTCTGTCTGTCTGTCTGTCTGTCTGTCTGTCTGTCTGTCTGTCTGTCTGTCTGTCTGTCTGTTTCTCTCTCCATCTGTCTGACTGTTCCTAAAGGGGTATTTCTTATCAGTGGAACAGATGGACTGAGCCTTTATCTTATTCTGTCATCGTTGTGGCCTATAGGTGACCATTCGAGGGTATGTACAACCCTCTGAAAACACACCCACACCCACCGTGAAGGCTGACCGTGAAGACTGCTACACCAGACAGTTTATTGCTTGTACTATAGGCCCACTGGATCACTATAAATAAACAATATGTAGACTATATGTGGACTAGTTGCAAGTTAATTTAGTAAGGAATAGAAAGGCATGAATCTTTATTTGTTTGTATTTGTTTTGGTACTTTTTTTACCCCAATTGGTAGTTACAGTCTTGTCCCATGGCTGCAACTCCCATATGGACTCAGGAGAGCCATGCGTCCTCCGAAACACAACCCTTCCAAGCCACATTGCTAACGTAACCCACACCAATGTGTCAGAGGAAACACCGTACAGCTGGCAATCGTAGTCAGCTTGCATGCACCTAGCCTACCACAAGGAGTCGCTAGAGCACGATGGGACAAGGAAATCCCGGCTGGCCAAACCCTCCCTAACCCAGAGAACGCTCGGCCAATTGTGCGCCGCCTCATGGGTCTCCCGGTCATGGCCGGCTGTGACAAAGCCTGGGATCGAACCCGGGGCTGTAGTGATGTCTCAAGCACTGGGATGAAGTGCCTTAGACTGCTGAGCCACTCGGGAGGCCCAGGCATGTATTCTTTATGCATAGCCAAAATAGTTCAATTTTTCTCAAATTCTTATGAATAACGAAAAACTAATTGTAGATGATTTACAGTTGTCACCCTATTTCCCAGGTCAAAAGTAGTGCACTGTATAGAGAATAGGGTGCCAATTGGGATGCAACGTCGGATTTAACAGATCTAACAGGGGTCAAAGCACACACACTACAACAAAACACGTGGGCACCGTGCATATGGCTGCATTTCTCTAGGTTTAATAGCTACAACCGCTTCAAAATCGTAGGCCACATGCGTCGTGCGCCTTGTTGCTTGCATCCCCAAAACATTGACCATGTTTCAGGTTCCAACTAGACTACAACATACTTGGACAGTGCTGCTAACACGACAGGTCTGCTATGCTTATAGTACACATGCACGCACTGGTGGGAAAGTGAGAATTGAGAAACGGAGAGGCAGCCAGCGAGAGGCGCACATTTTGAGTCAACCATACATACATAACAAACGAAAGTCGTTCGGGACCTTCGCCGTTGTTAGTCTGAAATGAGCAGCACGTCAGCTACTGTAACGGTAACGTTATAGGCGCTATAACTGTAACGGTACTCACCCAAGAGAGGATCCGGAGGATCGTGTGTGGCTGCTGGAAGAACGTTATAGGGTTGAAAGCACCTCCAGCCTTCCCAGCTCCATAAGCCATGCCCTCCATTTTCGGACTCCGGACGGTGTGTGCGTGTGTTTTCTCCCTTCCCGTCACTCAGGGAACACAGAGAGTTATTCTAACGGATTTTGACACAATATTCCTCAAATCAATATGTCTCCGTATCGCCCAGTCTATTATTGACCCTATCTCTCTCCCTTTCTCAATCGCCAACTCCCTCTTCATTCTATTTGGTCCTATCTCAATCACCGCTTCGTGTCTGTTGCTGCCTATCTGCCTGTGTTGTGATTTTCTCTCTCTCTCTCTCAATTAAAATCAAGGGCTTTATTGGAATGGGAAACATATGTTAACATTGCCAAAGCGAGTGAAGTAGATAATAAACAAAAGTGAAGTACACAATAAAAATGAACAGTAAACATTACACTCACAGAAGTTCCAAAAGAATAAAGACATTTCAAATGTCATTTTATGTATATATACAGTGTTGTAACAATGTGTTAATAGTTAAAGTACAAAAGGGGAAATAAATATGGGTTGTATTTACAATGTGTTCGTTCTTCATTGGTTGCCCTTTTCTCGTGGCAACAGGTCACAAATCTTGCTGCTCACTCACTGAAGTTCCAAAATAATAAACACATTTCAAATGTCATATTATGTGTATACAGTGCCTTGCGAAAGTATTCGGCCCCCTTGAACTTTTCGACCTTTTGCCACATTTCAGGCTTCAAACATAAAGATATAAAACTGTACTTTTTTGTGAAGAATCAACAACAAGTGGGACACAATCATGAAGTGGAACGAAATTTATTGGATATTTCAAACTTTTTTAACAAATAAAAAACTGAAAAATTGGGCGTGCAAAATTATTCAGCCCCCTTAAGTTAATACTTTGTAGCGCCACCTTTTGCTGCGATTACAGCTGTAAGTCGCTTGGGGTATGTCTCTATCAGTTTTGCACATCGAGAGACTGACATTTTTGCCCATTCCTCCTTGCAAAACAGCTCGAGCTCAGTGAGGTTGGATGGAGAGCGTTTGTGAACAGCAGTTTTCAGTTCTTTCCTCATATTCTCGATTGGATTCAGGTCTGGACTTTGACTTGGTCATTCTAACACCTGGATATGTTTATTTGTGAACCATTCCATTGTAGATTTTGCTTTATGTTTTGGATCATTGTCTTGTTGGAAGACAAATCTCCGTCCCAGTCTCAGGTCTTTTGCAGACTCCATCAGGTTTTCTTCCAGAATGGTCCTGTATTTGGCTCCATCCATATTCCCATCAATTTTAACCATCTTCCCTGCCCCTGCTGAAGAAAAGCAGGCCCAAACCATGATGCTGCCACCACCATGTTTGACAGTGGGGATGGTGTGTTCAGGGTGATGAGCTGTGTTGCTTTTACGCCAAACATAACGTTTTGCATTGTTGCCAAAAAGTTCGATTTTGGTTTCATCTGACCAGAGCACCTTCTTCCACATGTTTGGTGTGTCTCCCAGGTGGCTAGTGGCAAACTTTAAACGACACTTTTTATGGATATCTTTAAGAAATGGCTTTCTTCTTGCCACTCTTCCATAAAGGCCAGATTTGTGCAGTATACGACTGATTGTTGTCCTATGGACAGAGTCTCCCACCTCAGCTGTAGATCTCTGCAGTTCATCCAGAGTGATCATGGGCCTCTTGGCTGCATCTCTGATCAGTCTTCTCCTTGTATGAGCTGAAAGTTTAGAGGGACGGCCGGGTCTTCGTAGATTTGCAGTGGTCTGATACTCCTTCCATTTCAATATTATCGCTTGCACAGTGCTCCTTGGGATGTTTGAAGCTTGGGAAATCTTTTTGTATCCAAATCTGGCTTTAAACTTCTCCACAACAGTATCTCAGACCTGCCTGGTGTGTTCCTTGTTCTTCATGATGCTCTCTGCGCTTTAAACGGACCTCTGAGACTTTCACAGAGCAGGTGCATTTATACGGAGACTTGATTACACACAGGTGGATTCTATTTATCATCATTAGTCATTTAGGTCAACATTGGATCATTCAGAGATCCTCACTGAACTTCTGGAGAGAGTTTGCTGCACTGAAAGTAAAGGGGCTGAATAATTTTGCACGGCCAATTTTTCAGTTTTTTATTTGTTAAAAAAGTTAGAAATATCCAATAAATTTCGTTCCACTTCATAATTGTGTCCCACTTGTTGTTGATTCTTCACAAAAAGTTACAGTTTTATATCTTTATGTTTGAAGCCTGAAATGTGGCAAAAGGTCGAAAAGTTCAAGGGGGCCGAATACTTTTGCAAGGCACTGTATATACAGTGTTGCCATCTTAGCGACTTTGTCGCTATATTTAGCGAGTATTCAGACTCCTCTAGTGACACATTTTCAAAAAATCGACTAGCGACAAATATAGCGACTTTTCCTGGTGTTATTGGAGACTGTTGGAGACTGACGTGAAAGCAGGTATCGTTCTTACTCTTCTCAACGAGCAGCGGGTGCTGCCGTGGGCCCCACACCTGTCCCAAAGAACTCACAGGCGGCCCAGTCCTCGCGCAGCAGTCCCCGCGTCCAGACAGCAAATGAATCGCGCATGTGGGAAGCCGCCGCTGGCTGATCCCGCCCTAAGTAAATGTAAAATGTTCTTTGTCTAAAATAATTCACTGCACAAAAATAAATCACTGCATTTGAGTCACACAGCCTCAGTCACTTACTCACCTTGTCCACTGTGTGTGTGCCTCTCTGTGACATAAGCTAAACATCTAGCTGGCTAGCTCATCATGTCTCAGTCTAAACTGTACACTCAAAAATACAGAAATGAGTGGGAATCAAACCCTGAATTCAAAGGCTGGTTGAAGCCGTTTATTGGAGGTGATACACGGGCATACTGCCTGTATTGTAAGGCTGATTTCTACCCCAAACTTTGTGATGTAAAAAAACACATGACAACTCAAAAACACTCAAAAGCCAAAGCCTTATAACAGTTCCACCCAAAACAAGCTGCCATTTATGTTTAAAAAATGAATTACTGTGCAAAAAGGCTGAGGCCACCATGGCATTAGCTATCGCTGAACGCTGTTCCACGCTGGCATGTGATCACATTGGAGAAGCATGTAGAGCTGCTTTCTCAGACTCCACTGCTGCTACCCACTTCAAAATGCACAGGACAAAGTGCACAGAAATGATTAATGGTGTTCTAGCACCATACTTTCTGAAACAGTTGGTCGCAGATGTGGGTAACCAGCGTTTCAGCCTCCTCCTCGATGAGTCCACGGATGTAAGTGTTTCTAAGTACCTGGGGGTTGTGATAAGGTACTTTAGTGACACCAAGCAGACAATTGTATCAACATTTCTGGGGCTTGTTGAGTTGGAGGGAGGAGATGCCAAATCTATAGCCTGTGCTGTTGTGGCTTTCCTCGAGAAGTGTTGTCTTAAAAAAGAGAAACTCCTGGGGATAGGGACTGACAATGCCTCTGTTATGACGGGGATTAACAATGGGGTCCATAAAGTGCTGAAGGAGGAGTATGGCCTCAAATATCTGGTTCTTATTCACTGTGTGTGCCACTCTCTGCAGCTTGCTGTAAGTCATGCTTCCAATGACACCATCCCCCGTAGTGTGGAGTACTTGTTACGAGAGACTTATAACTGGTTTTCAGTGTCTCCAAAGCACAGGGAGTCCTACAAGGCCATATATGAGACCATCAACTGTGGGGAGAAACCTTTACAGATAACCAAGGTGTGTGCCACTCGTTGGCTCTCCATTGAACCCGCGGTTTCATGCATTTTGGACCAGTGGGAGGAGCTTAGGCTGCATTTCACAGTCACCAAGTCCAGTGAACACTGCTACATGGCTGAGGTTTTATACTCCATGTACAGTGATCCTCAAAATATATTGTATCTGACTTTTTTGAAGTCAGTGCTGGGTGAGGTACAGTTGGCCATCAAGGCTTTTGAGGGAGAGCAAGTAGGTCCTCTTAAGCTACTTGACAGCTTGGTTAGCCTGATCAAGTCTGTGAGCAGCAGGGTGCTGAATCCACTGACAAATGTTGATGTACTCAAAGGGCCAATAGATGGATACATCAGTTCCAAACCGTACCTTGGTTACCTTTTTGAGTCAAAGGCAGCTGAGCTCCACCTTGCGCCTGACGATGAAAACAATGACCGAAAGCGGTGTGTAGCCTTCACCATCTCCCTCACTAATGAGTTGAGGGTGAGACTGCTGGACAACATCGAAGCATTGCAGTACATGTCAGATTTCAATGTGGAGGAAACTCTAAAGCACAATAAGAGCCCTGGAGAAATAGAAAACATAGCCAAGCTCCTTGGCTACTCCCCTGCAGAGATAGACAAGATTGTCCAGCAATGGCGTGCCATCCAACTTAGTAAATGGAATGAGACAAAAAACACACTGGGCTTCTGGAGTGAGATTTGGAAGTTCAGGGATGCAGCTGATATCAACCCGTTTCAAGAAGTTGCCATGGCTGCTGTGTCTGTGATGTCCTTGTCACACTCGAATGCTGAAGTTGAGAGAGTATTCAGCCAGATGAGTGTGGTAAAAAGCAAACTTAGAAATGGGATGTCCTTGCAGACCCTTAACTCCATCCTGTACATTCGATATGGATGAAGCTGTCTGGTGAGGCTTGCTATGAGCACCAGCTCCCTGATAATGTTTTGCAGCTTTTTGGCACATCAGCTGCTTACTCATTTAAGTCAGCTCCCTAAGTTGCTGAACCTGCCATAGAGAGCCTTGACCAAAATGACGATGACCCACTCTTTCTGTGAGCCAGCACAGCCTGTGTGTGTGTGGAGGGGGGTCTGAAAAAAAACTATTAACCTGAATTAGGGCCAGACTAGTTACCATAATTTTCTCACATTGACAGTTTTTTCTATTGTCTCTTTTTGGTCTATTTAGATTGTTAATGTAAATTGTATACAAAAAAATGTAAAAAATGTTACGGTTAAAAATGTTAATGTTTTACTGTGACTTGTTGTAGGCTCCTAAGTGGACCATAAGGTTAAAAACCAAACCAAAAAATAAAATAATAAAAAAAAAAAAATACATAAAAATAACTCCGCCAGAGTGTCTCTTTTGGGTCACTTGCCGGTCCCAAGCCCGGATAAAGGAGGAGGGTTGGAATTGTGACATTAAAAAAAACAAGAATCGACAGACACAAGTTCATTTGTAGTTCTAAACATATTTAGGGTATTTTTTACTCACTTTTTGTCTCTCCCACAACGTTATTCCTCTCTCCTACAGCATCCATCACAATTACATGCACATGGCCAATTATGCAAATTAGGTGATGATATCATTTAGCGACTTCTAGAGACTTTTAGGACAGCCAATAGCTACTTTCCTTACTGAGGAGTTGGCAACACTGAATTTGCTACGTCCCATTGGAGAGTCATGTGCAGGTCGTTTGTCATAGCCAGGAAAGAGAGAGAAGAGGGAAAACTGAGTTAAGGGGGAAGACTTACATAGACTTTGGCAGTCTAATTTTTGCTTCTAATAATGTTAGGACACAACAGGGATGGCATTTAGGAGATATAATTTAGGGCTACCTACTATAGAAAATCATGATAGAAATGATGGCCTGTCAAGCATTGCATATTTTATAGATATGAATCTACCTGTGTGCATTCAAATTATGTAGATTAGCTATTCTAAAAGATGTGATGCATGTTCCATTGAAAATATCACTGAGGCAGTACATAAAACAATTCTTAATACCTTACTGGCTCTAACACGGGAGTAAAATTCAGTAGGCTAATTGCTAGAATAATGGTCTACAGTCAATGAACGCTTTCATCTAGCGGTAATTAAGGGAACAGTCACGTTGGGCTCAGGTTGACGTCAACGCTCTTACGTTGACACAGCTGGCCAATGACAGCGCAGATATTGAAACGTGCTTGTTGGTTGGATCAATGAGAGCGTTTCTGCTCAGGTTGCTAGGAAACGCGTCGTGTCCATGTTGCTGAGGCGGAAGGAAGATTCTGTAGCGTAAAATTAAAAACACAAAGCAGTTTTGAAGATTTTGCTAATATATTTATTTGTTTGTACGCTGCCATGGTGAAATTAAGATCAAGGTGCCTTCTTGTAGGTAAGATTTAGAAATGTATTCGTTGCTAAGAAGTTGTTTTAGGAATGACAACGTCTGTACTGTAAATAAAGTAGCTGAGACATAGGCTAGCTTGCAAAACGTTGGATAGGACAGAGCAGCAAGCTAGCTAAGTTAGAAAAGGCCCTAGATAGCTAACAGTTTTACAAGCATTTGCAAGTTACATAACTCTAGGATTACACGTTTGAGTAGGGCAAACATGGAAGAGACGTATGCATTCTATCAATTCGATTTCAATTCAAGGGGCTTTATTGTCATGGGAAACATGTTAACATTGCCAAAGCAAGTGAAATAGATAATAAACAAAAGTTAAATAAACAATAAAACATTTACAGTAAACATTACTCTTATAAAAGTTCCAAAAGAATAAAGACATTTCAAATTTCATATTATGTCTATATACAGTGTTGTAATTATGTGAAAATAGTTAAAGTACAAAAGGGAAAATAAATAAACATAAATATAGGTTGTATTTACAATGGTGTTTGTTCATCTCTCTCTCTTTCTCTCTGGCTCTCTCTTTCTCTCTGGCTCTCTCTCTCTCTCTCTGTCGCGCCACCCTTCCCCTCTTCAGGAGATGCAGCAGTGGGGAAAAGTGCTCTCTCTCAGATGTTCCGGAGTGATGGCGCACACTTCCAGAAGAACTACAGTATGGTGAGAAAATAACTGAGACACACACACACACACACACACACACACACACACACACACACACACACACACACACACACACACACACACACACACACACACACACACACTGGCCTCTCTCTAGCCTGGTCTCCCAGATCTGTTTGTTTGTGCTCTTGCCAACTCAGATTCTTCACTTAAAATGTATGCCAAACAAAAACCATTGATTTCAAAGTTTAACAAATCATACAACTCTATGCACAAGGACTACTTTTAACAATACGCACTGAACATTTTACCAAAACACATTTACATTTACATTACATTTAAGTCATTTAGCAGACGCTCTTATCCAGAGCGACTTACAAAATGGTGCATTCACCTTATGATATCCAGTGGAACAACCACTTTACAATAGTGCATCTAAATCTTTTAAGGGGGGGGGGGGTTAGAAGGATTACTTTATCCTATCCTAGGTATTCCTTAAAGAGGTGGGGTTTCAGGTGTCTCCGGAAGGTGGTGATTGACTCCGCTGTCCTGGCGTCGTGAGGGAGCTTGTTCCACCATTGGGGTGCCAGAGCAGCGAACAGTTTTGACTGGGCTGAGCGGGAACTGTTTAATGGATAATGGATTAATAAACATTTAATGGAAGAACTGTGTTGATATTCCAAAAACTGTTAAATATCTTCTCAGAATTATGATTCAATGATGTCTGCAGAAATCATGGGTTGTCAGCTATGACATGACTCATTGACCACACACACTGCATAACAACAACACACTGGTGTGAGTGTGTGTGTTGTGACACACCGGTCTAAGTGAACAGAGACAAATCAAATCACATTTTATTTGTCACATGCACCGAATACAACTGTTGTAGACTTTACTGTGAAATGCTCTTCCCAATGATGCAGAGTAAAAAAGAAAAAAAAAAGAAATACAAAATAATAGTAACACAAGGAGTAAAATCCACAAGAATGGAGCTCTATACAGGGAGTATTAGTACCAGATCAATGTGCAGAGGTACGAGGTATTTGAGGCATAATACAGTTGAAGTCGGAAGTTTACATACACCTTAGCCAAATACATTTAAACTCAGTTCTTCACATTTCCTAAAATGTAATCCTTGTAAAAATTCCCTGTCTTAGGTCAGTTAGGATAAGCACTTTATTTTAAGAATGTGAAATGTCAGAATAATAGTAGAGAGAAGGATTTATTTCAGCTTTTATTTATTTCATAACATTCCCAGTGGGTCATAAGTTTACATACACTCAATTAGTATTTGGTAGCATTGCCTTTAAATTGTTTAACTTGGGTCAAACGTTTCGGGTAGCCTTCCACAAGCTTCCCACAATAAGTTGGGTGAATTTTGGCCCATTCCTCCTGACAGAGCTGGTGTAACTGAGTCAGGTTTGTAGGCCTCTTTGCTCACACACACTTTTTCAGTTCTGCCCACAAATTTTCTATAGGATTGAGGTCAGGGCTTTATGGCCTCTCCAATACCTTGACTTTGTTGTGCGTAAAGCTATTTTGCCACAACTTTGGAAGTATGCTTGGGTTCATTGTCCATTTGGAAGACCCATTTGCGACCAAGCTTTAACTTCCTGACTGATGTCTTGAGATGTTGCTTCAATATAGCCACATAATTTTCCTACCTCATGATGCCATCTATTTTGGGAAGTGCATCAGTCCCTCCTGCAGCAAAGCACCCCCACAACATGATGCTGCCACCCCCATGCTTCACGGTTGGGATGGTGTTCTTCAGCGTGCAAGCCTCCCCCTTTTTCCTCCAAACATAACGATGGTCATTATGGCCAAACAGTTTTATTTTTGTTTCATCAGACCAGAGGACATTTCTCCAAAACGTACAATCTTTGTCCCCATGTGCAGTTGCAAACCGTAGTCTGGCTTTTTTATGGCGGTTTTGGATAAGTGGCTTCTTCCTTTCTGAGCGGCCTTTCAGGTTATGTCGATATAGGACTCGTTTTACTGTGGATATAGATACTTGCGTACCTGTTTCCTCCAGCATCTTCACAAGGTCCTTTGCTGTTGTTCTGGGATTGATTTGCACTTTTCGCACCACAGTACATTCATCTCTAGGAGACAGAATGCATCTCCTTCCTGAGCGGTATGACAGCTGCATGGTCCCATGGTGTTAATACTTGCGTACTATTGTTCGTACAGATGACCGTGGAACCTTCAGGCGTTTGGAAATTGCTCCCAAGGATTAACCAGACTTGGCTGATTTCTTTTGATTTTCCCATGATGTCAAGCAAAGAGGCACTGAGTTTGAAGGTAGGCCTTGAAATACATCCACAGGTACACCTCCAATTGATTCAAATGATGTCAATTAGCCAATCTGAAGCTTCTAAAACCATGACATCCTTTTCTGGAATTTTCCAAGCTGTTTAAAGGCTCAGACAATTTGGTGTATGTAAACGTCTGACCCACTGGAATTGTGATACATTGAATTATAAGTGAAATAATCTGTCTGTAAACAATTGTTGGAAAAATTACTTGTGTCATGCACAAAGTAGATGTCCTAACCGACTTGCCAAAACTATAGTTTGTTAACAAAGAAATTGTGGAGTGGTTGAAAAATGAGTTTTAATGACTCCAACCTAAGTGTATGTAAACTTCTGACTTCAACTGTATGTACATGGGTAAAGTGACTAGGCATCAGGATAGATAATAAAAAGAGTGAAATAAAGAACAGAGTAGCAGCAGCAAATTATGAGTGTACAACTGTGTGTGTGTCTTTGTGTGTGTGTGTGTGTGTGTGTGTGTGTGTGTGTGTGTGTGTGTGTGTGTGTGTGTGTGTGTGTGTGTGTGTGTGTGTGGACAAGTTGTTACAGCTGTTGATAAGTCATTGTAGTAATCTGACAATGTTTTTAATGTCATTACATTAAGATATAAGGTGGGTGATCATAGCTATAAAATTCACAAGTTGATTTAAAACCTATTTTTAACCCTTTCTCCTGGTTGTGGCTTGATGGATTTGTCCAAAATCGTATGACGTAAAACATTACTTTTCTGTCCTTGCATTTATGGCAGTCTAAGTTGTCGTTATATCATGTATTAACCATTAATCAGTTAAATTAGACATTGAACTTGAACCCTTTAAGAGTCCTGGATCTAGCTGTCAAACAGTTTTTTGTATAGAGATCTCAGAAATGCACTGCAACTACATAACATTGTGTGTCTCCTTAGGTTACAGGGTGAAAACAGTTTTCATGGGCTCACAAATCCCAAATAGAATGCTTCTAACTGAAAGAATAATCATACCTTGATACTTAAAACCTAAATTGATGCTGTCATTAACATGGTTCTTCAATAATTATGTAAAGTACTTGTTGGATGCGCATTTGGTGTCGAGCTGTTTAATTGATCATTTCACACATCATCATCTGATCCAGGAAGGAATGTACGGAATGACATTCAAGTAAGGAACAGCTGTTGTGATAGCGCATGCCATGCTACAACAGCCCAAGTGCTGGAAAAAAGGTGTTCCTGAGGAATGTCCAGAATGTTTTGGTGTCTCATTCCTTACTCCGGTGAAGATAGTTGTGTCTGGATTCACATTGGATTTAATATCCCTAGCGAATCGATGTTGAGAATATCAAATCAAATCAAAATGTATTTGTCACGTACACATGGTTAGCAGATGTTAATGCAAGTGTAGCGAAATGCTTGTGCTTCGAGTTCCGACCATGCAGTAATATCTAACAAGTAATCTAACAATTTCACAACAACTACCTTATACACACAAGTGTAAAGGAATGAATAAGAATATGTACATAAAAATATATGAATGAGTGATGGCCGAACGGCATAGGCAAGATGCAGTAGATGGTATAGAGTACAGTATATACATATGAGATGAGTAATGTAGGGTATGTAAACATTGTATAAAGTGGTATTGTTTAAAGTGGCTAGTGATACATTTATTACATCAATTTGTCCATTATTAAAGTGGATAGAGATGAGTCAGTATGTTGGCAGCAGCCACTCAATGTTAGTGATGGCTGTTTAACAGTCTGATGGCCTTGAGATAGAAGCTGTTTTTCAGTCTCTCGGTCCCCGCTTTGATGCACCTGTACTGACCTCGCCTTCTGGACGGTAGCGGGGTGAACAGGCAGTGGCTCGGGTGGTGGTTCTCCTTGATGATATTTTTGGCCTTCCTGTGACATCGGGTGGTGTAGGTGTCCTGGAGGGCAGGTAACTTGCCCCGGTGATGCGTTGTGCAGACCTCACTACCCTCTGGAGAGCCTTACGGTTGTGGGCGGAGCAGTTGCCGTACCAGGCGGTGATACAGCCCGACAGGATGCTCTCGATTGTGCATCTGTAAAAGTTTGTGAGTGTTTTTGGTGACAAGCCGAATTTCTTCAGCCTCTGAGGTTGAAGAGGTGCTGCTGTGGCCCATCAGGAAGTCCAGGACCCAGTTGCACAGGGCGGGGTCGAGACCCAGGGTCTCGAGCTTAATGACGAGTTTGGAGGGTACTATGGCGTTAAATGCTGAGCTGTAGTTGATGAACAGCATTTTTACATAGGTATTCCTCTTGTCCAGATGGGTTAGGGCAGTGTGCAGTGTGATTGCGATTGCGTTGTCTGTGGACCTATTGGGGCGGTAAGCAAATTGGAGTGGGTCTAGGGTGTCAGGTAGGGTGGAGGTGATATGGTCCTTGACTAGTCTCTCAAAGCACTTCATGATGACGGAAATGAGTGCTACGGGGCGATAGTCATTTAGCTCAGTTACCTTAGCTTTCTTGGGAACAGGAACAATGGTGGCCCTCTTGAAGCATGTGGGAACAGCAGACTGGGATAAGGATTGATTGAATATGTCCGTAAACACACCAGCCAGCTGGTCTGTGCATGCTCAGAGGACGTGGCTGGGGATGCCGTCTGGGCCGGCAGCCTTGCGAGGGTTAACACGTTTAAATGTTTTACTCACGTTGGCTGCAGTGAAGGATAGGCCGCAGGTTTTGGTAGCGGACCGTGTCAGTGGTACTGTATTGTCCTCAAAGCGAGCAAAGAAGTTGTTTAGTTTGTCTGGGAGCAAGACATCGTGGTCCGCGATGGGGCTGGTTTTAATAGACCCTGTGGGTATAACATCACCAATGCACTTGCTAATAAACTCGCTCAACGAATCAACGTATTCATCAATATTATTGTCCGACGCTTTGCGGAACATATCCCAGTCCACGTGATCGAAGCAATCTTGAAGCGTGGAATCCGATTGGTCGGACCAGCTTTGAACAGACCTGAGCACGGGCGCTTCCTGTTTTAGTTTCTGTCTATAGGCTGGGAGCAACAAAATGGAGTCGTGGTCAGATTTTCCGAAAGGAGGACGGGGGAGGGCTTTGTATGCGTCGCGGAAGTTAGGATAACAACGATCCAGGGTTTTGCCAGCCCGTGTCGCTCATTCGATATGCTGATAAAATTTAGGGAGCCTTGTTTTCAGATTAGCCTTGTTATAATCCCCAGCTACAATAAATGCAGCCTCAGGTATGTGGTTTCTAGTTTACATAGAGTCAAATGAAGTTATTTCAGGGCTGTCGATGTGTCTGCTTGGGGGGTATATACACGACTGTGATTATGATCGAAGAGAATTCTCTCGGTAGATAATGCGGTCTGCATTTGATTGTTAGGAAATCTCGGTCAGGTGAACGAAAGGACTTGAGTTCCTGTATGTTGTTATGATCACACCACGTCTCGTTAATCATAAGGCATACACCCCCGCCCTTCTTCTTACCAGAGAGATGTTTGTTTCTGTCGGCGCGATGTGTGAAGAAACCAGGTGGCTGTACCGACTTTGATAACGTATCCCGAGTGAGCCATGTTTCCGTGAAACAAAGAACTTTACAATCTCTGATGTCTCTCTGGAAGGCAACCCTTGCTCGGATTTCGTCTACCTTGTTGTCAAGAGACTGGACATTGGTGATTAGTATACTCGGGAGCGGTGCGCGATGTGCCCGTCTACGGAGCCTGACCAGAAGACCGCTCCGTCTGCCCCTTCTGCGGCGCCGTTGTTTTGGGTCGCCGGCTGGGATCCAATCCATTGTCCTGGGTGGTGGGCCAAACAGAGGATCCGCTTCGGGAAAGTCGTATTCCTGGTCGTAATGTTGGTGAGTTGACGTTGCTCTTATATCCAATAGTTCCTCCTGACTGTATGTAATAAAACTTAAGATTTCCTGGGGTAACAATGTAAGAAATAACACATAAAAAAACAAAATACTGCATAGTTTCCTAGGAACGCGAAGCGAGGCGGCCATCTCTGTCGGCGCCAGAAGTTCTTGTAGTCTGCTTGATTTACAGCAGGGTCTCGTGAGTTTTAACAGAGAAAGCATCAAGGTAATTAATTAATATTTTCATCCCTCGAACTTGACCCTTACTGTGCCTAATTGTGTAGGATAGACGATTGCGCAACACCCAACTATATTCCTATGAATTATTCTGGATATAATGACAACAAATGACATAGCCTAGTGGGCTCATTCACAATATGAGCTCGTAATGAAATAACATGACAAATACATTTCGGTTTCCATGTTACACCTGCAATTTTAAACAATACAAGGGGTTTGAAGTAGCCTAGTTGAACTAGGAGCTCAGAAATTAATAATATCTAATGCTGGGTTCAACTTGGCTTTCCAAACAAATCCTTCCATTACAAAAGGAACCTGGTTTTTGGTAGCATGGTCATTCTAAAAACAGATGGTGAGGTTAATGCTACCGCTATTGATGGCTTTATTATGTGTGCCTGCGTAGGCCATGTAGTCTACAGAAACATCACTGTGCATACATCCTATTTATTTAGTCAGGACACATTATAGAATATAATAATAATTACAAAATCAATGCATTGGCAAGGCCTAAAAAATGTATTATTCTTAAAGTGGTAATGGCATACTTCTTTTGACACTTTTTGCATGCGTTTTTTGGGGTGGGCTGTGTGTGTGTGTGTGTGGGGGGGGGTTCTATATTAAGCCCTATATGTACATAAATCAAAATGATTGCATTTGAGTAATTTAGCAGACACTCTTATCCAGAGTGACTTACAGGAACAATTAGGTTTAAGTGCCTTGCTCAAGGGCACATCCACAGATTTTTCATCTAGTCGGCTCAGGGATTCAAACCTGCAACCTTTCGGTTACTGGCCCAATGCTCTTATCCACTAGGCTACCTGCCGCACAATTGTATAACACTGAAGTCCTTGAAAATTACAATGAAGTGCTTGAAAAAGTCCCTAAAAGTAGTTGAATTTGACTTGCCAATGTCTGTATGAACCCTGCTTAAAGGATGAATAGTCCTAGGCCTATGTTGTTGTATAGCTGGACGTATGGGACAATTTGCATATATTCCTCTAAGTACACATGTGGAACTGCATAACAATTATTAACATTTTTGTTTCAAACCATTTTGAAATGTTGATCCCAATGTCACACATTGGCCCCGTTATTTATAGAAATACTCATATACAGTATAGTAGTGTGCATAAAGTCAGTGCAGATAGTCTGGGGAACCATTTAATGAACTATTTTGTGGTCTGATGTCTATTTAGCAGTCTTATGGCATGGGGTTAGAAGCTGTAGCCGATGCTCTGGTACCATTTGCCGGACGGTGGCAGATTGAACAGTCTATGGCATGGGTGGTTGAAGTCTGACAATTCTCCGGGCCTTTCTCTGACACTGCCTGATATAGAAGTCCTGGATGGCAGGGAGCTTGGCCCCAGTGATGTACTGGGCTGTCCGCACCACCCTCTATAGTGATATGTGTTCGAGGTTGCTGCATTTACCATAACAAGCGGTAATGCAGCCAGTCAAGATGCTCCCAATGGTGCAGCTGTATAACTTTTTGAGGATCTGAGGGCTCATGTCAAATCTTTTCTGCCTCCTGAGGGGGAAGATGCACGGTCGTGCCCTCTTCACGACTGTGTGGAACATGATAATTCATTAGTGATGTGGACGCTAAGAAACTTGAAGCTCTCGACCCGCTCTACTACAGCTCCATCAGAGTGGAGAGATCACTTTGTGGAGCATTATTATGATACAACACACACACACACACATGAGGACCTTCCACTTCTCTCCATTGTTACTGTTGGATGAGGACCTTCCACTTCTCTCCATTGTTACTGTTGGTTGAGGCCCTTCCACTTCTCTCCATTGTTACTGTTGGTTGAGGACCTTCCACCTTTCTCCATTGTTACTGTTGGTTGAGGACCTTCTACTTCTCTCCATTGTTACTGTTGGTTGAGGACCTTCCACCTTTCTCCATTGTTACTGTTGGTTGAGGACCTTCCACCTCTCTCCATTGTTACTGTTGGTTGAGGACCTTCCACCTCTCTCCATTGTTACTGTTGGTTGAGGACCTTCCACTTCTCTCCATTGTTACTGTTGGTTGAGGCCCTTCCACTTCTCTCCATTGTTACTGTTGGTGGAGGACCTTCCACTTCTCTCCACTGTTACTGTTGGTTGAGGACCTTCCACTTCTCTCCATTGTTGCTGTTGGTTGAGGCCCTTCCACTTCTCTCCATTGTTACTGTTGGTTGAGGACCTTCTACTTCTCTCCATTGTTACTGTTGGTTGAGGACCTTCTACTTCTCTCCATTGTTGCTGTTGGTTGAGGCCCTTCCACTTCTCTCCATTGTTGCTGTTGGTTGAGGACCTTCCACTTCTCTCCATTGTTACTGTTGGTTGAGGACCTTCTACTTCTCTCCATTGTTGCTGTTGGTTGAGGCCCTTCCACTTCTCTCCATTGTTACTGTTGGTGGAGGACCTTCCACTTCTCTCCATTGTTACTGTTGGTTGAGGACCTTCTACTTCTCTCCATTGTTACTGTTGGTTGAGGACCTTCCACTTCTCTCCATTGTTGCTGACAGACAGACAGACAGACAGACAGACAGACAGACAGACAGACAGACAGACAGACAGACAGACAGACAGACAGACAGACAGACAGACAGACAGACAGACAGACAGACAGACAGACAGACAGACAGACAGACAGACAGACAGACAGGAAGCAGCATCCGGTCCGCAGCCATTCCATTCTCCTCACGTTATCTTCCTCTCAAATGTCAGACGGCCTGTTAGGTTACCTACCGACCGATCTGTTCTGCTATTTATTGCGGACAGGTTCTCCCTCTTACTCACACACACACACACACACACACACACACACACACACACACACACACACACACACACACACACACACACACACACACACACACACCCAACCTTTATGTATTCTGTACAGGCTCTCATTGACATTCCACTGAGAGAGAGCCTTCCCAATTCCCATGATGCATCACATCAGCTCATTGCCCCGTCTCTGGTTGGAATATCGCGGAGGAAGAGTGTGTGGGCGTGCGTGCGCAGTTGGCTGCAGTCTTTTGTGTGTGCGTGTGGCGGTGGGCTGCAGTCTTGCATACAAATCAAATTGTATTGGTAACATACACATATGTAGTAGATGTTATTGGTAACATACACATATTTAGCAGATGTTATTGGTAACATACACATATGTAGCAGATGTTATTGGTAACATACACATATGTAGTAGATGTTATTGGTAACATACACATATGTAGCAGATGTTATTGGTAACATACACATATGTAGCAGATGTTATTGCGGGTGTAGCGAAATGCTTATGTTCCTAGCTCCAACAGTGAGGTAATATCTAACTAAATGCTTATGTTCCTAGCTCCAACAGTGAGGTAATATCTAACTAAATGCTTATGTTCCTAGCTCCAACAGTGAGGTAATATCTAACTAAATGCTTATGTTCCTAGCTCCAACAGTGAGGTAATATCTAACTAAATGCTTATGTTCCTAGCTCCAAAAGTGAAGTAATATCTGACAGTATAAAACAATACATACAAATCTAAAGTAAAATAATGTAATTAACAAATATAGAAATATTAGGATGAGCAATGCCAGAGTCCGGAATATAAATATAGATGTATATGATGGGATGTATAGACATGGACATTATCTCAATAGAATATGTTAAATATGTTGGATAGAATATGTCATATATACAGTTGAAGTTGGAAGTTTACATACATCTTAGCCAAATACATTTAAACGCAGTTTCACAATTCCTGACATTTAATCCTAGTAAAAATTCCCTGTCTTAGGTCAGTTAGGATCACCACTTTATTTTAAGAATGTGAAATGTCAGAATAATAGTTGAGAGAATGATTTATTTCAGCTTTTTTTATTATCACATTCCCAGAGGGTCAGAAGTTTACATGCACTCAATTAGTATTTGGTAGCATTGGCTTTAAATTGTTTAACTTGGGTAAAATGTTTCGGGTAGCCTTCCACAAGCTTCCCACAATAAGTTGGGTGAATTTTGGCCCATTCCTCCTGACAGAGCTGGTGTAAGTGAGTCAGTTTTGTAGGCCTCCTTGCTCGCACACGCTTTTTCAGTTCTGCCCACAAATGTTCTATAGGAATTGAGGTCAGGGCTTTGTGATGGCCACTCCAATACCTTGACTTTGTTGTCCTTAAGCCGTTTTGCCACAACTTTGGAAGTATGCTTGTCCATTTGGAAGACCCATTTGCAACTAAGCTTTAACTTCCTGACTGATGTCTTGAGATGTTGCTTCAATATATCAACATAATTTTCCTACCTCATGATGCCATCTATTTTGTGACATGCATCAGACCCTCCTGCAGCAAAGCACCCCCACAACATGATGCTGCCACCCCCATGTTTCATGGTTGGGATGGTGTTCTTCGGCTGTTTTGGAGCAGTGGCTTCTTCCTTGCTGAGCGTCCTTTCAGGTTATGTCGATATAGGACTCGTTTTACTGTAGATATAGATACTTTTGTACCTGTTTCCTCCGGCATCTTTCTGAGTTCTTGGCTGATTTCTTTTGATTTTCCCATGATGTCAAGCAAAGAGGCACTGAGTTTGAAGGTAGGCTTTGAAATACATGTTTATGTAAACTTCTGACCCACTGGTATTGTGATACAGTGAATTATCAGTGAAATAATCTGTCTGTAAACAATTGTTGGAAAAATAATTTGTGTCATGCACAAAGTACAGAGGGGGGAAAAAGTATTTGATCCCCTGCTGATTTTGTACGTTTGCCCACTGACAAAGAAAGGATCCGTCTATAATTTTAATGGTAGGTTTATTTGAACAGTGAGAGACAGAATAACAACAAAAATATCCAGAAAAACGCATGTCAACAATGTTATAAATTGATTTGCATTTTAATGAGGGAAATAAGTATTTGACCCCCTCTCAATCAGAAAGGCTTCTGGGTCCCAGGTGTCTTTTATACAGGTAACGAGCTGAGATTAGGAGCACACTCTTAAAGGGAGTGCTCCTAACCGCAGCTTGTTACCTGTAAAAGAGACACATGTCCACAGAAGCAATCAATCAATCAGATTTCAAACTCTCCACCATGGCCAAGACCAAAGAGCTCTCCAAGGATGTCAGGGACAAGATTGTAGACCTACACAAGGCTGGAATGGGCTACAAGACCATCGCCAAGCAGCTTGGTGAGAAGGTGACAACATTTGGTGCGATTATTCGCAAATGGAAGAAACACAAAAGAACTGTCAATATCCCTCGGCCTGGGGCTCCATGCAAGATCTCACATCGTGGAGTTGCAATGATCATAAGAACGGTGAGGAATCAGCCCAGAACTACACGGGAGGATCTTGTCAATGATCTCAA
Organism: Salmo salar; assembly: GCF_965601325.2. Taxonomy (NCBI): domain Eukaryota; kingdom Metazoa; phylum Chordata; class Actinopteri; order Salmoniformes; family Salmonidae; genus Salmo; species Salmo salar. Next base: position 69,369,898 of record NC_138292.1, read on the forward strand.
GGCAGCTGGGACCATAGTCACCAAGAAAACAATTGGTAACACACTACGCCGTGAAGGACTGAAATCCTGCAGCGCCCGCAAGGTCCCCCTGCTCAAGAATACATATACATGCCCGTCTGAAGTTTGCCAATGAACATCTGAATGACTCAGAGGACAACTGGTGAAAGTGTTTTGGTCAGATGAGACCAAAATGGAGCTCTTTGGCATCAACTCAACTTGCCGTGTTTGGAGGAGGAGGAATGCTGCCTATGACCCCAAGAACACCATCTACACTGTCAAACATGGAGGTGGAAACATTATGCTTTGGGGGTGTTTTTCTGCTAAGGGGACAGGACAACTTCACCGCATCAAAGGGACGATGGACGGGGCCATGTACCGTCAAATCTTGGGTGAGATTTTGTGGATGGGTATTCCAGCATGACAATGACCCAAAACACACGGCCAAGGCAACAAAGGAGTGGCTCAAGAAGAAGCACATTAAGGTCCTGGAGTGGCCTAGCCAGTCTCCAGACCTTAATCCCATAGAAAATCTGTGGAGGGAGCTGAAGGTTCGAGTTGCCAAACGTCAGCCTCGAAACCTTAATGACTTGGAGAAGATCTGCAAAGAGGAGTGGGACAAAATCCCTCCTGAAATGTGTGCAAACCTGGTGGCCAACTACAAGAAACATCTGACCTCTGTGATTGCCAACAAGGGTTTTGCCACCAAGTACTAAGTCATGTTTTGCAGAGGGGTCAAATACTTATTTCCCTCATTAAAATGCTAATCATTTTATAACATTTTTGACATGCGTTTTTCTGGATTTTTTTGTTGTTATTCTGTCTCTCACTGTTCAAATAAACCTACCATTAAAATTATAGACTGATCATTTCTTTGTAAGTGGGCAAACGTACAAAATCAGCAGGGGATCAAATACTTTTTCCCCCCACTGTAGATGTCCTAACCGACATGCCAAAACTATAGTTTGTTAACAAGAAATTTGTGGAGTGATTGAAAAACGAGTTTAAATGACTCCAATCTAACTTTATGTAAACTTCCGACTTCAACTGTATGTAGAATATGTAGGATAGAATAGTAAATGTACAGCAATAGTGGAATAGGGTGGACTTGACTAGAATACAGTATATGGATATGAAATGAGTAAAACAATATGTAAACATTATTAAAGTGACCAGTGTTCCATGACTATGTACATTGGGCAGCAGTTTCTCTGAGTACCGGGTGGTATCCGGCTAGTGACAGTGACTAAAGTTCAGGGCAGGGTACTGGGCGAAGGCTAGTGGTGACAGTTTAAAAACCCCTAAGGTCGATTTCCGCTCCCCGCAGAAATGGAATGAACATAATGGCTGTACGACTAGTCTGAAGTCTGTCCGACTTCTGTCTGTAGCGGCCCAACAGTCTGAGCTACACACTAATATGAACACGTACATGTCGGTTGTTTTGCTCTAGGATGCTCACAGGCCTCACAAGACTCATCTGAAGGTCCAGTATATACAGTTGAAGTTGGAAGTTTACATACACAAAGTTGACTGTGCCTTTCAACAGCTTGGAAAATTCCAGAAAATTACGTCATGGCTTTAGAAGCTTCTGATAGGCTAATTGTCATCATTTGAGTCAATTGGAGGTATACCTGTGGATGTATTTCAAGGCCTACCTTCAAACTCACTGCCTCTTTGCTTGACATCATGGGGAAATCAAAAGAAATAAGCCAAGGCCTCAGAAAAACAATTGTAGACCTCCACATGTCTGGTTCATCCTTGGGAGCAATTTCCAAACGCCTGAAAGTATCACGTTCATCTATACAAACAATAGTACGCAAGTATAAACACCATGGGACCATGCAGCCGTCATACCGCTCAGGAAGGAGACGCGTTCTGTCTCCTAGAGATTAACGTACTTTGGTGCGAAAAGTGCAAATCAATCCCAGAACAACAGCAAAAGGACCTTGTGAAGATGCTGGAGGAAAGGCCTCTCAGCAACGAAGAAGCCACTGCTCCAAAACCTCCATTAAAAAGCCAGACTACGGTTTGCAACTGCATATGGGGACAAAGACCGTACTTTTTGGAGAAATGTCCTCTGGTCTGATGAAACAAAAATAGAACTGTAAGGCCATATTGACCATCGTTATGTTTGGAGGAAAAAGGGGGAGGCTTGCAAGCCGAAGAACACCATCCCAACCGTGAAGCATGGGGGTGGCAGCATCATGTTGTGGGGGTGCTTTGCTGCAGGAGGGTCTGGTGCATGTCACAAAATAGATGGCATCATGAGGTAGGAAAATTATGTGGATATATTGAAGCAACATCTCTAGACATCAGTCAGGAAGTTAAAGCTTGGTCGCAAATGGGTCTTCCAAATGGACAATGACCCCAAGCATACTTCCAAAGTTGTGGCAAAATGGCTTAGGGACAACAAAGTCAAGGTATTGGAGTGGCCATCACAAAGCCCTGACCTCAATCCTATAGAAAATGTGTGGGCAGAACTGAAAAAGCGTGTGCGAGCAAGGAGGCCTACAAACCTGACTTAGTTACACCAGTTCTGTCAAAAGGAATGGGACCAAAATTCACCCAACTTATTGTGGGAAGGTTGTGGAAGGCTACCCGAAACGTTTGACCCAAGTTAAACAATTTAAAGGCAGTGCTACCAAATACTAATTGAGTGTATGTAAACTTCTGACCCACTGGGAATGTGATGAAAGAAATAAAAGCTGAAATAAATCATTCTCTCTACTATTATTCTGACATTTCACGTTCTTAAAATAAAGTGGTGATCCTAACTGACCTAAGACACGGTAGTTTTACTAGGATTAAATGTCAGGAATTGTGAAAAACTGAGTTGAAATGTATTTGGTTAAAGTGTATGTAAACTTCTGAGTTCAACTGTATAAATGCAAGTACAGTATATATGGAGACTGTTTAGTGACAAAAATAAAGGGTTAAATGCATGTATATAAAAAAAATAATAACAAATGTTTCTCACAGATATAGGATAGTCACTTCAGAACAATCTTCCTTTAGATATTTTTCTTCTGTTGTTCCATGTAGTGAATCTGTTATTCAATGTGTTTGTATGGGCTAATAATGTTTTGATATATATATTTTGATACTTCAAGGGGTCTTAAAATTCAAAATCAAATAGCAAAATGATCCTTGTTATGACCCTAAAACAATTCCATATAGCTTAGTAGTACTGTGTGATTGTAGTACTGTTTGATTGTAGTGCTGTTTTGCCTGTTTGATTGTAGTACTGTTTGATTGTAGTACTGTTTTGCCTGTTTGGTTGTAGTACTGTTTGATTGTAGTACTGTTTTGCCTGTTTGATTGTAGTACTGTTTTGCCTGTTTGATTGTAGTACTGTTTGATTGTAGTACTGTTTTGCCTGTTTGATTGTAGTACTGTTTGATTGTAGTACTGTTTGATTGTAGTACTGTTTTGCCTGTTTGATTGTAGTACTGTTTTGTCTGTTTGATTGTAGTGCTGTTTTGCCTGTTTGATTGTAGTGCTGTTTTGTCTGTTTGATTGTAGTGCTGTTTTGTCTGTTTGATTGTAGTGCTGTTTTGCCTCTTTGATTGTAGTGCTGTTTGATTGTAGTACTGTTTTGCCTGTGTGATTGCCTTACAGATGACATAACTGGACTGCTTGTACTCGTCCATGTCCCAGTCACCTTGCCATGGTTAAATGCGTTGTTTCGAGGTTTCAGTTTTGTGCGAATGCCGCCATCTATCCACGTTTTTGGTTTGGATAGGTTTTAATTGTCACAGTGGGAACCACATCTGTTATGCACTTCCTGATGAACTCAGTCACCAAGTCAGTGTATATGTCAATGTTATTCAAATCAAATTGTATTTGTCACATGCGCCGAATACAACAGGTGTAGACCTTACCGTGAAATGCTTACTTACAAGCCCTAAACCAACAATGCAGTTTTAAGAAAATAGAGTTAAGAAAATATGTACTAAATAAACTAAAGTAAAAAATGAAAAAAGTAACATAATAAAATAACAATAATGATGCTATATACAGGGGGTACCGGTACCGAGTCAATGTGTGGTAGGTACAGTGTAAAAACAAAGGTGGGGAGGTGACAATGTAAATAGTCCAGGTGGCCATTTGATTAATTGTTCAGCAATCTTATGTCTTGGGGGTAGAAGCTGTTAAGGAGCCTTTTGGACCTAGACTTGGCGCTCCGGTACCGCTTGCCATGCGGTAACAGAGAGAACAGTCTATGACTTTTGTGACTGGAGTCTTTGACACATTTTTGGGCCTTCCTCTGACACTGCTTAGTATATAGGTCCTGGATGTCAGGAAGCTTGGCCCCAGTGATGTACTGGGCTGTACGCACTACCCTCTGATGCCGAGCAGTTGCCATACCAGGCGGTGATGCAACCAGTCAGGATGCTCTCGATGGTGCAGCTGTAGAACCTTTTGAGGATCTGAGGACCCAAGCCAAATCTTTTCAGTCTCCTGAGGGGGAAAAGGTGTTGTCGTGCCCTCTTCACAACTTTCTTGGTGTGTTTGCACCATGATAGTTTATTGTTGATGTGGACACCAAGGAACTTGAAGCTCTCAACCTACTCCACTGCAGCCTCGTTGATGTGAATGGGGGCGTGTTCGGCCCTCTTTTTCCTGTAGTCCACGATCATCTCCATTGTCTTGCTCACGTTGAGGAAGAGGTTGTTGTCCTGGCACCACACTGCCAGGTCTCTGAGCTCCTCCCTATAGGCTGTCTCATCATTGTCAGTGACCAGGCCTACCACCGTTGTGTCGTCAGCAAACTTAATGATGGTGTTGGAGTCGTGCTTGGCCAACCCGGAAAATATCCCAGTCCGCGTGATAAAAACAATCGTGAAGCATAGATTCCGATTGGTCATACCAATGTTGAACAGTCCTTACCACGGGTACTTCCCGTTGATTTTCTGAAGGGAGGTGGGGGAGGGCCTTGTAGCTGTCTCGGAAGGGAGAGTAGCATTGGTCGAGAATGTTCGAGGTTGGAGTAGCGCAGGCGATGTGTTGTTAAAACTTCAGTAGCGTTTTCCTCAGATTTGGTTTATTAATGTCCCCGGCTACAATAAATGCGGCCTCAGGATATGCGGTTTCCAGTTTGCTTGAGAGCCGTCGTGGTGTCGGCTTTAGGGGAATATACACGGCTGTAATGATTATCTAAGATAATTTTCACGGGAGGTAATGCGGTCGGCATTTGATTGTGAGGTATTCCAGGTCGAGGGAACAAAAGGACTTGAGTTCCTGTATGTTACCACAATGTCACCATGAGTAGTTAATCAAGAAACATACACCTCCGCCTTTCTTTTTCCTCTGACAGTTCTTTGTTCCTGTCTGGGCTATGTACTGAGAACCCAGCTGGCTGTATGGACGGGTGCAGTATATCTGGAGAGGGCTATGATTCTGTGAAACAGACTGTGTTACAGTCCCTGATGTCTCTCTAGAAGGAGATCCTCGCCCTGAGCTCGTCTACTTTATTGTCCAGGGACTGAACATTAGCGAGTAATATACTCGCAAGGTGTGGATGATATGCACGCCTCCTGAGTGAGACCAAAATTCCACTCCGTACACCTTTTCTCCATTGGCGTTGCCTTGTAGCAGCTGCTGGGATTAGTGGATTTGCCTCGGGGGAGGTGCGAACAAAGGATCCAATTCAGAAGTTGTATTTTTGGTGGAAATGCTGGTGAGTGACCATCGATCCAATATCCAAAAGTTATTTTTGGCTGTAGATAATAATGCAAGAAACCTTCTGGGCAAATAATGCAAGAAATAACAAAAAATATATAAATACTACAAAGTTGCTTACGAGCCAGGAACAGGGCATCCATGTCTATCGGCGCCATTTTGTCCATTTGTGTGTGTGTGTGTGTGTGTGTGTGTGTGTGTGTGTGTGTGTGTGTGTGTGTGTGTGTGTGTGTGTGTGTGTGTGTGTGTGTGTGTGTGTGTGTGTGTGTGTGTGTGTGTGTGTGTGTGTGTGTGTGTGTGTGTGTGTGTGTGTGTGTGTGTGTGTGTGTGTGTGTGTGTGTGTGTTGGGCTTTTGTGTTATGTGTGTAACTTAGTTATGCTCCGTGGCTTGGGCTCAGATGAGTAGAGCAGTGAGCAGTGCAGAGTTTGGCAGTGGTGGAAAAAGTTCCAAATGGTCATACTTCTGTAAAAATATAGATACCTTAATAGAAAGTTACTCAAGTAAAAGTGAAAGTCACCCAGTAAAATACTACTTGAGTAACAGTCAAAAAAGATTTTGTTTTAAATATACTTAAGTATCAAAAGTAAATGTAATTGCTCATACTTAAGTATCAAAAGTAGAAGTAAAAGTATGAATGATTTAAAAGCAAATCAAAGCAGACGGCACCATTTTCTTGTTTTTAAAATGTACGGATAGCCAGGGGCACACTCCAACACTCAGACATTATTTACAAAAGATGCATTTGTGTTTAGTGAGTCCGCCAGACCATAAGCAGTAGGGATTACCACGTGTTCTCTTGATAAGTGTGTGAATTTCACAATTATCCGGTCCTTCTAAGCATTCAAAATGTAACAATTACTTTCGGTTGTCAGGGAAAATGTATGGAGTTAAAAGTACAATATTTTCTATAGGAATGTAGTGAAGTAAAAGTTGTCAAAAATATAAATAGTGAAGTACATTCCCCAAAAAACAACTTAACTCTTACATCTAGATGTTCCGCTAGCGGAACACCGCTCCAATATCCAATGATAGGGCGTGGCGCGAATTACAAACTCCTCAAAAATCCAAAAACTTCAATTTTTCAAACATATGACTATTTTACACCATTTTAAAGACAAGACTCTCCTTTATCTAACCACATTGTCCGATTTCAAAAAGGCTTTACAATGAAAGCAAAACATTAGATTATGTCAGGAGAGTACCCAGCCAGAAATAATCACATACCCATTTTTCAAGCTAACATATAATGTCACAAAAACCAAAACCACAGCTAAATGCAGCACTAACCTTTGATGATCTTCATCAGATGACACTCCTAGGACATTATGTTATACAATACATGCATGTTTTGTTCAATCAAGTTCATATTTATATCAAAAAAACAGCTTTTTACATTAGCAAGTGACGTTCAGAACTAGTATACCCACCGAAACTTCCGGTGAATTTACTAAATTACTCACGATAAACGTTCACAAAAAACATAACAATTATTTTAAGAATTATAGATACAGAACTCCTTTATGCAATCGCGGTGTCAGATTTTAAAATAGCTTTTCGGTGAAAGCACATTTTGCAATATTCTGAGTAGATAGCCCGGCCATCATGGCTAGCTATTTTGACACCCACCAAGTTTGGCACTCACCAAACTCAGATTTACTATAAGAAAAATTGGATTACCTTTGCTGTTCTTCGTCAGAATGCACTCCCAGGACTTCTAGTTTACACCCAATGTTGTTTTGGTTCCAAATAATCCATAGTTATATCCAAATAGCGGCGTTTTGTTCTTGCGTTCAAGACACTATCCGAAGGGTGACGTGCCGGCGCGTATCGTGACAAAAAAATTCAAAATATTCCATTACCGTACTTCGAAGCATGTCAAACGCTGTTTAAAATCAATTTTTATGCGATTTTTCTCGTAAATAGCGATAATATTCCGACCGAGAGACGTCGTTTTCGTTCAAAGACTGAAAATGTAAAATGGACTCTTCATGTGCACGCGCGCAACCGTTTCATTGTTCTCAGATCGACCACTATCCAAATGCGCTACTGTTTTTCAGCCAGGGACTGGCGCGTTCTGAGAGCCTATGGGAGCCTTAGAAAATGTCACGTTACAGCAGAGATCCTCTATTTTCCATAAAGAGGCTATAGAAGGCCAAGAAATGGTCAGAGAGGGCACTTCCTGTATGCAATCTTCTCAGGTTTTGGCCTGCCATATGAGTTCTGTTATACTCACAGACACCATTCAAACAGTTTTAGAAACTTTAGGGTGTTTTCTATCCAAATCAAACAATTATATGCATATTCTAGTTTCTGGGCAGGAGTAATAACCAGATTAAATCGGGTACGTTTTTTTATCCGGCCGTGAAAATACTGCCCCCTATGATAAACAGGTTAAGTAGTACTTTAAAGTATTTTTACTTACGTACTTTACACCACTGGGGTTGGTGTAAATGGCACCCTATTCCCTATCTACCCCATAAGGCTTTGGTCAAAAATAGTGCACTATATAGGGAATAGGGTGCCATTTGGAAAGGAACTTCAGTGATTATAATATATTTAATATAGAACAATATATGCCATTTAGTAGACACTTTTATCCAAAGCGACTTATAGTCATGCGTGCATATATTTTACGTATGAGTGGTCCCGGGAATCGAACCCACTACCCTGCTGTTGCAAGTGCCATGCTAGTACCAACTTAGCTACAAAGGACCAAATGAAAATACCACCTTCCTTTCTTCTTCAAGGTTATCACAGATATAGAACTGGATATGTGTCATGTGTCAAAGTACACACACACACCAGGGCTGCACTATATGGGGGAAAAAATAGAATTGGGATTTTTTTTACTAAGTGTTACGATTAGGATTTGACGTGCAATACAGTGCCTTGCAAAAGTATTCATCCCCCTTGGCGTTTTTCCTATTTTGTTGCATTGCAACCTGTAATTTGAATGGATTTTTATTTGGATTTCATGTAATGGACATACACAAATTGATGAAGTGAAATGAAAAAAAATACTTTTTTTTAAATAATTTTTTTTTTAAATTGGAAAAGTGGTGGATGCATATGTATACACCCCCTTTGCTATGAAGCCCCTAAATAAGATCTGGTGCAACCAATTACCTTCATAAGTCACATAATTAGTTCAATAAAGTCCCACTGTGTGCAATCTAAGTGTCACATGATCTGTCACATGATCTCAGTATATATACACCTGTTCTGAAAGGCCCCAGAGTCTGCAACACCACCAAGCAAGCGGCACCATGAAGACCAAGAAGCTCTCCAAACAGGTCAGGGACAAAGTTTTGGAGAAGTACAGATCAGGGTTGGGCTATAAAAAAATATCCGAAACTTTGAACATCCCACGGAGCACCATTAAATCCATTATTAAAGAATGGAAAGAATATGGGACCACAACAAACCTGCCAAGAGAGGGCCGCCCACCAAAACTCACAGACCAGGCAAGGAGGGCATTAATCAGAGAGGCAACAAAGAGACCAAAGATAACCCTGAAGGAGATGCAAAGCTCCACAGCGGAGATTGGACAATCTGTCTATAGGACCACTTTAAACCGTACACTGCACAGAGCTGGGCTTTACAGAAGAGTGGTCAGAAAAAAGCCATTGCTTAAAGAAAGAAATAAGCAAACACTTTTGGTGTTCACCAAAAGGCATGTGGGAGACTCCCCAAACATATGGAAGAAGGTATTCTGGTCAGATGAGACTAAAATTGAGCTTTTTGGCCATCAAGGAAAACGCTATGTCTAGCGCAAACCCAACACCTCTCATCACCCCGGGAATACCATCCCCACAGTGAAGCATGGTGGTGGCAGTATCATGCTGTGAGCATGTTTTTCATCTGCAGGGACTGGGAAACTGGTCAGAATTGAAGGAATGATGGATGGCGCTAAATACAGAGAATTTCTTGAGGGAAACCTGTTTCAGTCTTCCAGAGATTTGAGACTGGGACATAGGTTCACCTTCCAGCAGGACAATGGCCCTAAGCATACTGCTAAAGCAACACTCGAGTGGTTTAAGGGGAAACATTTAAATGTCTTGGAATGGCCTAGTCAAAGCCCAGACCTCAATCCAATTGAGAATCTGTGGTATGACTTAAAGATTGCTGTACACCAGTGGAACCCATCCAACTTGAAGGAGCTGGAGCAGTTTTGCCTTGAAGAATGGGCAAAAATCCCAGTGGCTAGATGTGCCAAGCTTATAGAGACATACCCCAAAAGACTTGCAGCTGTAATTGCTGGATGGGTGGGGGGTGAATACTTTCACAAGCCACTGTATAAATCAAATGTATAGTGAATCTAACAGCGAGGAGGAGGAGCGGTGCTGCTTGAGTGACAAGGGTGGGGCTTGTTGTGTGTAGGAAGCAAGCGGAGAAAAAAAACGCAAACTATAAAAATTGTGGCAGTGTGCAGCCTTAAATTGTGCAGCCTTAAAACACACACACCCACTCTTCCTCCTCCTGTGTCAAAGTAGGAAGAAAGCCATTCACCTATCTTATGCTGTTAGATCTATGTTCTAGATCTTTCATTGGAAACACACAAAGAGAGTTCAAAGTGTTTGAATCAAATCAACGTATTGTAGCCTCTAACCTTTTGTTATGAAAGAGACTGTTTTGTGACAGTTGGGTTTAGGTTGATGTGTGGTTGTTTTGTGACAGTTGGGTTTAGGTTGATGTGTGGTTGTTTTGTGATGATTGGGTTTACGTTGTTGTGTGGTTGTTTTGTGATGACTGGGTTTAGGTTGATGTGTGGTTGTTTTGTGATGATTGGGTTTACGTTGTTGTGTGGTTGTTTTGTGATGATTGGGTTTAGGTTGATGTGTGGTTGTTTTGTGATGATTGGGTTTACGTTGTTGTGTGGTTGTTTTGTGATGTTTACGTTGTTGTGTGGTTGTTTTGTGATGATTGGGTTTACGTTGTTGTGTGGTTGTTTTGTGATGATTGGGTTTAGGTTGATGTGTGGTTGTTTTGTGATGATTGGGTTTAGGTTGATGTGTGGTTGTTTTGTGATGATTGGGTTTAGGTTGATGTGTGGTTGTTTTGTGATGATTGGGTTTACGTTGTTGTGTGGTTATTTTACGATGGTTGCGTTGTGGTTGTGTGATGATGGCTGGTTGCAGGTTGTTGCGTGATGATGGTTGGATTTAGGTTGTGTTGTAGCTGCTGTGTGATGGTTGGGCTTAGGTTGTTGTGTGGTTGTTTTCTAGACGGCTGGAGTGGAACTGGTTGTGAAGTCAGTGAACATCCCAGAGACCAGCGACAGTGTGGTGAGTACCCACTCCCTAGACTGACTCCCACACTCCCCCTATATAGGCTAGAAGCTAGGCTGTTTACAGAAGCCATCAATCTGGAGTTCTTTCATACTGAAAATAACTTTGTGATGATTGACAGTGTTTCTCTCTCTCTTTCTCTCTCCCTCTCAGGAACTGTACATCTTTGACTCTGCCGGGAGGGAAACCTTTGTTGAAGCATGTGAGAAGTTGGTGAGGCCCACTACATATCTACTCTTCAAAGTTACAAAGGATTCACTACTTTCCCTCATCCCTCTCTCTTCCCGCTCTCATCCCTCTCTCATCCCTCTCTCTTCACATCTCTCTTCCCTCTCTCATCCCTCTCTCTTCCTCTCTCTTTTGCTGAATGTTAAATGGATGCAATATTCAATGTTTCCACCCCCCTCTTTCACCCTCCATCACCCCCTCTCGATCTCTCTCTCACTCCCCCCTCTTTCGCCCTCTCTCACCCCCCCTCTCCCCATCCCTCCCTCTATCCCTCTACAGTGGGGCCAGCCGTCTGTGTTGTGTCTGGTGTTTGACGTGAGCAGTGAGCTGTCATTCAGTAGCTGTGGCCGCTGGCTGGAGAGGGTCAGGGCCCACTGCCAGGGTCTGCACATCCCAGGTACCACACACCTCAGCTCTGACCCCCTGTATCTGGAGGTACTTGATCTTAGTGCTCTTTGTGTGTGTGTGTGTGTGTGTGTGTGTGTGTGTGTGTGTGTGTGTGTGTGTGTGTGTGTGTGTGTGTGTGTGTGTGTGTGTGTGTGTGTGTGTGTGTGTGTGTGTGTGTGTGTGTTATCAACTTTGTGTGCGTGTGTGTGTGTGTGTGTGTGTTGTGACGTTCAGGTGTGTTGGTGGGTAACAAGTCGGACCTGTCCTCGCGGAGGGAGGTGGAGACCTCGGTGGCCCAAGAGTGGGCCCAAAGCCAGGGGCTGCAGTACCACGAGACGTCCGCTGTGAGTGCACCCACACCTGGACACAACAGACAAGCTCATAGGCTTCTGGAGCCAAAGTGCCAACACCAAGTCCAAAAACAGTATACCCTCTAACAAAGCGATGATTAAAATGTTTCTCATTCTGTGTGTGTGTGTGTGTGTGTGTGTGTGTGTGTGTGTGTGTGTGTGTGTGTGTGTGTGTGTGTGTGTGTGGTGTGTGTGTGTGTGTGTGTGTGTGTGTGTGTGCATGGCATCTGTATTGCAGAAAGAGATGGAGAACTGTGAAGCTCCCTTTCTGAGTCTAGCCCAGCTGTTCCACGCTCTCTACCAAGACAGACTACAGACCATACAGAACCTGGCCTAACATTCTAGAACCAGGCCTAACATTCTAGAACCTGGCCTGACAATCTTGAACCTGAACATTCTAGAACCTGGCCTACCATTGTAGAACCTGCAGAATCTGGCCTAACATATAAATATCTATTACATTGTATATATTCTGTTTCTAAGGATATATGAATTATATTTCTATGGATTGTAGGACCTGGCCCAATGTTTTAGAACTTGGCCCAACATTCCCTAAGTGAAAAATACTGCCTCTGACAGTGAGAAATCCACCTTACATTGGGGTGGAGATTAAAATGAAACTATTATCTATTTACTACAATAATTAATGTTATGTATATTCTTCACGTTGTCTGAGTTATGCAGGAGAACATGATAACTTGTATTAAAGTTAGTGATTTCTGTACAGTATTCTGATTGCTAGAGTTTTGCATATGAGGGACCTTTCCATCCCTCTCTCCTTCCATCACCCACTCTCTCTCCCCTTTACTCTCTCCTCTCCATCCCCCCTTTCTGTCCATCAATCCCGCTCTCTCTGTCTCTCTCCACCCCCCGCCCATCCTCTCTCCATCTGTCTCTCTTTCTCCATTTGCAGCTGGAGACCTTCACATAATTTCAATCATTTCCAAACCCGTTTGTTGTTTATTCGTTAACAACCCTGTAATTACTGTTTTAATGACCCTCCTCTCATTGTAACGGGGTCAGACCCACTGCCTATTATAGCCTCTCATGTCTAACACACACACACACACACACACACACACACACACACACACACACACACTATGCTACGAGGCCTCTATTGAACTAGGCTGTCCGTCCTCCTCAAAGCCACTCGTTCATGGTGATTGAATCTCATATTATGAGATTAAAATAGACTGCTGCCTTGGAATTCTGTTCCCATAACTACTGAGAGTATAATGACATGTTGAGGATTATTAGTTATGACACTGTTATGGTAACTGTTGTTTTAATACAGTATGTGGGTTTATGGTTTAGTCTTTAATGTTAAATATGTGGTTAATCTGTAGCTAGCTATGCAATCTTAAATATAATTACATTTAATAGATGCAATCTTAAATATATTATAAATATTGATTGGTTTTCTAGTGTAAAATAGAGAGCCATGATGAGTTGGGGGGAGGATTTAAGTAGTCGGTTCCACACATTGACAGACAGTTGTTGAAATTGGGGTCAAACCAATGTCCTTGCTTTGTAAATGTGTGTGTATATGTGTGTGAGAGAGAGAGATTGGATATTGGTTCTGGCATGGCATGGGGTAGAGATTGGCTGCGTTGTGCCCAGTCTGGCTTGGTGTGTGTGTGTTGGCATGATGTGTGCGTAAACCAGGGTGCCTGACTGAGACAGACTGGCCTAGCAGGGTGGAGGGGGACCCCTCACCACAGAAGTCTGGCATGGAGAGACAGGGGGGAGCCACGAATACACATTCACACACAGGTTTAGTGGAAGGGCACCGTCTGGGACAGGGAGTTTCCTGACAGACACACACACAGTCTCCATCCATCTGTCATCAGCAGGACACAGCCAGGGAGGTGTGTGTACCACACTCACTAGGATGAAGGACACCTGTTACTGCTGTGTGAATGACTCTATAACACACAGAATAAACATCAGAATCAACATAAAAAGCACTTGACTAAAATACTGCACCAAAAGCATCATCACTTTCCCCAGCGTCCTTCCCAAGCTCTTGTGTCCGACCCTGAAGATGGAATCCGCAGTAGGGGGGAACAGCATCCCTGGCCGCCACAACACCTTGTTATGGTTTTTGTTGCAAATTGAGGTGCATCGCGCAGCATGTTACAACAAATTGCACGTGCAATTATGTCAGAGGGGATCAAACAGTTTCCATTGTCTGAAGTAACTTCTTTGTTATTGTAATACCCAAACAGACATGGCAGCTTCAACATTAAGGATACCAGGTTTAAAAGCTGCTTCAAATTAAATTTTTATGAAAGTTTGCGTGTGTATTTGTGTGTATACGCGTGTGTGTGAAGCCTATTAGACTAACACCAGTGTGCTACGCTAACCTAGCTACAACACAGACTGCTATTTATTCTGCACCTTTCCTCCTCAGCCAAAGAGTGTGTGTACGTGCGTGCGTGCCCAGCCACAAACCCACAGCACCCCTTTTGACCGGCCACAAGAGGGGGCAAGAGATAGAATACTTTCTGGGAAATGGAAGATGTATTTGTAAGGTTTCTCGGAGATGGAGTGATCAGGTTCCACCTGTTCATATAATTGTATTCATTCTGATCTAAAAAGCCAAACTGGTCCTAAATCAGCACTCCTACTCTGAGACGCTTGATAAAATACTCACATAGGAGTGCTGATTTGAGATCAGTTTCGCCTTTATATGTCAGCTCGACCGGAAATTGAAATGGCACATTGCCATGTTTAAATCCACGATCGGACTGAATCCTTGAAGCCAAGGTGATGTTGTTCTGTGGGATAAGGGAGAGACGTGGCTTGCATCCCAAATGCCACCGTATTCCCAGCACACTACATTTGACCAGAGACTTATGGGAGAATGGCCCTAAATAGGGAATAGAGTGTCATTTGGTACTGCAGAAATGATAGGATACAGCAGCTTGCTTGGTCATGATTGGACAGCAGTGGAGTGGATAGCCCTGGGCTAGATAGCATGGCACAACAGGGAACTATGTCTGCCTGCCTGTTTGTATGCATGTCTGTCTTTCTGCCTGTCTAAAGTTCCTCCTTCTCTCACCTTTCACCTTCTCTCTTTGTTTCTCATCTCTTTAACTCCTTTCCTCCGCTCTCTCCCTCCCTCTTTTCTCTTCCCCTCGCCTCAATTTCTCCCTTCCATTCATCCCTCTCTCCCTCCCCCTTACTTTCTCTCTCTCCCCATCCCTCTCTCATCCTCCTTCCCTCTCTCGCCCTCCCTCCCTCCCTTTCCCCCTCCTTCCTTCTCTCTGTAGGTGGAGGTACAGACTGTTCTATCGCCCCCAAACTCTTTGTGACCCACGAAGCTCATTAAGAGGAGCAGGTGAGAGAGCACAGAGCATCTGTTCTAACAGGCAGCACAGTATACTGGTAACACACAATCAGTCACCGCACCTCAACCCACCCAACCAGTACATTCAGCGATCACCATGTATCAAGCACACAAATCAATCACAAGACCTCCACACAGTCTACTCACCCAACCAGTACATTCAGCGATCACCATGTCTCAAGCACACAAATCAATCACAAGACCTCCACACAGTCTACTCACCCAACCATTACATTCAGCGATCACCATGTATCAAGCACACAAATCAATCACAAGACCTCCACACAGTCTACTCACCCAACCATTACAGCATTTGGTGTTGGTTTCTTGGCATATAATTCATGCTTGGAGTTATGAGTTGAGTTTTGTGTTATGAGTGACGACTCACTACCTTCATCAATGAGGTCACAGAAAAGAACAAGATGTACACGAGGACAGTGGTACAACGTGACGAAATGATTCCACCTCCGAGCCAGAGGAGGGCAGTGTGTGGCTGGCCCATTCGGACTAATATCACGGACCCTCCACTCTATCTCTCTGTCGATCTCTGTGTCCCTTCTCTCCTTCTCTGTCGATATCCCTGTCCCCTCCACCTCGCTCTCTCCCTCCCTCTCTCTTTCTCACTTTCTCTCCCCCTTCACTCTCTTGCTCTCTCTCTCCTCTTCAGTGATCACACAGCAGCACTGTAGAGAGACATGCCAGACCCTTTGATCACACCACACCAGGGGAGAGAGAGAGAGAGACAGTGGGGGGTAGAGTGTGTTACATACACAAGTGTTCCCCATTCTACTAGAACTCTGACATAATTATCACCACCGATGGAATGGCTCAGACAGGAGCAAAGGATGGGATGGATGGATGATGGATGGATGATGGATGGATGGATGGATGGATGGGATGGATGGATGATGGATGGGATGGATGATGGATGGATGGATGGATGGATGGGATGGATGGATGGATGGATGATGGATGGGATGGATGATGGATGGATGGATGGATGGATGGATGGATGGATGGGATGGATGGATGATGGATGGGATGGTTCGGATGGATGGGATGGATGATGGATGGGATGGATGGATGGATGGCTGCATAGAGGAGAAAAGGAGGACAAGAACCACTTGCAAAGAGGATCTGTTGTTAAAGATAGACAGATCATTTCAACACCCAGAACCAAATCAGCTACACACACACCAAATCAGCTACTCGGTTTCAAGCCAGTCACAGGACAAATAGAGAGGAAGAGAGGACGAGGAAGAGGAGAAGAAGAGGATGAATTGACACCATCCACAGAGAAAAAAGACGACAGTCAGGACACTATTCAGAGATCAATATGAACATAGCAGTGACCTACAAGCACACATACTGTACAGCATACATCACACCATACTTTTTATTGCATTGATGAAGTGACTGAGCTGTATATGTGTATTCATAGCCGCGGGAAGTAGTTTGGGGGTGGTTGTCTGGGGGTGCTGCGATGTAGACATTTTTTTGGGGCCCGCACTACAGACGGCTATATTGGTCCACTAACACAGGACTTGTCAAGGTCCAGTTCACTACTTTTGTGTTGAAAAAATAAT
Source organism: Salmo salar (assembly GCF_965601325.2). Classification (NCBI taxonomy): domain Eukaryota; kingdom Metazoa; phylum Chordata; class Actinopteri; order Salmoniformes; family Salmonidae; genus Salmo; species Salmo salar. Next base: position 69,386,772 of record NC_138292.1, read on the forward strand.
TTCTGAAAAAAAATGTATTTAATTAAAAAAAAAATGTATTCTGTTTTTTCAGGGGGTGCTGCAGCACCCTCAGGACCCTTACTTCCCGTGGCTATGTGTGTGTTATAAAATGATGAAAGAAAATAAATTGATTGATCAATCAATCAATAAAGACTTTTGGTTTAGACAAGACAACAACAGAGATTCCAATTGTATCGATCAATCATTCAATCAATCAACAAGCGGTCATATAGTTCCCTAAGGGGTTCCAATTTTATTCATCATTGGGACTTGATGCATCCAAGATAAGGATCGTTTGATTCATTTTGGCACCTTGAAAAGACGTTAAGCTTTTTTATTTTCATTGAAACAACACAACGCAAAGAAAGAAAGAAACACCATAAGGCTGTGTGAGATTTCAAAATGAAGATGACATAAGTATTCGTTCCAAAGAAATCAGAGGTTTTTTTTCTTATTTAAAAAAAAAAAGGCTTTACGTTCGTCAAAGTTTGTTTCTTTGATTAGTTACGCCCCTTGAAAGCATTGTTAAATGAAGCCCCGCCCCTTCTACCTGCCTGTCGTTGAAAAAAGAGAAAAACACATTACAGTAACATTTTAACTGCCAACTTGGTTTTCACAACAACCCCCCACTGTACCGCCTGTACTGTGTCATTGTTCAACATGTAGGTTGGATGATTTGATTAGCATGCATGTAGAGTTCTTAACATTGGAGTCACTCAGTCTTAGCTTCGTCTAGCTGATCATCTCTCACGGTTTCCTCTTGTTTTTTTCTAGCAGTGTCTTTCGCAAAGTGTCCGTTTGTCTTAGAGTAAGTAGTTCACTGTCCCATTACCCAGAACTCATGTGGCTCATCATGTGACTCCCCTCTGGATTTTTTTTTGTAGCTTGTCCGTCCGAAGAGGAAGTGATGTCGACGTTTGACATTTCACCTATCACCCCCTATTGACCTTTGGCCCCAAACAAAGATGGCCTCGGTCCAGGGACCTGAGTCAGCAGAAAGGTAACAGAAGGAATCACTTAAAAACAATAGAATCTATCTATATATTATTAACTAAACTGCTTGTTGGCTAGTTGCCATGGTTCCCTGTAAGCTATGTTTACGTCACTTCCTGTTGTTGTTGTTGTTTTTCAGTCCCAACGAATCAACTCGTTCCTCCTCCTCCTCTGTAGTTTCCATGACGACTTGATTTCGTTTCACCTTGTTTGTCATTATGTCATTATTATTATTTTCACTTTTTGCGTCAGGGAAGTCTCTCCGTGATTTAGTAACATATATATTCATATATTCATATATAATTGATACATATATTAACTTAGACCATTTATTTTTTTTGCGGTCTGGATTCCCTCCCTGCGTTAAAGTCCCAACCCACAATGGTTCACAGTATTAATGTGAAAAATGTGAAAAAGAATGAAATCAAACAGAGCAGCTAAAGAGAAGAGTGTCGGGGTGTAGGGAGGAGGGGGAGAAGAGTGTAGGGGTGTAGGGAGGAGGGGGAGAAGAGTGTAGGGGTGTAGGGAAGGAGGGGGAGAAGAGTGTAGGGGTGTAGGGAAGGAGGGGGAGAAGAGTGTAGGGGTGTAGGGAAGGAGGGGGAGAAGAGTGTAGGGGTGTAGGGAAGGAGGGGGGAGAAGAGCGTAGGGGTGTAGGGAAGGAGGGGGAGAAGAGCGTAGGGGTGTAGGGAAGGAGGGGAGAAGAGCGTAGGGGTGTAGGGAAGGAGGGGTAGAAGAGCGTAGGGGTGTAGGGAAGGAGGGGGAGAAGAGCGTAGGGGTGTAGGGAAGGAGGGGGAGAAGAGCGTAGGGGTGTAGGGAAGGAGGGGGAGAAGAGCGTAGGGGTGTAGGGAAGGAGGGGGAGAAGAGCGTAGGGGTGTAGGGAAGGAGGGGGGAGAAGAGCGTAGGGGTGTAGGGAAGGAGGGGTAGAAGAGCGTAGGGGTGTAGGGAAGGAGGGGGGAGAAGAGCGTAGGGGTGTAGGGAAGGAGGGGTAGAAGAGCGTAGGGGTGTAGGGAAGGAGGGGGAGAAGAGCGTAGGGGTGTAGGGAAGGAGGGGGAGAAGAGTGTAGGGGTGTAGGGAAGGAGGGGGAGAAGAGCGTAGGGGTGTAGGGAAGGAGGGGGAGAAGAGCGTAGGGGTGTAGGGAAGGAGGGGGAGAAGAGTGTAGGGGTGTAGGGAAGGAGGGAGGAGAAGAGCGTAGGGGTGTAGGGAAGGACGGGAAGAAGGGCGTAGGGGTGTAGGGAAGGAGGGGGGAGAAGAGCGTAGGGGTGTAGGGAAGGAGGGGTGAGAAGAGCGTAGGGGTGTAGGGAAGGAGGGGGGAGAAGAGTGTAGGGGTGTAGGGGTGTAGGGAAGGAGGGGGGAGAAGAGCGTAGGGGTGTAGGGAAGGAGGGGGAGAAGGGCGTAGGGGTGTAGGGAAGGAGGGGGGAGAAGAGCGTAGGGGTGTAGGGAAGGAGGGGGAGAAGAGTGTAGGGGTGTAGGGAAGGAGGGGGAGAAGAGTGTAGGGGTGTAGGGAAGGAGGGGGAGAAGAGCGTAGGGGTGTAGGGAAGGAGGGGGAGAAGAGCGTAGGGGTGTAGGGAAGGAGGGGGAGAAGAGTGTAGGGGTGTAGGGAAGGAGGGAGGAGAAGAGCGTAGGGGTGTAGGGAAGGACGGGAAGAAGGGCGTAGGGGTGTAGGGAAGGAGGGGGGAGAAGAGCGTAGGGGTGTAGGGAAGGAGGGGTGAGAAGAGCGTAGGGGTGTAGGGAAGGAGGGGGGAGAAGAGTGTAGGGGTGTAGGGGTGTAGGGAAGGAGGGGGGAGAAGAGCGTAGGGGTGTAGGGAAGGAGGGGGAGAAGGGCGTAGGGGTGTAGGGAAGGAGGGGGGAGAAGAGCGTAGGGGTGTAGGGAAGGAGGGGGAGAAGAGTGTAGGGGTGTAGGGAAGGAGGGGGAGAAGAGTGTAGGGGTGTAGGGAAGGAGGGGGAGAAGAGTGTAGGGGTGTAGGGAAGGAGGGGGAGAAGAGTGTAGGGGTGTAGGGAAGGAGGGGGAGAAGAGTGTAGGGGTGTAGGGAAGGAGGGGGAGAAGAGTGTAGGGAAGGAGGGGGAGAAGAGCGTAGGGGTGTAGGGAAGGAGGGGGGAGAAGAGTGTAGGGGTGTAGGGAAGGAGGGGGGAGAAGAGTGTAGGGGTGTAGGGAAGGAGGGGGGAGAAGAGCGTAGGGGTGTAGGGAAGGAGGGGGGAGAAAAGCGTAGGGGTGTAGGGAAGGAGGGGGAGAAGAGCGTAGGGGTGTAGGGAAGGAGGGGGGAGAAGAGCGTAGGGGTGTAGGGAAGGAGGGGGGAGAAGAGTGTAGGGGTGTAGGGAAGGAGGGGGAGAAGAGCGTAGGGGTGTAGGGAAGTTAGGGGGAGAAGAGCGTAGGGGTGTAGGGAAGGAGGGGGAGAAGAGCGTAGGGGTGTAGGGAAGTTAGGGGGAGAAGCGCGTAGGGGTGTAGGGAAGGAGGGGGAGAAGAGTGTAGGGGTGTAGGGGTGTAGGGAAGGAGGGGGAGAAGAGCGTAGGGGTGTAGGGAAGGAGGGGGAGAAGAGTGTAGGGGTGTAGGGAAGGAGGGGTGAGAAGCGCGTAGGGGTGTAGGGAAGGAGGGGGAGAAGAGCGTAGGGGTGTAGGGAAGGAGGGGGAGAAGAGCGTAGGGGTGTAGGGAAGCAGGGGGGAGAAGAGCGTAGGGGTGTAGGGAAGGAGGGGGAGAAGAGTGTAGGGGTGTAGGGAAGGAGGGGGAGAAGAGTGTAGGGGTGTAGGGAAGGAGGGGTGAGAAGCGCGTAGGGGTGTTGGGAAGGAGGGGGAGAAGAGCGTAGGGGTGTAGGGAAGGAGGGGGGAGAAGAGCGTAGGGGTGTAGGGAAGGAGGGGTAGAAGAGTGTAGGGGTGTAGGGAAGGAGGGAGGAGAAGAGCGTAGGGGTGTAGGGAAGGAGGGGTAGAAGAGTGTAGGGGTGTAGGGAAGGAGGGAGGAGAAGAGCGTAGGGGTGTAGGGAAGGAGGGGGAGAAGAGTGTAGGGGTGTAGGGAAGGAGGGGTGAGAAGAGCGTAGGGGTGTAGGGAAGGAGGGGGAGAAGAGTGTAGGGGTGTAGGGAAGGAGGGGGAGAAGAGCGTAGGGTGTAGGGAAGGAGGGGGGAGAAGAGCGTAGGGGTGTAGGGAAGGAGGGGGAGAAGAGTGTAGGGGTGTAGGGGTGTAGGGAAGGAGGGGGAGAAGAGCGTAGGGGTGTAGGGAAGGAGGGGGAGAAGGGGTGTATGGGGTGTAGGGAACTAAGAAGAGAGTCATACAATTTTTTACTCCGTTTTAAACTCGTAGTCTGGTCCTAGTCTCCCCCACCTCTGTGGTTCCCCAACCCCACTACCTCGCCCCTTCTCTGGGTACAGAGAGAGAGTGACACCCCATCCCCTCCCTTGCCTCCTTTCTCCCCACTCCTCCGTGGTTCCCCAACCCCACTACCTCGCCCCTTCTCTGGGTACAGAGAGAGAGTGACACCCCATCCCCTCCCTTGCCTCCTTTCTCCCTACTCCTCCCGTTTCCCATCCTCCCCTGTCATAACTTTACAAACATGTTTAAAACTCCTTAAACAACGGTAGATGGGAAAAACATGCGTTTTCTTTTTCCGATTTTTTTGCGCTTTTTTTCAACATGGAAACTCATATGATGATCATCATCATCATCATCGCTGTAGTAGAAGTATCCGGAACAGAAGCAGAGCTCATCTGTTTTGTTCTGTTACGCTCTGTTCATCCCTCCTTCTTTCTCACTCTCTTCCTCCCTCACAGTCCTCTCTCTCTCCCCCTCCCTCCATTTCTCTCCACCCCTCTCTCCGCCCCCCTCTCCCTCCCTCTCTCTGTCTCTCATACAGGTGTGGTGCGGCGGTTAGCTGCGTTGCCCGTGTCCGTCAGGTCTTTCTGAATACTGTTGTGGACCTGGAGGAAGCTGTGGTCCCGTTCCAACGTGGTTGAGTTATAGGCGGCTGTCGGCGTGCCTGTCTGGTTCTTCAGCGTATCCCGTGGCAACGTGTACATGGACAGCTCCGTCGACGGCAGCGCCCCGAATGCCTTCAGCCCCACCGGGGACGTGTCCCGGGATGCATCCCCGGTGGAACGGGAGCTGGAGCGCGAGCGTCCCCGGTAACGGTAGCGGTAGGAGGGGATGCGCGTGATGGCGGCGCCCTGGAGGTAGTCGGCGGCGCTGATGGCGGCCCCCACGCGGAGCTGCCGGTGGCGGTCGATGAACATGTGCACTGCGAGCACGCCCACCATCTCGGCCATGATGAAGGAGAGGGCGCCGAAGTAGAACGACCAGCCATAAGAATAACTGTTCTTCTTAGAGTCCGACTTGGACGGGTCGCCCGCGTTGGCTGATATGTAGACGATGATGCCGATGATGTTACTCAGTCCTGGAGGAGAGGGGAAGAGGGAGATAGATGGGGAGAGGGGGTCATCATCATCATCATCATCATCATCAGCCTCATCTATCTCTGATTGTTTTCTTTGCAGAAATTTGACCATGAAGGCCTGATCTCCTCTGAACGGTTGATGTTGAGATGTGTTACTGTTACTGTTACTTGAACTCTGTGAAGCATTTATTTGGGCTGCAATTTCTGAGTCTGGTAAATCTAATGAACCTATCCTCTGCAGCAGAGGTAACTCTGCGTCTTCCTTTCATGTTGCGGTCCTCATGAGAGCCAGTTTCATCATAGCGCTTGATGGTTTTTGCGACTGCACTTGAAGAAACTTTCAAAGTTCTTGAAATTTTCCAGATTGACTGACCTTCATGTCTTAAATTAATGATGGACTGTCATTTGTCATTGTTTATTTGAGCTGTTCTTGCAAAAATATGGACTTGGTCTTTTACCAAATAGGGCTATCTTCTGTATACCACCCCTACAGTGCCTTGCAAAAGTATTCCCCCTCTAGGCGTTTTTCCTATTTTGTTGTATTACAACCTGTAATTTCAATGGGTTTTTTATTTGGTTTTCATGTAATTGACAAACAAAAAATTGTCGAAATTGGTGAAGTGAAATGAAAAAAATAACTTGTTTAAAAAAATTCAAAATGGAAAAATGGTGCATGCATATGTATACACCCCCTTTGCTATGAAGCCCCTAAATAAGATCTGGTGCAACCAATTACCTTTCAGAAGTCACATAATTCATTAAATAAAGTCCAACTGTGTGCAATCTAAGTGTCACATGATCTCAGTATATATACAACTGTTCTGAAAGGCCCCAGAGTCTGCAACACCACTAAGCAAGGGGCACCATGAAGACCAAGAAGCTCTCCAAACAGGTCAGGGACAAAGTTGTGGAGCAGTACAGATTGGGTTATAAAAAAATATCCGAAACTTTGAACATCCCACGGAGCACCATTAAATCCATTATTAAAAAATTGAAAGAATATGGCACCACAACAAACCTGCCAAGAGAGGGCCGCCCACCAAAACTCATGGCCCAGGCAAGAAGGGCATTAATCAGAGAGGCAACAAAGAGACCAAAGATGAGCTGCAAAGCTCCACAGTGGAGATTGCAGTATCTGTCTATAGGACCACTTTAAGGCGTACACTGCACAGAGCAGGGCTTTACGGAAGAGTGGCAAGAAAAAAGCCATTGCTTAAATAAAAAATAAGCAAACACGTTTGGTGTTCACCAAAAGGCATGTAGGAGACTCCCCAAAATATGGAAGAAGGTATTCTGGTCAGATGAGACTAAAATTGAGCTTTTTGGCCATCAAGGAAAACGCTATGTCTGGCACAAACCCAACACCTCTCATCACCCCGAGAACAACATCCCCACAGTGAAGCGTGGTGGCAGCATCAGGCTGTGGTGATGTTTTCATCGGCAGGGACTGGGAAACTGGTCAGAATTGAAGGAATGATGGATGGTGCTAAATACAGAGAAATTCTTGAGGGAAACCTATTTCAGTCTTCCAGAGATTTGAGACTGGGACGGAGGTTCACCTTCCAGCAGGACAATGACCCTGTCACGGTTGTTGTTGGTAGAAATGGAGGACCAAAACGCAGCAGGTACGTGAATGTTCATCTTGATTTTTAATTATCTTCAAAAATGAACATACAAAATAACAAAACCGAAAAAACGAACAACTAACAAACAGTCTGGCAAAGCAAAGCTCAACACAGAACAATCACCCACACAAACACACCCTAATATATGGGACTCTCAATCAAAGGCAGATAGACAACACCTGCCTTCAACTGAGAGTCCCAACCCCAATTAACCAAACATAGAAACACACACACTAGACTAACCATAGAATACAAACACATAGACCATCAACCAGCTCTGGTGACGACTGTTGACTGGCGGGCAGCTCTGGTGACGACTGTTGACTGGCGGGCAGCTCTTACGACGACTGTTGACTGGCGGGCAGCTCTTACGACGACTGTTGACTGGCGGGCAACTCTTACGACGACTGTTGACTGGCGGGCAGCTCTTACGACGACTGTTGACTGGCGGGCAGCTCTGACGACGACTGTTGACTGGCGGGCAGCTCTGATGACGACTGTTGACTGGCGGGCAGCTCTAATGACGACTGTTGACTGGCGGGCAGCTCTGATGATGACTGTTGACTGGCGGGCAGCTCTGGTGACTGTTGACTGGCGGGCAGCTCTGGTGACTGTTGACTGGCGGGCAGCTCTGGTGACTGTTGACTGGCGGGCAGCTCTGGTGACTGTTGACTGGCGGGCAGCTCTGGTGACTGTTGACTGGCGTGCTGGGTTGACGCACTTGTAGCCTGGTGCGTGGTGCTGGTACTGGGCTTACCAGATTATGAACACGCACCTCCAGGCTAGTGCGGGGAGCGGGAACAGGACGAGTCGGACTGGGTTGACGCACTTCCGGGTCCGCACGAGAGACAGGAGCTGGAAACCCAGGGCTATGGAGGCGCACAGTCGGTCTAGATCTTACCTCCTGCACAACCCGCCTTGGCTGGATGGAACTAGTAGCCCTGTACGAGCGGGGTGCTCGTACAGGGCAGACTGGGCTGTGCAGGGGCCTGATGGTAGCCGTGCGTAGAGCGGGAGTTGGGTAGCCTGGTCCTCGGAGGCGTACCGGCGACCAGATGCGCTGCGCAGGCATCCTCCTACCAGGCTGGATTCCCGCTCTAGCACAGCACCTGCGAGGGGCTGGAATAACGCGCACCGGACTGTGCGTGCGTATGGGTGAGATAGTGCCCTCCTCAGCGCACTATAGCGCTCTCCACCCCATACGCTCCTCCATATAACCACGGGTAGCTGGCTTCCGG